>NW_028270163.1:30709084-31026734 GCF_037043375.1 Chiloscyllium plagiosum
TTCCCTCCCCCTCTCTCTCCTTCCCTCCCCCTCTCTCCCCTCCTTCCCCCACCCCTCCCCCTCCCTCCTCCCCCCTCCCCCTCCCTCCTCCCCCCTCCCCCTCCCCCTCCCTCCTCCCCCCTCCCCCTCCCCCTCCTTCCCTCCCCCTCCCTCTCCTTCCCTCCCCCTCTCTCCCCTCCTTCCCCCACCCCTCCCCCTCCCTCCTCCCCCTCCCCCTCCCTCCCCCTCTCTCCCCTTCCCTTCCCCCTCCCTCCCCCTCTCTCCCCTCCTTCCCCCACCCCTCCCTCTCCCCCTCCCCCTCCCTCCTTCTCCCTCCCCCTCCCCCTCTCTCTCCCCCTCTCTCCCCCTTTCTCTCCCCCTCTCTCTCCCCCTCTCTCTTCCCCTCCCCCCTTTCTCCCCCTCTCCCCGTCCCATCAACTGCCAAAGTAAGTGACCTCAAATCCATAGCAACCATTCTTGCTTCTGCACAAACAGATGTGAAATCAGAGTTGACTCGATGGATTATCATGATTTCCTACTTTTGATAATTATGTAAATAACGCAAATTTCGAAAGTTTCCAACACCTAAAATTACCCTCTCAGCCACACATTCTCCTGACCTTTATTATATCATTCATGGGTTTGTGGGTGCTGCTGGACAGACCAGTATTTATTACCATCTCTAATTGCACAGAGGGCAGTTAAGAATCAACCACATTGCAGTTATGTCATCCATTCCTTCATCATCACTGTGTCAAAACATCGGATCTCCCCTCCTAACAGCAATGTGGGGGGGGGGTATCCTTATATAATATAGAATAGAGGCCTCTCCAGTGTGCTGCAGTGCTCAAGAAAACAGCTTCAGTACCATCTTCTCCAGGGCCAGTAGAGATGGTCAATAAATGCTGGCCAAGCGAACATCACCAAAATCCCATGAACGGATCTGAAATGTTTACAGGAGAAAAACTGTCAAATCTAAAATCAGTAAAGTGTGCAATTTACCAAATAACTACTTCAGAAACATCCAATTTGTTTAAGATATTTTGAGTAAAATAGACATTAATGAACCAACTGTGCAACATTTAAAGTTTCAGACATACAAATTCTCTAAAGTTGAAATGAGTAAGAATCAAAAGTTAGTTTCAATTTGCTTCATGGTATCAACATACTGAAGCAAGTTAGTATTAATTGTATATATTTACATGTGAGACTATAAAGGATTGATATTTAGAAGTTGTAGCTGCTCTGTACTGTACAAACAATATCTTTTACTGCCAGACGAAAGCAAGACAAATTGGGCTGGCAGTGAAACATTCCTGATGAGGGGCCTTTGCCCAAACCGTTGATTTTCCTGCTCCTCGGATGCTGCCTGACCTGCTGTGCTTTTCCAGTAGCACACTCTTGATTCTAATCTCCAGCATCTGCAGTACTCACTTCCACCTAGTGAAACAAAGATGTTCATCATTGATATGAGAGAAGACATTTTCGAAATAGCTTGCAATTTTTGTGACTGGAACTTGACTCATCTCACAATAAAATTGACTGCAGCATTTTTTGATGCGGATTCAGAGTGGAGCTCCAGTCATCTTGAACAGTCCAAATAGCTAATCACATGAAACAATTCTCATCAGCAGCCCAAACAGGAAATTTAAAAAGTAATAAATTTGAAATTATTTTAAAATCTTGCAGAACGACAGAACATTTACAGCATGAAAAGAGACAATTCAGTCCATCATGTCTGCACTGCTCTTGAAATGTGCATTTCAATCAGTGGCATTCTCGAGCTTTGCCCTGCAACCATGCATATTGTTCCATGTCAAATAATATTGAATGCATTTAATCTAACATATTTGGAGGTTACTTCTCATTGAACAATGCAATAACTTTATATGTGGTTTCTACCAGTAACACGAGTGGAAGAGGATAATTTCTTACAACATCTACTGATTTCATGCTGGTTCTGGTTGGTGTTGTGACTTGGTGAGGGGAAAGGAAAGAGATGTGGATGGTATGAATTGGCTACAGTACAGTGTAAAAACCACCAGCTGTCACAAAGCAGCAAGTGGCAGTCTGCAACATCATGATTTCCATGTTTGTCCCCATTTACTGTGAATCCTGAATTTGTAGTCAGCTTCAGCAGTCAAAGAAAACCAAGGTGGCAATTCACAGACAAATGGCCTCACAAAGGTCAGGTCAAATATTGTCAATGTTCCTCAGTTCCAAATATAACATCAGCTGCAGGACAACCATTTGGCTGTGGTGTCCAATAGTACAAGCTGCAAGATTAATTGAATGAAACTGCAGAATGTGACTGTAAAAATGACATCAGTTAATGCTCAGTTCTGGATCTGAAGTTTGTGGGGTTCATGTCTCATTGCAGAGTCTTGAGCACAAAATCAAAGTTGAAACTTCAGTGTAACTGGAGGCACTTTCCTTGGACTCCGATTTTTTTAAGCAGACTTACTCCAACCAATGTTGAAACTTTATTGCTGGAACAGCGCAGCAGGTCAGGCAGCATCCAGGGAACAGGAGATTCGATGTTTCGGGCACAGGCCCTTCTTCAGGAACGAGCAGAGAGTGTTCAGCAGGAGAAGATAAAAGGTAGGGAGGAGGGACTTGGAGGAGGGGCGTTGGAAATGTGATAGGTGGAAAGAGGTCAAGGTGAGGGTGATAGGTCGGAGTAGGATGGAGGCGGAGAGGTCAAGAAGAAGACTGCAGGTCAGGAAGGCGGTGCCGGGCTGGAGGGATTCGGCTGAGACAAGGTGGGGGGAGGGGGGATGAAGAAACTGGTGAAGTCCAAGTTCATCCCCTGTGGTTGGAGGGTTCCCAGTCGGAAGATAAGACGCTCCTCCTCCGACCGTCGCGTTGTTGTGGTTTTGCGGTGGATGAGTCCAATGACCTGCATATCCTCGGTGGAGTGGGAGGGGGAGTTGAAATGCTGTGCTACAGGGTGGTTGGGTTGGTTCGTCCGGGTGGCCAAGAGGTGCTCTCCAACCAATACACACCTCATGCCCCATCTCACATGATCACATAAGATCCAATGTAGTGAGGTCAAAGAGCAGCAGAGTCATTATCACATTGCTGTTTAGAGTCATACAGATACAAAGCATCGAAACAGACCCTTCAATTCAACTCGTCCACACCAACCAGCGTCCCGTTTGCCAGCATTTTTCCCATATCCCTCTAAACCCTTCTTATTCAACTATTCATCCAGATGCCTTTCAAATGCTGAAGTTGTACCAGCCTCCACTGCTTCCCCTGGCAGCTCATTCTATACACGCACCTTCCTCTGCGTGGAAAAGTTGTCCCTCAGGTTCCTGTTAAATATTTCCCCTGTCACCTTAAATCCATGCCCTCTAGTTTTGGACTCCCCCACCCTGGGGAAAAAAACCTCGTTTATTCATGCCCCTCATGATTTTATAAACTCCTATAAGGCCACACCTCCATCTCCAATGCTCCAGGGAAAATAGCCCCAGCCTATTCAGTCTCTCCCTATGGTTCAAACCCTCCAACCCTGGCAACATCCTTGTAAATCTTTTCTGAATCTTTTCAGCTTCACAAATTCCTATAGCAGAGTTGTAGAACCTTTATGTATGCACATTTGAATTTGTGTCTTCTAATATTACATTATGACTACACTTCAAAAACATTTCATTGACTGCAAAATGCCTCAAGTACATCCAAAGGTGATGTAAGGCAATTTGTAAATGCAAATCTTGCTTTTCTACTAATCTTAGGTACTATCGTAATGTTATGTTAATGTTCTACTTAGTACATTGAGACATATAAAGGTTGACTTGCAGGTTGTGTCCGTGGTTAAGAAAGCAAATGTAATGTTGTCATTTATCTCAAGAGGGTTGGAATGTAAAAGCAGCGATGCGCTACTGAGACTTTATAAAGCTCTGGATGGACCCCATTTAGAAAACTGTGTCCAGTTTTGGGCCCCATACCTCAGGAAGGACATACTGGCACTGGAGCATGTCCAGCAGAGGTTCACACTGATGATCCCTGGAAGGGTAGGCCTAACATAAGATGAACGGCTGAGGATCCTGGGATTTTATTCATTAGAGTTTAGAAGGTTGAGGGGAGATCTAATAGAAACTTACAAGATAATGCATGGCTTAAAAAGAGTGGACACTGGAAATTTGTTTCTGTCAGGCGGGGATACTAGGACCCATTGGCACAGCCTTAGAATTAGAAGGGGTCAATTTAGAATGGAAATGTGGAGACATTTCTTCAGCCAGAGCGTGGTGGGCCTGTGGAATTCGTTGCCACGGAGCAGTGGAGGCTGGGACGTTAAATGTCTACAAGGCAGAAATTGATAAATTCTTAATCTCGCAAGGAATTAAGGCATACAGGGAGAGTGCGGGTAAGTGGCACTGAAATGCCCATCAGTCATGATTGAAGGGCAGAGTGGACTCCATGGGCCGAATGGCCTTACTTCCACTCCTATGTCTTATGGTCTTACATTTAAATATAGGCAAATATATGTTTGAGTACATCCCTGCAGTATTCAAAGTTCCATGCACGCAGGAAAGAATTACAACTTTGAAATAAAAACCATCTGATTTATTCTCATGCTCATGAAATTACCATAGGAGAAAGTGAGGACTGCAGATGCTGGAGATCAGAGTTGAGAGTGTGGTGCTGGAAAAGCACAGCAGGTCAGCAACATCTGAGCAGGAGAATCGACGTTTGGGGCATAAGCCTTTCCTCAGGAATCCACACTCTCGACTCATGAGACTACTATGTTTTGTACTCAAACTGTTCAGCCATTTTTATATCAATGGAACAGTGCCCCCCAAAAAATTAGACAGGGGAACATGACAGGCTAACTGAAACCAAAGGTGTACTTGTATGTTAGTGTGAAAGCGTGAATTCGGAAAATGTCAAAGAGTGAAACATAATTTAGTCAATTTAAATTTTCACTTATGAATGATGGTGGAAGCTTGGATAATCGCTTCAGTCTACCATGCTTTATAGTAAGACATCAGTAAAGATAAAGAACTATGTCATGCAAATATGTTCGCTAAAGGGTATCTTGCCTAATAACAAAAATGCCATACATGAGGATCATGTCAGTTTCCAAAACAGTAATGGGCAATTAAGAAATATTAATACATGAATCAAATCAATAATAAAATGACAGTAAACCCATCAATGAAGCTAAGTTGGCTTTTCACTCTATGAAAGGATAAACCTTTGACTTCTCTAATATGGAATAAGGCTGAACTCAGTGTAAGAAAAGTCTTATAACAATCAGAATTGCAATCAGAAGAGGAGATAACCTATTTCTGTTGACCAAAGTCTGGCAACAAGAACAAAAGACAGCGTTCTAATCAACCAGTGGGCCCCACAAATGCTCATAAGACCAGATTGAAAGTATTTTCTTGTGAAGTACCATTTTTTAATACTACTGCTTTTACTAATTGCCTTGCACCCAGAATAATCAGTGTTATGGACTAGGCCAGACCACTAAAAAATTCTTAAGCAAGCAGCTTAGACCATAACTTTCCAATTTGTTTCGGTAAGTATACAGGTGACAATTACCCAGAGTAAGTTTGCTAGGCTGACTACTAGATTTAAAACAGACAGAAAAAAAACATAAAACTACATAATGAAACACAAAGAACAGAATAAAGAACCCGCATAGAACTCAGTTTATCCAAACTAGACTTAATTATGCTGTTCTGAATATACACAACTGTCCAACTAAGCAAACCCCTATAAAACACAGTATAAATGAATGGAACAGATGCTTCCATGTTGAAGTTAGAAGGGCAGAAAGAGAGACAGCCTGTTCACACAGTCCCCTGAACTCCCAAATAGTTCTGGATTAGAGAGCTAACCACTCCCCTTCCATTATATAGGTCACTTTGAAAACATGACCACTTTGGCCTTAAGTCTCAAACAAAAGGCCTCTCAAAATCCTTTTCATCTCTGTAGCAAACTAGTCTAATTGGAGCCCAGTCCGTTTATAACCCCTCTGAAAAAAATCAAGGGCACAGTATCCTTGAGAAAAGGAATAGCTTTACGAAAAAAGGGACCAGCTTTGTGACATCAGAGACTAGGCAAAACTAAAGGTATGAAACAATGAATGGTGCTTATACAATGTTGATATGGCCTGAAATGGAAGATTTCTCAGTGGGAAAACTGGTTGCCCCAATTGGCAGTGATCCCAGTGTCTCTGTAAAGACTTTTTAAAAAAAAATGTCTCTACATCTCCTTAATTTTCGAATAGATTTCCATGCAACAAAAAACACACCAAGTACACTAATGATAATTTTAGTCATGAGATATACATGAATTACATCTTCAGTCAAATTGACTGATAGAAAATCTCATCCATTTTCTAAAGATTCCTTTATTAGTCTGTTTATAAAGAGCTCATCTCAACTATTATTTCTTGAATTGTGGAAGTTTATCAATTTATTATATTAGATTAGATTACTTACAGATTAGATTACTTACAGTGTGGAAACAGGCCCTTCGGCCCAACAAGTCCACACCGACCCGCCGAAGCGTAACCCACCCATACCCCTACATTTCCCCCTTACCTAACACTACGGGCAATTTAGCATGGCCAATTCACCTGACCTGCACATCTTTGGACTGTGGGAGGAAACCGGAGCACCCGGAGGAAACCCACGCACACACGGGGAGAACGTGCAAACTCCACACAGTCAGTCGCCTGAGG
Organism: Chiloscyllium plagiosum; assembly: GCF_037043375.1. Classification (NCBI taxonomy): domain Eukaryota; kingdom Metazoa; phylum Chordata; class Chondrichthyes; order Orectolobiformes; family Hemiscylliidae; genus Chiloscyllium; species Chiloscyllium plagiosum. Next base: position 30,715,761 of record NW_028270163.1, read on the forward strand.
CGGGTATTGAACCCGGGTCTCTGGCGCTGTGAGGCAGCAGTGCTAACCACTGTACCACCGTGCCGCCCACGATTACATTACAGTGTGGAAACAGGCCCTTCGGCCCAACAAGTCCACACCGACCCGCCGAAGCGAAACCCACCCATACCCCTATATTTACCCCTTACCTAACACTACGGGCAATTTAGCATGGCCAATTCACCTGACCCTGCACATCTTTTTGGACTGTGGGAGGAAACCGGAGCACCCGGAGGAAACCCACGCACACACGGGGAGAACGTGCAAACTCCACACAGTCAATCGCCTGAGGTGGGATAGTAACATTCAGAACACAGGAATAAAATACATGAACATATTTAATTTGTTTTGATTTATTACTGTCACGGGAACCAAGCTACTGTGAAAAGTGTTGTCCTGAATGTCTTATGTGCTTTACAGGCAGATTGTACAACACAAGTGCATCAGGGTAAAAGAACAGAGTGCAAGATAAAATGTCACAGCCGCTACATATTGTTTAGTATGCATTGTGACACTCAATCCTTTCACGTTGCTTGTTTAACCAACTTCAGTCTCGTCTCTTCCATATTTAATTTTGTTTTCAAGCTATGAGCTCTGAATTTCCAGCATTTTTTTCACTTCAAACATTCCTTTCTCTTACACTTTCTGGCTTATTCCAATCTATTACCAAATATGTATTTAGATTGCAATGCAGGCAGGGCAATTTCATTCATTTCTGTTTACAAATGTTTAGAGAAAGCAAATAGCATTTTTACCTTACACTCTCAAAGAAATTAATCTCTTACATGAGACAAACAAGAAAACACTGTTATGAAAAGGCATCACATTAGAGAGGGCTAAGAAACTAGGTAGAGATTCATTTTCATGCATGTTCTCAATTTGTTCTAAGTTTTCCTTGTGACTTAGTTTCCACAAAAGGAAATATGATTGCATTAAGTAGAGGATCATATTGGAACATCCATCTGCTCTTATTAGACTAGAATTGACATTCACGTTGGAATAAATTAAGAGCTTCCGATCAATATTTGTTGCTGCAACGCTCACAAGATTTGCAAGGTACAGTCGAGAGGAAAGATAGTATCTGTGTGGTTGAGGGGGAAAGTGTGATGGATATAAGCTGGGAGTAGAGATGAAAAGAGGCTGCTTTTATATTACCTAAAAAGATTTCCCAAACACTAGGACAAGAACTGTAGGGAATCTAATCTCAAACCAAAGGGCAGTGCCCAGCAAGCATGTAAATGAGGCACTGTATCATTCCAGAATATGTTGCTCACCAGTGTATGGTCTTTTGCATAGTACTATGTTGTGTAGTTTAGATAAACAAATAAATCAAAAGTCAAAAACATAGCATTTCAGTCAATTTTGTCAGACCGTACCTAAGTCTTTCTCTCACTCAATAGATGTTGTCAGAGCTGCTGAGCCTTTACAGAACTTTCCCATTTTCATTTGATTTCTGGCATCTGCTTTATTTCGCTTTCATCTTAGACAATGATATTCTCAAAAGGCTGAGACTATCATTCCCTTAAATGAGTACAGATTTCAAATTAGCAATACAGTTTACTAAATACTTCCTTTGTGTTTCATATCAGTATTTATCGTCATATTTTCTATGTTGTTGTTCCGATCACCCCCAATCACTACTACTGAAAGCCAATAATCAGATCATATAATCACAAATATTGAAAATAAAGATAAGAACAAAAATAGGTTAAAATAATGCTTCCTTGGTTTTATTCTGTTCTGACATAATTCTTTAATTACCAAAATCTCCCACTAGGTGGTGCATTTGGTACATCAGGTCAAAACAATCAGTTGGCATTGAACTATCCTGTGACAGTACATGAAACGACAATTCAAAATATTTCTTGAAGCAAGGCGGTAGATGGGTAACTTCCAATTACATTCATGTGCAGGGTAATAGGGAAGGTAAACAGATTGTTGGCCCTTATTAACAGAATAGAGCTTAAAAATAAGGATTAGGAGAAAATGAGGACTGCCGATGCTGGAGATCAGAGTCAAAAAGTGTGGCGCTGGAAAAGCACAGCAGCTCAGGCAGCATCTGAGGAGAGGGAGAGTCGACTTCAGGCATAAACACTTCATCAGGAATGTGTGTGTATGTATGTGTGTGTGGGGGGGGGGGGGGGGGTGTGGGAGGAAGAGGAGGGTCATGTCGAGCTAAAACTACACAAAACACAAACACAAGTCAGACCACCCCTGGACTATTGTGAAGTTCTGATTCCCTTATCTAAATTAAAGAGTTTGAAGCCAGTCCAGAGAACATTCACCAAATTCATTCCAGGTATAGAAGGATTTGCTTAGTAGGAGAGGTTGAGTGGTTAGGCTTGTACTCATTGAGTTCACTCTGTCATTCAATAAGATCATAGTTGATCTGATAATCCTCAACTCCATTTTCCTGCTTTATTCCCATAACCCTGAATTCCCTTAACAATTAGAAATCTGTTTATCTTAGCCTTAATGCCCCAATCTTAACAGCCTTTTACAGTAAGGAATTCCTTAGACTCACCTCCTTTGGAGAACAAAAATTATTCCTTATCTGTCTTAAATAGACAACTCTTCACTTTGACATTATGGCCTCTGAAAATGGGCAAAATTACTAAACTCAAGACAGGAAGTGAAATGACCAATCTTGGACATCAAAGCAACATTTGACGGGAGTGGGTGTCAATGAGCTCTAGCAAAACTGAAGTCAATGCAGATCCATGAGAAAACTCTCAGTTGGGTCATATTGAACACAAAAGAAGATGGTTTAAGTAGTTGGAGGTTAATTACCTCAGTCCCAAAATATTAACAGGAGGAACTTCTCCAGTAATGTTCTAAAGGTCCAACAACCTTCACCTGCTTCATCAATAAACTTCACCCCATCTTAAAAAATGGAGGTGTTCAGATGACTATACAATGTTCAGCACCATTTGCAATTCCTTCGTGACACATCCCATGTCCATGTTCAGCAAGACGTTGACAATGGCAAGTAACATTCATACAACTCAAGTCCCCGGCCATGACTACCTCAAAGAAAAGAACCTGAACACCTTTTGTTGGCATGATTATTCATGTGTCATCCACTAGTCCTGGGGATGAAAAATGAGAAAATGTAACATCAAACACACAGTTAGTAAAGTTCCTTTATGAATTATAGTGTCTGTGTCTGTCTTTTTTTTCATTCCAATACGAAAGCTCCCATTCAAAAATGAAGAAAACAAAAAGTGCAAATAGCCTGAAGCCTGTATTTCAGTGTCCCTTGATGGAAATGGTAATTCTGATGCAGCTGGTTTTTGCATGGTCATGTAGATTGTACGGGCTTGTCAGGTGATCTCAGGAGACATTTTAGGTCATAGTGCCCTTTTAAAACTCATTTAGCTCATGACAGACTCAGGTACTAAAGTCAAAATAACATAAGTTGAATACTGATAGTCCATTTTCACTTCAATATGTAAGTACTGCGGCTACATGAGCAGACCAGAAACTAGAAAAATATGGAGTTTGGTCCAAACGTAATCAAATGTGGTTTTCTACTCTTTGAAAGGATGTTATCATTACAAGGTCTACATTCCAAATCCCAAGTTTCTGAAAGTTATATAGTGCATTCATAATATTTTAATTCCATTTTTTTTGTAACAATTGTTACAGTTAGCGAGTTTTGAGAAGATTTGTAGCTCAGGTTGAGGTTCTGAATGTAGGTTTGCTTGCTGAGCTGGAAGATTCATTTTCGGACGTTTCGTCACCATACTAGGTAACATCTTCAGTGAGCCTCCGGATAAAACACTGATGTTTCCTGCTTTCTATTTATATGTTTGGGTTTTTTGGGTTGGTGATGTCATTTCCTGTTCTTTTTCACAGGAGGTGGTAAATTGAGTCCAATGCAATGTATTTGCTGATAGTGTTTCTATCAACAAACACATTGACTTAGATCCCATTTGCCATCCAGACAAAAAGAACTGGAAATGACATCATTACAGGAAAAGACATCACCAATCCCAAAAAACCCAAACATATAAATAGAAAGCAGGAATTATCAGCACTGCTTCATCCGTAGGCTCACTGAAGATGTTATCTAGTATGGTGATGAAACGTTTGAAAATGAACTTTCTCGCTCAGCAAAGAAACCAAATCCAGAATTGTTACAATTAAGGAGCAATAGTTATAAAATATTAGTGTCACATTATTTTATAGCATGTGGCTTCCATGCCATGTAGCAAATTGGATTATTCCTTTAAAAAAATACCTTGATCAAGTACTGTTATTGAAATTTGACATCAGAACTGTTCATTTTACAGCACTAAGTCAATACTGGAAGTTACAGTATGAATATTTTCAGCATCTGTAGACAATACTAATACAAATGTAATGTTAGCTAATGTTCTGCAATAGTCAGGTGAAATGTCAAGCCAACACAAATAAACACATATTTAAACAAATTAATAGAAGCAGATGAGCCTTTCACTTAACCTCTCATGAACAGATGCAGGTTTACAACCTGTCATTTTAATAGTTAATGATGTTCAGAGATCTTTATTCTAATAGTTAATTATGCCTCGAGTTGTCTTATATCAAAGCTCAGAGTGGATGACATTATCTTATTAACTCTCAGTTATGATATCCACAAGAAACTGAATGAATTCTTCCTTGCCAAATTCCGTCAGACAAGAAATTGCGTACACAGAATTCCTAAAATATAAACTACATTATCACTAAATATTAAAACACAAATTTTAGTTTAGAAACATTTCAGAAAGATCATTTGGCCCAACAAGTCCAAACTGACCCTCTGAAGAGTAAAACAGCTAGACCCATTCCTCTACCATATTCTCTATATTTACCCCTAACTAATGCACCTAACCTACATATCCCTGAATATAATGGGCAATTTAGCATACCCAATTCACCTAACCTGCACATCTTTGGATTGTGGGAGGAAACCAGAGCTCCCGGAAGGTACCCACACAGACACGGGGAGAAGGTGCAAACTTCACATAGATAGTCGCTGAGGCTAGAATCAAACTCGGGTCTTTGGTGCTGTGAGGCAGTCGTGCCAACCACTGAGCCACCGTGCTGCCCTGCAATCTTTATGTACTGTTGCTACATTAGCAGACCAGAAATTAGAAAAATATTGGAGGTTGGTCCAAATGTAATCAAATTGGTTTTCTACTCTTGGAAAGGACATCATCATCAGAAGGTTAGATTCCATGTTTCTGAAAGTTACATCATGCATTCATAATATTTTAATTGAATTTCTTTTTATAACAATTTCTACAGTTAAGGAGCAATAGTTCTAAAATATTAGTGTCACGTTATTTTGTGGTCAGATTATCTAGTACACTCCTAAACTTCAAAGCCATCTTAATTGCAGTTCATTTATGAATGCTGCTATTTGAGTTAACTGGCTAAACTCACATCCAGAGAACAGCGTATCCAGATAGGCGAAGGAATTGAAGAGAGAAGAAAGTGAAGGAAATTCATAGAATACAGAATACATTTAATTCAGTGGCAGAGCTCTTTACATTGTCTCAGAACATTATATGGTCTGTAGGACTTAACAGAAGTCAGACTTAAAATATTTGATAAAAATCCATTTCAGCTCAGTTCATAATTTTCCATTCAATAACTTGTTCAATATTAAAAACTTATGAGAATTAGAATTAAAAAACTAAAATACATTCCTTTCTACTGTTTTTAACACAATGTTATGAAAAAAAATACATTTCATTGTAGCTTTAAACATTAGAATTGTTCAGAAAGTACTTTTTGTGTCTGCTTAATTTTCTAATTTCTCCACATTCAGACTTTGATATTGCTTCTCCCACTCAAAACTGGTATATATTAAGATGATTTGTATTATGGATCATTTGTAAGAATTTGGTTATTTGACAAATATGGCTAACTTCATAATTTAGTGGATTAACATGTTTCTAATTCACAGAAAACATGGGTTTATTACAATCAAATATCACATTTTATTTCAAATAAAGGAAACACAGCAATTTATCCAGTTTAAATGGCTTTATTACATTAAATAAAATTTCAATATTGCACACTTTCATACTAAACATTACCCATATAGAGTTTTACATGGAGAATGAGTGTACACACCATCCACACATCAAAACACATTTAAAACAAACTTTGTCTTAGTATTGCAGACTGACCAACAAATTTAATTTGACAAAGATTTGACAGCAGAGCAGTACAAAGACATCAGAATCAAAATAAATAATTTAAAACAATGTGCAACATAGTGCAAATTGTAAGTTGCTTGAAAATATCAAAATACATGAGTATAAGTGTGACATTCTCCAGACACCATAGAAAGAGAGATCTAATGAATTATAATGTACAGTTATTCATCTGAAACGAACAAATTTTACATGCCAAACAACTTTCTTAAGCTTAATGTGCATTGTTGGGAACAGATTGTATTGTGAATCTTCTGGTCCAACTGAGGAAAATCAATCAATCAGTCTCATTTTCAAGGCCTTACGTATGAAAGTAGACATAACCATTTCCTCGTTATATTCCACTGTGAGCCTGAGTGTTGAAAAAGATTTGGCAAAGCATTGTTCCCCTCCCCACCTTTGCCAGAACAACTCCTGAAATTTACCAAAACTTAAATCTTATGCAACTGGTGCATACAGTAAGATCAGTTACTGTATAAAAACAAAGCAAACAGAAGTGTGGTGTTGAACTTAATTCAATGCATTAAGACAACAGGAAACAAGACATGTTCAAACCACAACAGGTTCCTGAGTCGCTTAAATTCTGTTCTAATCAAGAATCACTATTTAGGACAGTATAACATTGAAACTTCAGATGGGTAAAACTATATTTGGTATTTAAGGACCTTTAAAGACATAGACAATTGTTTCTCTAGGTAGTGACTAAAATAGCATTTCTACAATAATGATGTCAGCTTAAGATCAGTTAACGTATTTGCTCAATTATAGCTTCAAACTTCAGTTCAACAGATGCCTGAATTTCCCCAAGTGGATGCAATCTGCATCCATTCGGCCAATGTCGATCTTGCTCATCTTATCAAAATATGCCAAAATATAAAAGTGAATACAGTTCAGCTTGAGTAAAATCTAAGGAAATATTAACTTCATTTCATACATTCCTTCTTTAAACTGTGAAAAAGAACTTTCAAGCCATTCAACCATTATTTGTGCATAGTTGCAAAGATTTATAACCTACACGGGGACAGCTTCTCAATTTTGAATGTAACTTAGTCCTATGTTATAAAAATACATCATGAAACAAAATGACAGGCAGGTATTCAAAAAGATAAATTTAAATGAAAGATCAAAACATTTCAATAAAGCACCAGTCAAAAAAAAAACTATTTTCTACTGCATCTGAAAATCTTGTAATTTTAAAAACAGTTTCTGACCAGGAAATTTGTAAAATGGGAACTAAGCGAGCTTTATCCTTGCCAAGATTTTTTAACAGCTATAAAAGATAGTGATTTGGGAGTGATTTTTGTTGTGCATTCAACTCACTTATGCCGATCACCATGATCTATTAGATCTCACAATTGGTGTATGCCTAGGATACATTGGTCCCTGAATAGAAATACAGAGAAAATTCAAGGCTATAGTCTGGGCTAACACTACAGGATGGCCTCAAAAGTGCAAAACAAGTTAAACTATGGCTTAATTTATCTGTTTCAGCAGTTGAGAAAATGAAGGTCCCATCACACTATTCAAAAGAGAACAGAATTACCCCAGCGCTTCTTTTCAGACAGACAGAAAATAAAACAACCATTCACTCAAGACACACAAATTTGTTAAAACTGCTGCCCTGCTTTGTTTTTTTTTGAGAGAAGTGATGCAGCCTTCTATAGTTTAAACTTTTTGTTTTAGAAGTTCCTGTAGTTATTTCCAATGAGAAGTGGCAGCTTTTACAAAAAACACAATGCAACTTTAGTCAGACACTAAATCAATGGTCCACTCAATTGTTTTGGGAATTTGTAATGAAAAAAAAATGCATTAGAAAGCAACAAGCCAACAAGAATGACAAAACATTTTAAAAACTAATCCAAGTGCAATATTTTGAGATTTTTATCTTTAAATAGTTGCACTCCAGATAAAATTGACAAAATGATAACTTTTACTGTATTGCTTTTATGTCCAAGAATCCTGAAGGCAAACAGAAAAGAATTCAAGTTTCTAAAGAGAGTAAACAAAGGTATAAAATGACAAAACATGTAGAGTTTTCAATTTTTTTGTTCCTCATCCAAGGAAATTGATAAAATGGAAAACATAAGAAAGGTACAGTCAAAATGACAATATTTTTACTTGACACCAAGGAGATCCAAGTGCAGAAAGATGCACTTTCCTTAGCTTACATTTCCTTCCTTGTCTTTTAATAAAATATTAGCCCAATGGTCATTGATTGTGAAAGACTAAGGATGCTGTAAATACTGCACAATTTATACCCAAAACTAAAATACTAGCAATTAAAAGGACTGGTCATCAAACACCTGGGTACACCATTGACATCAGTAATCAGTTTCAATCTCTACAGCTTCGAACAAGAGTGAAAGACTTGGCATTAATATTACACTCATGAAACAGTCATTACTGCAATGCAAAAAAGAGCATCCAAATGGCACACAGCAACATTTCACAAACAGCAAGATGATAATAACCAAATAATCTGATTTTAATGACTTTAGTATTGCTAATTAAGAGGTAGAAAACTCCTCTTCTTCAAAAAACAAAATGCTATGGGATCCTTCCCATCTGCCTGAAAAAGGTAGGTGAGGCCTCTGTTTAACACCCTACCAGAATGGTGGCACCCCCAACAGCAGAGCAGGGACTCAAATTTTGTATTTAAAATCTCCAACATGGCACTTGAGTGATTCAGAGGTGAGTTTGCTACCAAGAAATGATAGCTATTGGTCATGCCTGGTGCATTTCCTAGTGGGGGAGAAAAGCTTGATCAACCTTCACAACTCGGCAGTTATGGTGACAATGCACAGGTGATCTGACTCATGTCACATCAGATTTAGCCAGCTTTGAGGATTGAATTGAAGTTTACCAGCTTATTTCAATCTGCAACCCTCTTTTACCATAATGGAAAATTAATGTTCTTATTAATAATATGTTCAAATGTTTCAATAATAACAAAACAATGTGCAACAGCTCAGATTTATGCTTAATGCTCATTGCTAAAAGACTTTTAATATTCCATCCATTGTATTTAAAAAAGTAAGTTATTATTTGAAAAATCTATTTTAATTTAAATACTTAACATGTGACAGAAATAATTAATAATTATGCATAGTTTAATATCAGAATATAAAACTTATGTTATTTTATAAGTGCAGAATACATTAGCGTCAAGTTCTGTAACTGCTTAAAACAGAAACGTTTGTGTATTCAATATATGTCGACAAATAAGGGAATGGATCTGGGTGGTTTACTCTTTGGAGTGTCAGTGTGGACTTGTTGGGCCGAAGGGCCTGTTTCCACACTAGAGGGATTCTAAGTATCTACGTGAGCATCAAATGCCACAGCTTTACATATTTCAGCTGAGATACGGGCTACATATTTCAGAAATGCAGCAACATGATCCTGTCATAAAAACTTAGCTAGTTAGATCAGTTAGTGATGGATTAATAGAAAATAAATAAAACATTATGCATACATTTGCTGATATTAAGTACCTAAAATCTAGAGTGCTCCTGGGAAGTCAGCTTTCAGTTCTAGTTCACATCAATAATGCTTCCATTTTTCTTCAATAAATTGGTTCCCATATATACGATCACAAAGTACTAAACTCAGTTCTATCAAGCTCAGGTTTTGTACAATTTAAATTATTGCTTGCTGAGAGAAAAAAATGCTCCTTCACAGTCTTTGACCTCTCCATGTGGGCAAGTGGAAAAGTTAATTGGTATCGCTGCACAAAGAGAATTTTGCAAAATCAACTTGTTCAACTTTAAGGCCCAACATTAAATTGAGGAAATTGGCACCTTCGATACAGTAACTGCAGACAAACTGATAGAGGTCAGCAGGTCATTGTGGAAAGCATTCATTGATCAATTACTGTCCAAGTAAGATTGTATGGAATCTTACTGGAATATGTATATAATATGGAATATATATATGGAATATGGTTTAGCATCTACAAAAATTAGACAGATTAATAAAATTGTAATGAGAAAAAATTAACACATTCATATAACAACCTATTAGTTTAAAAGAGAGTGGTTAAATGTAAACAGTCAGAAAACCCTTAAAATGTAATCCTTGACTTTCTTATTAAACCTTAGTTCAAAGCAAAGTTTCCCTTTTGATCTTTACATAACTATTTCGTAGAAAGCCATCAGCAAACAGAAACATTTCATACTAGATTAGAAATTAACCGAGTCACTGACAACTTTTATCTTCTTGTCAAATCCTGAACATTTGAAGGTACATCACTAGCACAATGTAAATTTGGTCATTTTCATAGTAAATCATTCCAGCTCTAGTCACAATCATTAATAATCAGAAAACACTTATATTTCCACTTGAAGTATCACATTGGAATTAGTTGCACAAAACATGTATTTTCAAAAAATGATCAAACTGGAAATATTTACCACAAAAATATTTAGTTTTACATAAACAGTACAAATATGCATGTTGAATTAATAAGTTTTAGAATAGCAGACAATATTTTTGAAATGATGTGAAACAATATGCTTTTGTTAGTTGGTACTCTTCATATAGTACCTACCAGCAAAATGTATATTTAAAAAAAAAACAGAAAAATTGATGAGGTGAAGCATGGTGAAAAGAAAATTTTCTAACCATGATTCTCGATTTCAAGAAAGTGCTTTGATTTCATTTTAAAAAACTGGAAATTTCTTCAAGTTTTGTTAATTATGAAAAGAATTTTCTATTTCAAATAAATGGATAAATAAGATTTGGCAATTTACCATAATTTGGATATGAAATAATATTCTACATCACTACAAGGAAATGCTTAAAATGGTATTTCAAATCAGTGAAGTCAATATTTCAGATGATTCAGATTTAGTTTGTTCATCATATTTCTTGTAGTGCAGAATTTATGTGCAGCAGAAATGTTTGGTTATTATATTCCATCAGCTATTCAGTAACCAGCTTCACTTTATTGGCTTTATAACATTCACTCCAGTTCTATCTTTTAGCCACAAATAAGCAGGTCAATTAACTAAGTTGGCTGGACAGCTGGTTTGCAACATAAATTGAGGCTAACAGTGTGAGTTCAATTTCCACACCGGTTGAGCTTATTATGAAGGACTCCCCTTCTCAAGCCTTCTGCTCATCCAAGTTGGTGGCCCTCAGGTTAAACCACCACCAGTCATCTCTCTCTGATGAGACCGGCCCTTGGTCTGATACGATTATGGTAAATTTAAGATTTGATTGAAAACTACATTTAGAAATATTTTCATACAACCTAATTAAATTTCTCAAAAAACATTAGTAAAAGTGGTATTTAAAAATAAATCTAAGCTTTAAAAACCTACGCATCATTGGGTCTTTGAAAATGCAGTTTCTTGATTAAATGCGGTTATAACTGAAACCACGAGAATGTGCCTCTGTCTTCCATTCCACTAGGATGAAAGAGATTGTGCCAAATAATCCAACCACACCAAGGATAAGCAGCTGCCACTTGAGCAGTAGATAATTGCTGTAGCCAAATGCTATTGCTGCACTGATAGACTGGTGGAGACAGAAAAATAACATTCAATGAGTATATTGCTAAGTAGAAACTTCAATGTAGAGGATTAACAAAATATTTTAACATTACATTGAAAATTAAATCAAACCTTGTATTGCTATAATTAATATTTGTTATAAGTATTTATCAGTTACCCTCAGATCAAGTACATGCACAAGAAAGCTTTTCACTCTTACTTGCACAAACTTGAAGACAGCAAACGCAGGAGCACTTTCTTCGGAATACATATATCCTACTATACTAAGGAGTTGTGTGTTGAAACAACTATCACCTAGTCCCAGGAGGAAACTGCAAACCATGGCAATGATTTTGCTGTGAAGTTAAAATGAAACAAATTACAAGCTGGAAAATTCATGAATGCAAACATAAAACTTCTAGTATATCTCTATCACTCAAATGCTGAAGAAATTTTAATCTGTGTTTTGTCTTTAGGAAAAGACAACATAAAACTATCCAATTGTTTTTGAAAACTGAAATCACCAGAAAGCATTTATGTCTATCATTCCACAAGAATGAGAGATTGTGCCAAAGATCCTAGGAGCAACAAGTAAGAGCACTACATGCAGTTTAGTATTTACTCCCAGAGGGGCTATGCTCAGAGTTTGAGATTGGCAGGCCAAGCTGCAGATATTTTGACACACCAGTGGGGGAGACTTACCTGCACGTTGTGTAACAAGGGACAGTCACACCCATCAAGATAGGGTTTTCTGATATGGTGAGTCGTCAGGGGCAGCTAAGTGCAACTACAAATAAGGCAGGTAAGGAAACTCAAAGTAGAAGCCACAGCTTTTGCTGTTGTTCAACAGGTTTGAGGTTTTTTTTTTAGCTTGTTTGGAAGAAACGGAGGGCTACAGTGTGGATAAGCTAGATGATCATGACACTGTTGTAAAGGATGCTACTCAAGTAGGTGGAGCAAAAAGCAATGTAGTGCTAGTCGGAGACCGTGTAATAAAGTGAATTGACTTTTCTCTGCAGCAAAGAGCGATGTCAAGTCCAGGACATCTGCTCAGGGTTGGAGAGACACTTGGAGTGGGAAAGGGATGATCCAGTCGGTGTGGTTCATGCAGGTACCAAGAATAGAGGCAGGTCAGAGTAAGGGTTTCTGCACAATAAGCATGAGAAGTTAGGCACCAAATTAAGTAGAACTTATAATGTAACAAACTTTGGATTATTACCTGAGCTATGTGCAAATTGGGATATCAAAGTAAGATTAGATAAATCAATGTATAATTCAAAGGCTGGTGTGTGAAAAGTGGGTTCCAAATCATGGACCACTTGTACTGGGAATAGTGAGATCAGTCCCATTGGGACTGTCTAATGTCAAACTGTGCTGGGATTGGTGTTCTGACCAGCCTGATAACTGTAGAAGTAGAGAGGAGTTTAAACCAAATATCAGAGGCAAGGGAGCAAATTTGGCAAACATGGCATAAAGAGTAGATAGAGGGTGTTAAAGAAAGGGGTTTAGATGTTTAGATTAGATTACTTACAGTGTGGAAACAGGCCCTTCGGCCCGACAAGTCCACACCGCCCCACCGAAGCGCAACCCACCCATACCCCCTACATTTACCCTTTACCTAACACTACGGGCAATTTAGAATGGCCAATTCACCTGACCTGCACATCTTTGGACTGTGGGAGGAAACCCACGCAGACACGGGGAGAACGTGCAAACTCCACACAGTCAGTCGCCTGAGGCGGGAATTGAACCCAGGTCTCTGGAGCTGTGAGGCAGCAGTGCTAACCACTGTGCCACCGTGCCGCCTAAATACAGGAAATGATAAACAGGCTGTGACAGGAAAGGATGGAATTTTAAAATCAACAGATAGGATTAGATTAAAAGTAATAAAGTGTGAAGGCACTCCTAAGATTGAATTTTACTTTCAGTCTGAGGAAGAGAAGTCTGGGTCTAAGACTAGTAATTTATTTTTTAATAAGGACAATTATGAGGTATAAAGATGAGCTAGCTAAAGGGAACTGCCAAATTAGGTTAAAGAATGGGTCAACAGAGATGCTGGAGCAGACATTTCAAGGTATAGGTCAGGATACACAGAATAAATACATTTCAGTAAGAAAGAAAAATTCCAAGTGAGGGGCTCACCATTTGGTCACAGAATGTCAGGATTGATATGGCTCAAAAGAAAGCTATTTGGCCCATCATGTCTGCACTGACTCTCTAATGAGCTTGACAACTTAGTGCCATTTGCCTGCCTTTCACCTATATTCTTGCACATGGTTCCTAATTAAATAATCATGAAATGCATTCTGGAAATGCCTCAATTTACTGTAGCTCCACCATACTTCCAGGTAGTGCATTCCAGAAAAAGCATTTTTCTCATATTACATTTGCTACTTTTATAAATCTGTGCCGTCTTATTCATCATTTTACAAGCAGGAATAGATTCTCCCCATCTACACTACTCAGACCTCTTATGATTTTGAAAACTTATCAGATTTCCGCTCAGCCTCTTCTCCAGAGAGGACAGTCCCAACCTCTCCAACCTATCCTTACAACTGAAGTTCCTTAACTAGAGGCATTTTAGAAAATTTCTTCTCTCCAATGGATTTCTATGTCTTCTACAGAATAGCACTCAGAAATATACACAATGCTCCAGATGAAGTCTAACAAATGTTTTATACAAGTACTGTATAACCACCTTTCTCTTGTCCACTACATCACTATTATTAAAGCTTTGGCTGCTGTATGCTCTATTAACTGCTCCCTCCACCTGTACCTTCAGGGGTCTACTCATATAGCTATTCTCTCTGATCAATAAAACCATAAGACATAGAAGCAGAGGTAGGCTATTCAGCCCACTGTGTCGACTCACCATTCAAACCGATCATGGCACCTCAAGTGCACTTTCCTGTGTCAGTAATCCTCGATTCCCTGACTGATTAAAAATCTGTCCATCTCAATTTTGAATATGCTTAATAGCCTCGCCTCAACAGCCCTCTGCTGTAAAGAATTCCAGACTCACTACCCTCAGACAGGAAATTCCTCTTCGGTGGTCTTATACTTGTGAACCCTTAATCTAAAATTATGCTGTCTAGTTCTAGACTCGCTGACAAGGCAAAATAACTTTTCCACATCTACCCTGTCAAGTCACCTAAGAATTTTTTATGTTTCAAGAAGATCACTTCTCATTCTTCTGTATTGCAATGAGAACAGATCCAATCTACTAAATGTCACCTTCTCAGACAGTCCATCTAGACCTGATATCAGCCTAATGAACCTTCTCTGGACTGTCTCTAATGCAACATTTCTTGGTAAAGTGCCCAAAACTGTTCACAACATTCCAGCTGTGGTCCAATTAGTGACTTGCAAAGTTTTGGCAAAATCTCCCTATGTATTTACTCCATTCCCTTTGAAATAAAGACCAACATTCCATTTGTATTCACTATTACCCTCTAAATCTGGATGCGAGTTTTCTGTGTCATCGACAAGGAGTCCTAATCCTTTGTTTTGTTGTGCTCTGCAGTCTCTCTCTCTATTTAAATAATATTCAGCCCCTCTCTTCATGCTAACGTGAGCAACCTCACATGATATTCCAAAGGTTTAAGAAGGATGCCCTTGCACTCTTATATATTGTCTCCTTTTGTATACTGTGTCCAAGTTCTTCGTACATAAATGCATCACAGCATTCTTTCAAATCCGTGTCTGTAAGTTATAGTGAACTCAAAACCTTTATCCTTCTCTATCCACAGACGCTGCCAGACCCGCTGAGTTTCTCCAGCATTTTCTGTGCTTCTTTCAGACTCCCAGCATTCCACTGCATTTTGTTTTAATCTCAATGTTTAATTCATAGGTACATCTCTTTCTCAAAGAAGTTCTACTCTTTGTCTGATGGTGTTTCAGTTTAATTTTTCAATATGTTCACCTTCACCGCTTTCTTCTTCCCTCTCAACATTTTACAACCACATCTCTTTCCTTAGTGACTGCCTCCACTCTGCCTTACTGTGCATAGATTCCACCTTTCATGTGTCAAACCCAACCAAGATTACAGGAATTTCCAAGACTTCGAATGCTCCTCAGATAATTGCTATGACAACATCCTGAGATCCACACTTAGTGCCACATGCCACCACATACACATTTGAAACCTTTACTCAACCAGCACTGCCTCACACTATTTCAAAGTTGTCCCAACATGCAGTTACATTTCATTTCTCATCTTATTTGATGTTTTAACAAGAAACTTTTTCACTTCTTTCCTGGTGTTAAAGAAAACTAAATTCCTCAAGAATCACCCTGTAGCCAGAACATTAACTCTGCTTTTCTTCCCATAATCTGTCAGACCCGCTGAGTTTCTCCAGAATTTTGTACATTTATTTCACCAACTTGTCCGCATCCTTTTGGAGTTCCACATGATTCTTCTCACAATTTGTAATGCTCCCAAGTTTCATATCAACCACAAACTTCAAAACTGTCACCTGGACATCCAGATCTTACTCATTAATATATATCAGGAAAAGCATGGAGCCCAACACTGACTCCTGAGGAACTCCATTTCAAACTTTTCTGCGCCCAAAAATACTGATTAACCATTACTGTCTGCTTTCTTTCACTCAGTATGGTTTCTCTTATCACCACAAAATTATAATCCCACATGACATTTGAGCCTGTAACCACCTAATCTTGTTTATTGTATTCATGTATTCGCATACACGCACATGCACAGTAAACCTGATATAGACTTAATTAATTGCTCTCTAAACTACAACTTCACCAAATGACTTCCTATTCTCTACTAATGTTATCGATCTCTCCAAGTATTGTGCATACTCTGGTGTTCCTCTCTAGTATTCTCTCTTGGTTCCCACACTCCTGCTGAATTACTTGAAAACCCTCCCAACATCAATAGCAAAATACCTGGCAAGAAACTGAGTCCCTTCAGTACAACCTATGCAGCCTGTATAAGTGCTATGTTTTCCAGAGTCAATCGGAGTGTGTGAAGAATCTAAAGCCCTCCCTCTTAGATTATCTTTCTCGTCATATATTTATGCATCCTACCCATGTAGTTCTGTATTCACTCGTACATGATACTGGGAGTAATCCAGAAATTATTACATTTGAGGTCTTGCTTGTTCATTTCCTACCTAGTTCCCGAAATGCTGATTGCAGGATTACATCTTCTTTCCTACCTAAGTCATTGATACCAATGTGGATCAGTCTCTGCCTGTTCATCATCTCCCAGAAGAATCTCCTGCAGCTACTCTGCAAATTTGTTGACTCTGGCACAAGAGACGTAGCATTCATTTATGGAATCATGTTTCTGGCCAGAGAAATGCCTGTGTGTTCCTCTAACAAATTAATCCCCAATAACTATTACTTCTTTCTTCCCCCTGCCCTTACAGCCAAGCCATTCACAATGCCATAAACTTGGCTCTGACTGCACTCCGAGAGGCCAACATCAAAAGTGGAAAACCTATTTGTTCACTGATGAAGATAAAGCTGGTACCAAACTGAATAATGGAAAACTGAACTATAAATGATAATTAGGCAGATGGACCGCATCCTCGGATTTTAAAAGATGTGGCAAGTGAAATAGTTGATGTGTTGGTTTCAATTTTCTTTGGTTTCAGGAAAAGTTCCATTAGACTGGACAATAGCAAAAACACTTCCTTTATTCAAAAAGCAAGTGAGCCAGAAAGCAGAAAAGCACCCTGGCATCTCAACCACTTGATACCTTGCCCCCTTCTTACTTGTCAGCTTATCCTCTTGGCACCCTACACCTCCCACCATCCTTACATCATACTTATCTCATGTGCTCACCATACGTCAGTCGCTATCAATATGGCTATCGGGACCATAACATTTCAGAATATGCCAGTTGACTGCTGGGAAGAGGAGGCCTGGTTTGCCTTCCTCTAATAGCTCTGCACTATGAAGAAACTCCTATACTCAATATCTGATCAATAAAGGAAAGCATACCAAATTCCTTCTTCACTGACCTATTTACCTGTGACTCCACCTTCAAGGAACTATGAACCTGCACTCGAAGGTCTCTTTATTCAGCAATACTCCCTCGGATCTTACCATTAAATGTACAAGTCCTGCTTTGATTTGCTTTCCCAAAATGCAGCATCTCGTATTTATCTAAATTAAACTCCATCTGCCACTTCTCAGCCCATTGGTCCATCTGATCAAGACCCCATTGTACTCTGAGGTAACTTTCTTCACTGTTCACCTCCAATTTTGGTGTGATGGGATTTCACAATTGGACTGCCTCATAATCATACATATGTATTTAACCTTACAGTTCTCTGTGTTATTAGTGCAAGCCTCTGTAGTCCATAACCACTATAAAATAGCACCCACCCATCTGAATCAGTCAGTAATTTTTTCAGAGGACAGTGATTATATCATTTTCTTCAGTGACACAATCTTCCTGTGTACACTGCGTAAAAAGACCCTTCAAGACACGTACACTATGAAGAATGGCTGTCATCATCAAAAATACTTCAAGTGTTAAAACAGTCTAAGACTCACTCACCGGCCTCTAAATAGATCAGCAACATGACTGCACTCCTGATTCTCAACCAGTGAAATCTAACAACGTCAATCAAATGATACCCCCTCAACAAAAGTGTTAAAAATGTACAGTTGTTTTAAAGCTGGTTGAAGAGCACTATAAACAACCCACGTGGGATTGCCTGGGATTTGCATTCTATTGATGGTGGGTTTGAAAGGACAGGGTTTGTAAAGTTCAGCGCGCAGCTTGGTCACTACCACACCCCATCCCCACGCACCTCTGACCTTGCTGAAATTTTTACAAGGGGTTGAACAGACACCAGACACTCTTAAGTTACTTAATCAATACAGTGATACAATCCATGGTTGCAGTGAAATGAAGTTGTATCTAATCGACATTATCAATACGAAGCTTTAAGAAAGACATGTATGTCAGAGATATCCAAAAATCTTGAAGTCTGCACAGTTCCAAATTCTGTTTTATCTCCTGAGAAAGTCAGAAATTACAGGTCAAACATTCAAAGGGATTAGTGGAATGCCAGGATAAACCTTATTACTTATAAGTCTGCATTACATAGATGACACTCTCAGTCTCAGCAATATTCAAACATAAATGTCGTGTAATTCTTTAAAAAAAAATTTCTATCCAGCTTCTTTGTCACACATTTCACACAGCATGTGGTGTCACCCAAAGGCAATTAAGAAAAATAAACTGTATGAAAGAAATTACTGCTGGCTTCAGAAACTGAGGCAAAAAAGCAAATGCTAAAGCTGCACAATTCATTGCTATGGTTGCAGTTAGGCTGACTTGTCTTAGTTCACTAACCAGAGAGGCTGCTGACAGATGTGAATATTTTCGGAAGTTTAGCCATAAAATGACAAACTCAGTTACTTTTCAACTATTTATTGTCAATATGTGGGATTTTTTGGCAAAGGCTAGTGTTTATCGCCCTGAGAAGACAGCAGGAAGTCAAACTCTTGAAGCAATTGAAAACAGCTGAGTGGCTTGTCATAGGCTGCTTTAGACAGCAATTAAAAACAAGTGTGGATTGGAGTCACAAAGAGGCCAGACTAACTTCAGGACAGTAGCTTTGCATCTGTAAAGGATAGGAATGGACCAATTGGGTTTAAATATCAAACTAACACTTTTATGGTCTCCTTTATCAATATTATGTTTTATTTTTAAAGCCATCTGATTGGACGTGTTTTGACACACTTCCATGGCCACCATATCCAGAGTGAGGACTTGAAACCAGACTTCTGGTCCACAGGTAGGGACACTACCAGAGCACTGCATGATCTTTTAATTATAGAACTTCTAAAAAAAATTCTGTAAGTCAAATTTTCAAACTAAGAACTCACATTCTATCAATTATTAGTCCAGATCTCCAGGTAAGGAACATCATCACAATGAGAACCTGTGGTTACATGGGAGGGTCCTTAACTCTGAGGCAGATACCGAGGTTCAAGTCTCAAACTGACAGCTCTGATCAGGTTGCTTAGGGGAAAGCAAGGCTGAGGTGATCCATTAGAGTGAGGAGAACATTTGCTCACAGCAAGAAACTACACATGGTGACTGTTAACATGGGATCACGATTCTGGGTGACCAAGAAAGTATCTCCATGTCACCAGTGGATAGTAAGTGTAAGTGTATCAAAAAAACCTAGATTGATCATGGTCTGACACACATCCTACACTCACCAGATCTATGGTGAGACTTGAAACTGGAGTTTTGGCCCAGAAATAAGACCCATCCTACTCTGTCCACACATATTGGAGGTATTTATCAGGAAGGAAAGGAAATAAGATGCAGTACAATCATGTACATTTTCTCTGGTGATTAATCATTTACTGTTTCACCAAAATGTACTTTATGGCAAATACATTGTTTTCCGTAATGTTCTTTGAATATGTCTGAGTGAGATGGTCAAATATTGCCACCTGCTGGAACCAACGGATAATGACACAGATGTGGGTCACATCACACCTAAACTTGTTTCACACTGAGTGGGAGATCTGTAACTCTAGTTTCTAGTCATGTCCATGTTATAAAAAGGCAGGCTTCTGCTGAAGATCCACACCCTAACTTGTAAAACGGGCAATAGATAGACTATGGTGTTTCTCCATGCTGTGGTATTGTGTAATCTCACAAAGTGCATTCTGCTCACGTTGCTGCTTCCCTGGCAAGTCCAGTCATTTACCTAGTGACTTAAACTTATACTCATTAGTGATCGGATGAAGTAAAACAAATACTTGATCTCAACCATCATGCATACCAACCACAAACATCTCAACAAGGAATAAAATCCCAACATACTGGGGCACTGCTATAAAAGGAACAATGTGTAGGACTTCAACTGTTCTTCTAGTTTGGGAATGTACACAGAAAGCGATGTAGCAGATTGCAAACAGAGAAAGATGAAAATATTTAAAAAACTAATAATTTAACTTTTAAAAAGCATTATCCACAAAATGGGACTGAAAATACAACTTAACCCAAACAATATGATGTTTTGAGTTCAGAGGTCGAGGTTAAGTTTGTGACTGGAAATCCTAAACATAAATTATCCCAATTCACATCTCATACTTTCCAATAAGAATAGTGGAATTTTGGTTAAAAAATAAAACAGAGAATTTCCAGATGGCTGATGAACAGTTCTGTCACATGTTGACCAGAATCATATGAATTTGGTTGCCTTGGATTAGTGCTGAAAATGTGTTGCTGGAAAAGCGCAGCAGGTCAGGCAGCATCCAAGGAACAGGAGAATCGACGTTTCGGGCATAAGCCCTTCTTCAGGAAGAAGGGCTTCCTGAAGAAGGGCTTATGCCCGAAACGTCAATTCAGCTCTGATCTCCAGCATCCGCAGTCCTCACTTTCTCCTGCCTTGGATTAGTGACCAAATGAAATGTAGGGAGGAACAAGTAAATTGATCCTGATGAGCCAGACACTGAGCCAATGGATCCAAGGATCAGGATATATTACACCATTCACATTCTGACTTAAACTGAATGAAGAATTATTTGAATAAAGAAACTGTGCGATAAAAATAAAAAGGTGATAATGTTTCTTTAACACAACCAGGCAAATTTGGATGCCAAGCAAGAATTGGAAATATTGTTGAAGAAGCTACATGAAGACAAGTTGGAGGATGTTGTTTATAAAGCTGACAAGACCGAAGACCTCAGTCAGGTTTAAGGAGAGATTTTTAGCATGAGATAAGCTACAACAAGAATGTAAAAATTAATAAGTCTGTGATGTTGTGCAAGTATATCATGCATCATAATGTGAATCTCAGGCAGATTTGCACATCATTTGAACTAGGAGATAGTGAGGACTGCAGATGCTGGAGATCAGAGTTGGAAAAGCGCAGCAGGTCAGGCAGCATCAAAGGAGCAGGAGAATCGACATTTTGGGCATAGGCCCTTCTTCAGGAAACTCCAAGATTATGTAAAAACAAATCACTTGACATGGGTTTTATGAAAAAGTCCCACATAGGAGGTTAGTGAGCAAAATTAGGCGCATGGTATTGGGGGCAAAGTACTAACTTGGATTGAAAGTTGGTTGGCTGATAGGAAACAAAGAGTAGTGATAAACGGCTCCATTTCGGAATGGCAGGCAGTGACCAGTGGGGTACCGCATGGATCAGTACTGGGACTGCAGCTTTTTACAATATATGTTAATGATATACAAGATGGTATTAGCAATAACATAAGCAAATTTGCTGATGATACTAAGCTAGGTGGCAGGGTGAAATGTGATGAGGATGTTAGGAGATTACAGGATGACCTGGACAAGTTAGGTGAGTGGTCAGATGCATGGCAGATGCAGTTTAATGTGGATAAATGTATGGTTATCCACTTTGGTGGCAAGAACAAGAAGGTAGATTACATTCTGGCTATTGAGGGATTGCAGCGTAGGTTCACGAGGTCAATTCCTGGAATGGCAGGATTACCTTACACTGAAAGACTGAAGTGACTGGGCTTGTATACCTTTGAGATTAGAAGACTGAGAGGGGATCTGATTGAGGCATATAAAATTATTAAAGGATTGGACACTCTGGATGCAGGAAACATGCTTCCGCTGATGGGTGAGTGTCGAACCAGAGGACACAGCTTAAAAATACAGGTTGGGCCATTTAGGACAGAGATGAAGAGAAACTTCTTCACCCAGAGAGGAATGCTCTGCCCCAGAGGGCTGTGGAGGCCCAGTCTCTGGATTCATTTAAGGAAGAGTTGGATAGAGCTCTCAAGGATTGTGGAATCAAGGGTTATGGAGATAAGGCAGGAACAGGATACTGATTAAGGATGATCAGCCATGAGCATATTGAATGGTGGTGCAGGCTCAAAGGGCAGAATGGCCTACTCCTGCACCTATTGACTATTGTCTATAAAACTTGGAGATGCAGAAGGATCTGGATGTCCATGTGATGAATCACAAAACATTCACATGCAGGTCCAGCATGTAACTAAGAAAGTTAATAGAATATTGTCTTTAATGCAAGGTAAACTAAATACAAACATAGGGAGGTTATGCTTCAGTTATACAGGGCACTGGTGAGATCCCATCAGGAGTACTGTTTACAGTATTGGTCACTTTATTATAAGATTCAAGTGCATTGGAGGCAATTCAGAGACTGGACTAATGTCTGAATTTGTTTCTTGTTTCATGAGTAAACATTGGGCACGACCGAAACACAGATGATACAGAGGTAACTTGACATGATGAAAGTGGAGTGGATGTTTCCTCTCGTGAGGCAATCTAGAATAGTGGTTACTGGCTAAAAAAATGAGATCACCTAGTTAGAACAAAGATTACGCTATTTTTTTCCTCACAGGGGGTTGAGTGTCATTTGAATTTATTTCCTCAAATGACAGTAGAATCAAAGTCTCTGATATTTGTTTAAATGCAGATATAAACAGATTGTTAGTAAGCAAGGAGGATAAAAGTTATCAAGATCGGCATGAATGTGGAGTTGAGGTTAGAATTGGATCAACAATCTTATTTAGTGGCAGAGCTTGCTCAAGTATCTAAATGGCTTATTTCTACTTCTAATATGTTTACTCATATGTAACTAGTTTAGTCCCACATAAAAATGTTTAGAAAAAGTGGAAAACAAATCCATTTCTCGCAAGCTGCCTCTGCTTCCCCCACTGGATGTAGAGGAGCTGTCAGCATATTCTTTATATTAGAATGGAGAACTGTTCAAATGAGCAGTCTGTGAAAATAAAACCAACTGCAAGTGATTACATTGTGGACAGATTCATCCACATATTCCCTTAACATTTGGCTGTGTAAACGTCTCAAATACTCAGTGTCCTTAATAGATTCACTCCTCCATCACAAGTGTAGGTTACTTGTGCTTCATTTGAATTAAACTCAAGTTCAAAGCAAAAGGTAAAGTACATGACCAACCTTGGAATTAAGTAAGAAACTCGATCAGTTCCTTCATCAGAAACAATTGGTGAATCCCCTGGCACATTTAAGAATATCAGATAGAAGGCAATAATGTGACATAATAAACCCAGAAGAACAACAGGGTTTCTGCCAATGCCAAGATATTTTCTGAGGAATTTGTTCAATAAACCAAAGGTTGCACCACCTAGACATAGACAAAAATGACAAAATTAAGAAAATGTAATTCTGTTTAATAAAATCAGAATTCAATATTTAATAGTTAATGCAATTGCAAATAATCACAAACCTACGATTTCTCCAACACCAATGAAGGTACCAGATAAACCAATCAGGCTTTTGGCTTCATTCCCAAAGCCATTTGTGGCACCCAAACAGGTGCCATAGACACCACTAAAAAAGGTTAGTTCAATACCTAGAAAAAAAATTCAACAATTTCATTGACTTGATCTCTGCAAGAGCAATTCATTTAAACGTTGAAGTTCATGTAATTTTATCATTCAGCTTTCTCAAATTAATGAGTGTTAACAAGGCAGTCAGATAGTAAATTAACACCGGTAATGTTTACAATAAAGTCTGCTTCATGTTCATGTCATATCACAGCAACTTTACATATGTACTGCACACCTAAGCATGTAGGCTCTAAGTATGGAGCTTAAGAGGTCGGCTATGTGATATGATTTTAGACTCAATATGTTTGATCCAGTCATCCTCTTGCCAGGACAAGGCGATGTTTCAAAATGAACAGAAAGCAAACTTCGTTAATCTTAAAACTGTATCAGAAAACTGTATCAATCCTTCAAGACTTGTTTTTAATGGGTCTAACTTTTTTCCAATATTAATAATTCAAAAGAATATCTCCACTCAAAGAAAAATGTAACGGGGGAATTATTTTAAAAAAAAAAGTACATGAAATTAGATTCCCCTACAGTGTGGAAACAGGCCTTTTGACCCAACAAGTCCACACCGACCCCCCGAAGAGTAACCCACCCAGACCAGTTTCCCTCTGACTAATGCACCTAACACTATGGGCAATTTAGCATGGCCAATTCACCTGACCTGCACATCTTTGGACTGTGAGAGGAAACCCACGCAGACAGACACAGGTAGAACGTGCAAGTTCGACACAGACGGTCACCCGAGGCTGGAATTGAACCTGGGTCCCTGGCACTGTGAGGCAGCAGTGCTCACCACTGAGCCACCATGTCGCCCCATTGAGGGTAAGCAATCAAGAATTTTAAACAAATATTTTCTTGACAAGGGAAATCTCATATCCAGACAACTCCTAGTTCAAATTTATAAGACTTGTAGAGGAATCTTACCAGTATAAGTAATAGTTATACTTAGAAGCAGCATATCTTTGGTGAAGAATATACAGATTGCACTTCCTATTAAAGAAAGAAACAACCTGTTAGCACAACAAAAGATTTTAAGAAACTTCCTTGAGTAAAGTATTGAAAACTGACTAATTACATAGCTACATAAAATGCAGAATTTAAATGGAATCAACCAATCCGTAGCAGTGAGTCCCATAAGTGGTCAGGTGCCTATTTCTTTCAAGAAACAGATTTTGCCTCAGCCAAAAATCACATTTCTCACATACTAAGTACTTTGTTTTCCTTCAAAGTTCACAATACCGGAGTGAAGAAAAGAACTGAAGGTGATTTTTTTTTATCATAGTCAATTTGGCCATGCAGAGGTGGCATGAGGTCTAGGAGATCAGCAGCATAGTGGACTCCAGAGCCATTGCCAAAAGACAGGTGAGTGTGGATCTCAGATACCTGGTGACACAATAAAATATTACATCACTTAGCACAAAGTGGAGAGATAGCAGTATGGTGCTAATGGTATTTGACGAGTCATCCATAGGCCCAGACTAACGGTCAGCAGTTCAAATTCTACTATGGCATCTGCTGGAATTTCAATTCAAGTTGTAAATCTGGAATTAAAAGCTAGTCTCAGTAAAGATGATCATGATGCCATTGTCCACTTGAAAAAATAGCTTACGAAGCTCCTTCAGGAAAAGAAATCAGCTGTCCTTAGCTGATGTGGCCTTTATGTGACTCTAGACCCACCTTCTGAAATGGCCGAGCAAGCCACTCAGTTGGATCAAACAGCTAATAAATCAAAAAGGAACAAAACTATCTAGCATTGAGTTAGGCATCCAGAAATGATAATGGTACAGCCAACCTTGCTGACCCTGAAAAATGTTTTAATTTTTAATGCTGGGGGGGTTGTGCCAAAATTGGGAGAGTTGTACCACAGTTTAGTCAAGCAACTTGCTGACGCAATCATGCAAACCAAATCACACCTTTCAGACAATATCCCAGACAGATTATCATCATCACCCCTTATAGCACCACAATTGATGACATTCTTGAAAAACAGCTGTTTGACTGGAAGTGGCAAAGGAAAAACCTACTTGACCACACTCTCAATAATCAACATATAACCATCCATTACTTGGAGACGCCGGTGTTGGACTGGGGTGTACATTAAATTTGTCCATTGCAGTACTGGTAGGAGTGACCAATGCACAATTCACGTATAGAAAAATTCCTGTCTTCATACTGAGATTTCTATCCATCATGTTGCGTAGCATTATCATTGTGCTAAATGGTATAGATTTAATAACAGATACAACAACTGAAAACTGTGGACCATCAGCAACAGCAAAATTGTATTCAATCCTAATCTGTAACATTATCATTCTGACATTTACCCTACTCCAGCATTACCATTAAGCAAGTGGCTCAATAATGGTTGAGTGAAGAGTGCAGGAGGGTATGCCAGAAGCAGCACATGGCACACCTAAAAGTGAGGTGTCAACCATATGAAGCTATAATACAGACAACAAGCATACCAAGTAGCACATGATGGACAGATCTCTGCAAATTCTGTGACATTGCTCATGAATGATTGTGGACGATCGACAACTCCCTGGAAGCATCAGCTCTACAAATATCCCCATCCTCAATGATGAGGCAGCCCAGCAACTCTGCTAGTATTAATACAGTTAATATTAATATATTATAATGTATTATTACAATGTATTAATAGCTCATCAGTTAAGAAGAAAACATTTGTAACCATCTCCAGCCAGATGATGAATGAATGGTCAACTTGGGTTCCTTTTGAGGTCCCTGGCATCATTGAACTACCTATCTTCAGTCAACTCAATACATGCCACATGACCTCAAATAACAAAAATGGCTGAAAGTACAGCACACTGCTAAGGCTATCAGCCCTGAAAACATTCAGCAGTAGTATTGGTGATTTATGCTCCAGGTTAACTACACCCATAGCTAAATGTTCCAGTGCAACAACAATGGTGACATTTACCCAGCAATATAGGAAATTGCCCAGGACAAATCTAACACTGAATTATTGCTCCACTCTACTCAAGCATCAGCAAAGTGGAAGTATAGTGGACAGTAAAGGAGGTTTCTCAGAGATCCCGATCAACTAGGTCAACAGGCTAAGCAATGGCAGATGGAGTTTAATTTGGATTTTGATGAAACAAGTAAGGGCAAGCAACTGTACAATTAATGGTAGGGCCCTGGGTAGTGTTGTCGAACAGAAGAGAGACTTACGGGTTCAGGTACCTAATTCTTGGAGAAATGTACGCCACAGGTAGACTGGGTGGTTAAGGCGGCATTCAGCCCACTTGCTTTCATTGCTCAGACCTTTGATTATTGGAGTTGGGATGTCATGTTGTCATTGTACAGGACATTGCTGAAGCCTCTTCTGGAGTACTGTATGCAGTTCCGCTCGCCTTGCTATAGGAAGGATATTACCAAATTGGAGAGGGCTCAGAAAAGAATTACTAATGTTGTTGGGAATGAAAGGTGAGAGTTATTTTAAAAAATGCTGGATAGGCTGGAGCAGAGGAGGTTGAATGCTGACCTTACAGAGGTTTATAAAATCATGCAGGGCATAGGTAAGGTGAATAGCAAGGGTCGTTTCTCTCGGGTCGAGGAGTTCAAGACTAGGGGGCACTTTTTAAGATGAAAGGAGAAAGTTTTAAAAAGGACTTGAGGGCAACCTTATAACATGAGTGGTTCGTGTGTGGAATAAACAGCTGGAGGAAGTGGTGAGTACAGGTATAGTAACAACATTTAAAAGACATCTGAATAAGTACACGAACAGGAAAGGTTTGGATGGATATGGGCCAAATGCAGGCAAGTGGGAACATTTAGTTTGGGAACATGGTCAGTGTCGTTTCCATGCTGTGCGACTCCATGAAAGGGTCGTCAAAGTGTTATCAAAAATCACTTACTCAGTCATAACTTACATACTGATACTCAATTTGCATTACATTAGGACTACTCAGCTCCAAATTAGGTAATGATTATCTCCAATAAGAGAGAATCTAACCACTTTTCCTTTATATTCAATGGAATTATCATCATTGAATCCTTCACCATCAACATCCTGGCATTTACCATTGACTAGAAACTGAAATGGGGACTTGCCCAATAAATGTTGTGCCAACAAGTGTTCAGAAGCTGGGAATTCTGTATCACGTAACTCACCTCCTGATTCTGCAAACCCTGTCTATCAACTATGAGGCATGTCAGATATGTGAATGAATACTCTCCAAATGACAAGATGTGCAGATACAACAAAAACAAGAAGCTCAATATTACCTGGGTCAAAATAGACTATGCAATTTTTACTCTATTCAGCATCCTCACGTGATTTCCTTTCACCATTGATATACTGCTCAACAAGGCTTCTTCACTAAAGCTTCCAAACTTGCAATCTTTTTACTATCTAGGTCAAAGGCAGATACATGGGTACGCTGTTACCTGCAAATTTTATTTTATTCATTCACAGATGAGGGCATCAGTGGCTAGGCCAGCATTTATTGCCAATCCCACAGGACGATTAAGGGTCAACCACTTTGCTGTGGGCCTGGAGTCACATGTAAGCTTGACCAGGTGAGCCTGGTAGTTTCCCTCCTTAAGAAACATTAGTGAACCAGGTGGCTTTTTCCTACAAACTTTAAATTCCAGCTTTTTACCGAATTCAAATTTCACCATCTACTGTGGCAGGATTCAAACTCAGGTCCCTAGAATATTACCCGAGTCTCTGGAGGAACAGTCCAGTGATTATACTACAAGGCTATCACCTCCCAAAGTTCCCTTCCGACTTGGAACTATATCACCATTCCCTTGCCATTGTTAAGTCAAAATCCTGCAATTCTCTTCCTAGCAGCACTGTGTACTTGCACAGATGGACTGCAGTGGATTACGATGACACACCTCCTAAACAGCAATTAGGGATGGGTATTAAATGTTGGTGACACAGCTCATGAAAAAAACAAAAATTACTATCAGTCACGTTGAACATTTGTTGTTAGTAATTGAAGTACAAAATAATGCATAAGGCTGACCTTGTGAAACCACTCTTCCTGTCAGTTCTAATTAGAGTCTTGTATGTTCCATTGGCCCTTCAAGGCAACAAAAGAGCTTCAGTGAGAAGATGTCAAGGAGAGCTCAAAAATACTGAAGCAGCACACTTCAGTGGGAACTCCATTCAAGATATCTAAGTTTTGATATGGTTAGCAGGAACAGGTGTTGAAGGGGAGGTCAGCCCTGAAGAGATGGGTGAGGTCTACATGACTCTACAACATCATGTGCTGGGATCATCCACAAGAGCATTAGAAAATGATGCATGTGTTTCTGTCAGCACTTCCATGGGCACTGTGCACCTTTCAAGTGAGATTGGAGGATCCTTTCTCAAATATGAATGCCATGATAATGCAAGCTACCACTCATGTCCATCTCCAAGGAAAACAAAGTGGCATATGTATGGAGACCCACTCACAGCTGAAAATCGAGTGATGGTTACATTGACCAATGGTCCGAACATTGAGACTGGCACTTTCACAGATGAAATTTCTGCTTAGTGCATTCAAAGCCTCACAATGTTTTAGCTGACAGGGGAATAATTGAGAAATGGAAGTTAAGACGATGTTCAAGGAGTTCCCATTTCCACCTGTTATTGCTGTTAAAGCCCCACATCCTGAATCATCACCTAATGGCCAAGTCTGCCCTTGCATTTGTGCTGCTGGGGCAGTCTCTTTTCTGCAGTGCTCTCAGGGGCTCCTGAACCCAGAGGATGTGTGAGATGAGTATCTCAGCTGACTGAGCAGACAGACAATCAGCCTGCTTCCAGCCTTGCCAAAGATTTGGCGGAGCCCTTTAGGAATGAGAATGCAGAAGAGGAAAGCTTTTGGTTGCACTTAGGTGTTTATAACAATACTAGTCACATCATCTTGATAAAAATATCGATGAATCAACACTTCATTTCAAATTTCCACTGTCAAGTAATTTCCACTGTTGATTACTGCATTCTAGATAGACATAAGCTTTCAGAGGAATGCTGTGAACAGGGTGGACAGTGACCAAACTGTGAAAGACAAAATCCATCCATTTCTCGGAGAAAGAGTTGAACTTTTTGAAGGCAAGAGGGGCACATTTGGTGTTAGTGGGTTCAGTATTGGGTTGCCGAAATATGAATCCACAAGTCTATCTTATTTCCCCAGTAGCTAGGTGAAGAGTTGCAACTTTCCTAATCACATGAAGTTCGACCTTCATAAACTGCAGAAAATCATTCTGCTTCTAAGTTCTCTTTGTTGTGCAATGTTGTGGAAGGTACAGGAGGGCACAACCATCTTGGATGCACTTGTTGGTGTATTCTGAAGGGCTCCTATAGATTCATTCAAGCACTGGAAATGAACCTTCAGCAACCTAAGAACGCACTCAATTTGCCCTTTCAATTGGAGGTTGCTTTAGTTGCTTATGTGTTCCATAAGTTTCAGGTATCAGTAACAGGCGATTAAGAAAGTCTGAGTCAATAAAATGTGGAGCTGGAAAAAGAACAGCAGGTCAAGCAGTATCAAAACAGGAGAATCGACATTTCAGGCAGGACCCTTCATCGGGAAAGTTGGAGTCTTTTCAGATATTGTTACATCGCCACATCAAGAAGACCAGAAGAAAGTGAAGACTGCAAATGCTGAAGATCAGAGTCAAGACTGTGGTGCTGGAACAGCACAGCAGGTTAGGCAGCATCCGAAGAGCAGGTGGATCTACATTTCAGGCATAAGCCTGATGAGGGGCTTATGCCTGAAACATTGATTCTTCTGCTCCTCAGATGCTGCCTGACTTGCTGTGCTGTTCCACCACCACATTCCTATCAAGAAGACTGCCTTATAAACTTTGCAAATGACTCTTTGAAGCTAAGAGTTACATTTAACCCTTTTGTCAGGCAGAGAAGCACTTGCCTGTGGAGAAGGCAGCTATCACTATTGACAATTCCTTTGGCTGGTCCTGTTACTGTTGACGTTACTCCTTTTGCTCGTCTGTCCCTCTTCAGTATAGCTGCATAAGCCGTTACCATACAGCACTGAAGGTAGATGGAAGAGAAATACTGATCAAAATAAAGTCCAAACAGGAAAAATGACTCCCTGGAAGTTGCAATTCATTTTTAAAGCAGTGAAATACAATTGTACAAACCCTGTGTGCACAAGGATACCATCCAGGCCAGGAAGCAACTGTAGAAAACAGACTTACTGGAGTAACTGAACAGGTCAGGTAGCAATTGTCGAGAGAAAGGAAAGTTAATGTTTCGGGTCCAGTGACCCTTCTTCTGAATTATTCCAAACTGCTTGGATACCTGTGGACTCACTGTTAAAGCCAGAATTTTGGGTGGCAGAATTAGTAGACTCTTCGACACCCTTTGAAAAGCATCCTTGTAACAGACAGAAGTGAGAGTAGATCATTTGAGGTTTTTGCATGTTTTTGAATTTAACTCTTTGCCAGTACTTGTAACCAACCCTTCCTTGCTTAAATCTTTGCAAATAAAAGCATGCTTACGAATTGCATCAATTGCTTGTGATCGTTGCTCTTGAGGTCTGTCAATAAAGCAAAATAATTTGTTAATTCATCACAGAAATCTGTTTTTGATGCAAATAGAATTAGTCACTACCCTAATGTTTAATATTTAATATTCAGATTAGTAGGTATTTCCAAATGGATCAGTTCAACTGAAGCAAAACGCTTGTGTAAAGCACATGGTTACAACAAGCTATCCTTATTTGATCAGTGCATTTATGGACACGATTATAACAAGTGGAAAACATTGAATTTCTTTTCATCTGTTTTTGACACACATTAAAACTAGCCCAACTGTAGTCTACTTTATATCATACAGTGGAAATGTTGGTGAATGAAGAAAAAAGCCAAAACTAGAGATTAATTCACCTCTATCCAAGAAAAGTATTTCAATCAATAAATTAGTATTGTTGAATATGCTGAAGCCAAACAAAGTGCATTTTTTTTGAAGGAATTAAACTCCTTTTGTAATGTATATAGTATCCAATTATACTGAAGTGTTACAAAGTCAAAAAACGATTCAGATAAAACAAGATCAGAGACTGAGCAGCAATAATGGATCAGTGATAGTAAGATAGTAAGGGATGCTAGAATTGCTGTAACATCATTCTGGCCTGGTATTCCAGCTCTATACACATCAATACTTTTCTTACTCACCTGGAACTTTGGAAAGGTATATAGCAAATTTAGATCAGCCATGATCATATCAAATGACAGAGCAGGTTCAAGGGGCTGAATTGCCTACTTCTGCTCCTACGTCTTATGTTTTTAACGTTCTAAATGTTTTATCAACATATTGGAGATATACACGGTGCAGAAGAATGAAAGGTGTCATTCCATTGAAGGCACCTTTCTCAAGGAACCTAACAAAGCAGTTTGCAAAAGTCCGACCAAGTGGGGCCCATGGAAATACCATCCATATGTGGTATCATTAAAAGTGAACTCAACCACATGTGCTGCTGAATTCATAAGTTCATTGAATTCGTACAATGGTGGTGGTCTTGATCACCATGCTGTGGTGCTTCAGAGCAAAGGTCAAAGGTTTGCTTGAGAGCTACATTGATGAAAAGGCTAACAACGTCTAATAAGCAAATTGACATTATGTTGTGATCAATATCAATCCCTATGGTGTTTGAAAATATAAGGCATCCTTCACTGTGTATTTGGAAAACTTGTTCAAAACATGTTGCAACAATTGACTCAAATATTTGGCCAGATTATATTGTGCAGATCCAGTCACAGGTAAGATTGAGAGCAAAGGGACACCTTGTGCGTATGCCTTGGGTAGCCCATGCACACATGGATGCAGTGAGGTGTGAGGACAAGCCTTGTCATACAGATCAGCTGGCAGCTCATTGCTCTCACACAAGTCCATTAAGCAAAGGTTGACTTTTTCAGTGCCTTTATTGGATTTACTGATACACATGTTCTTGTTGGCCTCAAGGCCTTGCAGTACTGCCAGACATTCATTTTACATATGAAAATTGGACAATTCATTTGGAATCCTGCAGAATGTATGCACTAGATCAGCTAATCCTGTAAACAAGGATTCTCAGTCTGCAGTAGAAACGAGTGGATTGGGAGATAGCTGGGATTAGGAGTACGAATTCAGCAAAACAATCGTGATCTATATGGACTTCAGGAAGGCATTCGACAAGGTTCCCCATGGGAGACTGGTTAGCAAGATGGATCTCATGGAATACAGGGAGAACTAGCTCAAAGGTAGAAGACAGAGGATGGTGGTAAGAGGGTTGTTTTTCAGATTGGAGGTCTGTGTCCAGTGGAATGCCACAAGGATTGATGCTGGGTCCACTACTTTTCATCATTTATATAAACAATTTGGATGTGAGCTTAATAGATATAGTTAGTAAGTTTGCAAATGATACCAAAATTGGAGGTGTAGTGGACAGCGAAGAAAGTCATCTCGGATTACTACGGGATCTTGATCATTCGAGCCAACAGGCTGAGTAGCAGATGGAGTTTAATTAAGATAAATGCGAGGTGTTACATTTTGGGAAAGCAAACCTTAGCAGCACTTATACACACTTAATTGTAAGGTCCTGGACAGTGTTGCTCAAGGTTCTAGCTCCTTGAAAGTAGTCGCAGGTAGATAGGATAGTGAAGGCGGCGTTTGGTATGCTTTCCTTTATTGGTTAGAGTACTGAGTACAGGAGTTGGGAGGTCATGTTGAGGCCATATAGGACATTGGTTAGGCCACTGTTGGAATATTGTGTGCAACTCTGATCTCCTTCCTGTCAGAAAGATGTTGTGAAACTTGAAAGGGTTCAGAAAAGATTTCCACGGATGTTGCCAGGATTGGAGGATTTGAGCTATAGGGAGAGTTTGAATAGGCTAGGGCTGTTTTCCCTGGAGCATCGGAGGCGGAAGGGAGACCTTATAGAGGTTTATAAAATCATGAGGGGCATGGATGGGGTAAATAGAACTAGAGGGCATAGTTTTAGGGTGAGAGGGGAAAGATATAAGAGAGACCTAAGAGGCAACTTTTTCACGGAGAGGGTAGTTGGTGTGTGGAATGGGCTGTCAGAGGAAGTGGTAGAGGCTAGTACAATTGCAACATTTAAAATGTATCTGAATGGGTATATGAATAGGAAGGGTATGCAAGGGTTTGTAGGGATATGGGCTAGGTGCTGTCAGGTGGGACTAGATTGGGATGGAATATCTGGTCGGCATGGACGAGTTGGACCGAAGGGTCTGTTTCCAGGCTGTACATCTCTATGACTCTACAACTATAAAATCCTCTTCCCATTCGATGTGAGATAATAGCACACCAACATTGAAATCATGCACAAAGATAAACTCTTCACTTTCACTGAACACATGCGAAAGGCATTGTTAGCTATGTTGCCCAAATATTTTTGCTTCAGTGAATTTACGGTGCAGGCCTATTTTAAAGGAGTACCGCTTACAGTGTGGTCATGTATTTTAGATTAGATTAGATTCCCTACAGTGCGGAAACAGGCTCTTTGGCCCAACAAGTCCACACCGACCCTCCGAAGAGTAGCCCATTCAGACCCCTTCCCTTACTCCCTGGTAATGCACTTATCACCACGGGCAACGTAGCATGGCCAATTCACCTGACCTGCACATCTTTGGACTGTGGGAGGAAACCGAAGCACCCGGAGGAAACCCACACAGACTCTGGGAGAATGTGCAAACTCCATGCAGACAGTTGCCCAGCTGGAATCGAATCCGGGTCCCTGGCACTGCAAGAGAGCAGTGCTAAGCACTGAGCCATCATGACGCCCGGCTGAGGGATGACCTTTATAAAATCATGAGAGGCACGGATAGGATAAATAGACAAAGTCTTTCCCTGGGGTGGGAGAATCCAAAACTACAGAGCATAGGTTTAGGGTGAGAGAGGCAAGATACAAAAGGGATCTCAGGGGCAACGTTTTCACGCAGTGGGTGGTGCATGTATGGAATGAGCTGCCAGACGTAGTGGTGGAGGCTGGTACAATCACAGCATTTAACAGGCATTTGGATGGGTATATGAATAAGAAAGGTTTAGAGGAATTTGGGCAAAGGGCTGGCAAATAAGACTAGATTAGGTTAGCACATCTGGTCAGCATGGATGAGTTGGACCGATGGGTCTGTTTCTGTGCTGTATGACTCTATATACATATTAGATGGCTTATAACATTACATAGTATGTACTAGAAGCCTATAAAGACAAATCAACCTGCACATTCCTAACTTACTCCTTTAAAAGTTGAATAAATCTGTACAGAATTTCTCCAGTTTATATGCAAATAGAATTAATGAAAAATCAAGCTTATAAATTTCCCACCATAGCAAATTAGTGAAATAGCTCTTTGTAGCTTCAAACTTTTTAAAAAAGAAATTAGAAAATGCTTACTCAAGTACAGCATCAGACTCATCATCAGATTTGTTCTGTTCTGCAGTTGAAACCTCAGAAACTGGTTGCCTTATAAGGAGAAAAAGGATACTTCCCACTCCACTAATTACAGTTAATGCAATATAAACAGTCCTACGATTATGATCTAATGAGGCAAAAAACAAAAGTTAGTACTGAATTATTAAGCTGCTAAATCCCAGAGGAAGAGGGGAAAAAGTATGCTAATGAACGACAATATCCCTCAAAAAAAGTAGGGAGAAGTGGGTGGAGATGGAACACAGTGCCTCCATAAAAAGACATGGGTGGAAAAATGTTTCATGAATGTTAGAGGAGGAAGACAAAGGAAAATGTAGAGTCATAGACAAGTACAGCACCGAAACAGACCCTTTGCTCTAACTTGTCCATGCCAATCAGATATCCCAAACCAATCTAGTCCCACCTGATAGCACCTGGCCCTTATCCCTCCAAACCATTTCTAATCATATACCCATCCAGATGCCTTTTAAATGTTGCAACTGTACTAGCCTCCACCATGTCCTCTGGCAGCTCATTCCATACACATACCACCCTCTGCATGAAACAGTTGCCCCTCAGGTCTCTCTCATATCTTTCCCTTCTCACCCTAAACCTATGTGCTCTAGCTCTGGACTCCCCCCAACCCAGGAAAAAGATCTAGTCTACTTACCCCATCCATGCCCCTCATGACTTTATAAACCTCGAGAAGGTCACCCCTCAGCCTCCGGCGCTCTAGGGAGAACAGCCCTGGCCTACTCAACCTCTTCCTTTAGCTCAAATCTTCCAAACCTGCAACATCCTTGTAAATCATTTCTGAACCTTCCAAGTTTCACAACATCCTTCCAATAGGTAGGAGACCAGAATTGCATGCAATATTCCAAAAGTGGCCTAACCAATGTCCTGTATAGCTGCAACATGACCTCCCAACCAATAAAGGAAAGCATATCAAACGCCTTCTTCACTATCCTGTCGACCTAGACTCTAGGGTATGTGCATGCAAGAAAAGAAGGGAAGAATAAAGTTAAGACTACCTTGAAGGTGGAATGGAATTGTGAAAGAGTGGACTAAGTAGTTATGTAGGGAAAATTAAGATTATTGACTTGCATAATATTACAAAATAGAATACAAAAATTCAAGAAATTGTAAACAATCATGCATTTTAACATAAAATGCTGTTACAGAAGTTAATAGTTACCAAGCAAACAGTACGACAAACCTTTGGAAGACACTTGCAAACCAAAGGTTACCAGTTATCTATTTAACAGATTTGAGGTAAACTATTTAGTCACCATGCACAGGACAGGCCATTCAGATCACCCAGTTCATGTAATTTCTGGTGTACGTAGTACCACTACATAGTGTCAATTTATAGGTCTGCTTTTCTTAAAACATCTCCAAACAGTTTAAACATTCTTGTTGTATTCTATTCACCTGCACAAATGTACAAAGACCTGTTTTGCATATAAGAGCGGGGATGATAATCCTGAGGTATTAGTCAAGGTCAACACTGAAGCAGCTAATGGTACCTACTGGTAAAAATATGTCATTTGAAAAACCAGGAAGAATGTTGAGTACTCAAAATATTGAGGCTCAACAGTGTGACGAGATGTGTTCAATGTGACTAAAAATTCAGGGTCAATATGATAGATGAAGAGAAGAATAAAATCAAAAATGGTTACAGTACAGGAGAAGACATTCAGCATGTCATGCCTGTGATAGGTTTCTGCAAGATTAATTCCGTTTGTCCCTTGTCCCCCAGCCTTTCCCCCTGTATCCCCAATACCTTTTCCTGCTTCTGATAATTATTCAATTCTCTTCCAAAACTTAAGAATGTCTCTTTCATTAGTTCCTAACAATATTCCTGTAATATCTATTGAGAAATGTTATGGATGATATATGCAGCATTTTTGACAATGAAGTCTCTCTCTTCCCTTGTAATCAAGAAAGAAATTTTTAAAATTCATAAGCAATGAAAAGGATTCAAAGTACCAAAATAGGCAAAACTCTAAATCTGTTGGTTAGTGAGCACAAATACTTTGAAATAAAATATCTTTGTGACTGAGTTCCTACTTATTCTAGGTGAGTTCCACTACACATTTTGGAGAAATGAAACTGACCTGAGATGTGTGTTTCTCCCTTCCAGGCAAGGTATATGTACAGATTTCCAAACAAAAGACTAGAGGGAAAAAAAGATGATTAGACTTCAAACTGCTCTTTAATGTAATTGATGTTATGATTACTATAATACCCAAAATAAAACAGTTAATTGAAACTAAAGGTGATTGGAACACAGGTAAGTTCAAATAATATTCATGTAATTTTCTTGAGTCAGAGCCTATATTATTTTTAAATTCTAACCTGTGGGTATAGATGTAAATACAGTAATTGCCTTCCAGAACTTGATTCAAATGGCAAAGAGTACAAAAACAACAAAAAAAATGTTGCCAGGTAACATGACACCTGGAGGATAGTTTTGCCTTTCTGTCATGCTGAGGGCAGGCAGCATCTTTCCTGACATACTTCAATTACAGTGAAAGGTATAGAGCTGGCTGTGCCATAGATTGTCCAGAGAATCAATATAAGTTTTGGACTCCATAAAATAATTAAAAATTGAGAAAACGTGAAACATAGGTCAATTGGAATTAAAATACCCTATGACATACTTCTCAATAGCATAACCACTTCTGTCCCTCTCTCAACCCATCTTATTTGTACTTTTGTAATTTTCAACCCCCAGAAGAATCAATGCCCTTCTAGTGGGCCTCCTATCCTCAAGACTCAGTCAACCTCAGAACTTTGCATTGTGTATCTTGTAAGAAGTCCCACTCGTCTATCATTTTGCTGAACAAAATCAGCTCCCAGTGTCAAGAAGCAACAAATTTAACATTCACATTGTATTTAAATCCTTCTGGGGATGTACTTCCTTATCTATACAACCTCTTTGAATCTTTACATTTCCCTGACATCTCATTTCCTCCAATTCTGGATTTTCACGCATCTCCCCAAACCTTCTCCCTATGGCTAACTGTTCATGACCATGTCTTCAGTCAATTGGTCCCCACGCTTTGGAATTCTCTCTTAATTTTCACTGCCTTACGTCTTCCCCACCTTCTATCTGACTTGCTTTTAAAAACAAATGACCAAACTTTGGTAATCCTTCCCAAAATCTCCATTTCGGCTCCAACTTTCATTTGATTGCACCTTAAGGAATGCTTCAGCCCATTTTTCTACGTTAAAGGCTTTGTGAATTAATACTGAGCTGCTTCTTACCCGAATTGTATTATATGAGACAAAGCAAGGCTCATCAACTTGGGTGAATAACACATACCTTCGTTTATGCAAGTGGTTTTGCTTAACACAGTTGTACAGTTTGTAAATCTAATTTTACTAAATACCTAAATTGCAACAGCGCCCAAAATATTCCACTATTTCTTCCAATTGTGTTTTCATCTGAGTTTGTCGTCAAACAGTTGCCTTGTGCAGTCCATATCACTGAAATAAGAATCAGAAACATCCAATCATTGTAACAATCATTTCCATGACAACACAACATTCCCCTCCCAAGCAAGCATGAAGAGAGATACTACACCTGCTGCTTTACCTTTTTCTGTCTCAATGACCAAGATCACAATTATCCCTACCCGATGAAGCAATTACTCACTTGTACTTCCAATTTAGTATACCGAATTCTCTGCTTATGATGGAGTCTTACTACTGGAGAAATTGAAGACAAATGGGACAATCACTTTGTAGTGCACATTCATTCAGTTCAAAAGTGTGGTCCCAAGCTTCCAGTCACCTGTCATTTAGTCTCCACTCTTTCCCAATTCAGACCTCACTGCTCCAAACCCATCAAATTGCTTTGACTAGACACTTGACAGCCTTCCAGACTTAACGTGGAGTTCAATACTTTCAGATCATGACATCTGCTTTCTTCTTTTTTGCATTTCTAGTTTACTGTAATTAGCGATATGGATCAGAAATCTTCCCTGCACATTGGCACAACATACTGGGCAGCAAGTTAGCATGTCCTCGTATTTATTGGAGACTCGGAAAAGCTGCATCAAGGCACCCAAAGTACTGGAGAAGTACCACACGCAGTGCCTTTGCAAGATTATCCAAAGTGCTCCAACATAAGCATCCTCCCCCAAAGCATTGGGATATTGAGGTGGTAATCAATTAAAAGCAGCTCTTCTGGGCACAACTCATTGTGAATAAAACTGCCACCAGGATACCAAAGCAAGTGCTCCACTCAGAATTTGGTGAGGACGATGACTGCAGAAACACTTTAGAATGCCTTCAAAGCATCCCTGAAAATGTCAAACATACCTGTCGACTTACGAGCAATCCTGGGTTGTGACTGACCAAAATAGAGACTACTCAATTCTAAAAGAACTCGAACAGAGGCTTGGGTGGAAATATGCAAAAGCAAAATAAAATATCATCACAGAATCCCTACAGTGTGGAAACAGGCCCTTTGGCCCAACAAATCCACATTGATCCTCTGAATACTAACCCACCCAGACCCAATCCCCTACCTTTAACCTCTGACCAATACACCCAACATATAAATCCCTGAGCACTACGGACAATTTAGCATGGCCAATTCACCTAATCTCAACACCTTTGGATTGAGAGGGGAAACCAGAGCACCTGGAGGAAACCCACGTAGACACGGGGAGAATACGTAGCAACTGCCTGAGAAGATACAGACATTAATAGCTCAGGCATTGTAACTGCTGATACAGACTCTGCACTTATCCATCAAGAATCCCTTCAGACACATCTTTTGAATCTGTACCGGTCTCATTATCTCACTTCTGCCATGTGTTATTATTTCTTGTTCTTTTGTCTCTTTCCTTCAACCGATCACAGATAATCCTGTTCCATTACAAGCCAAACTGAGCAGATTGCTGTGTTTGGACAACCAAACGTAAGTTTTCCATATGTATGCCAGCCTGAATCTGCGAATTACTTGAACAATATATGGTCATTTTTTTTCCTCAGATCATGAACAATGAGCTTGCATATATTCTAGTAATTTATGAACTTGGATCACTAAAATGTTTTTTCAAAACTGGCTGAGTAAACGTGTTTGGTATGCTTGCCTTTATTGGTCTGCACATTGAGTATAGGAGTTGGGATGTCATGTTGCAGCTGTACAGGACATTGGTTAGATCACTTTTGGATACTGCATGCAATTCTGGTCTCCCTGCTATAGGAAGGATATTATGAAGTTTATAAAGGATGTAGCCAGGGTTGGAAGGTTTGAGCTATAGGGAGAGCTGAACAGGCTGGAGCATCAGAGGTGGAGGGGTGACTTTATAGAGGTTTATAAAATTATGAGGGGCATTGATAGGGTCACTAAGTCCAAAACTGGAGTCATATGTTTAAGGTGAGAGGAGAAAGATTTAAAAGGGACGTAAGGGACAACTTTTTTTACGCAAAGGGTGGTGTGTGTATGGAATGAGATGCCAGAGGAAGTGGTGGAGGCTGGTAGAATTACAATATTTAGAAGGCATCTGGATGGGTAGATGAATATGAATAGGTTTAGATGGACATGGGCCAAATGCCGGCAAACGGGACTAGATTTATTTAGGGAGCCTGGTCGGCATGGATGGGTTGAACCAAAGGGTCTGTATCCATGCTGTATGTCTCTGTGACTTGACATTTGTTACAATAATTAGAATATTTTGAAAGTGCACAGTGTTTCTACAGCAGCTATGAATGCCTTTCAGGTTGATTACTTTCCAGCAGATTTGCAAATAGTTAGAAATGTTGTCAGTTTGTAAACAGGTGAAAGGGGCCAGCAAGTTAAAAAAAGAGAGAGATAATCCTGATGAAAGAAGAGATCTAAATGATGAAAGATTTGATTGTGTGGGTCAAAATGAAGTGAATGGAAGAGCTAGAGAATCAAAAGATGTATCAAGAGGAGGTGTGAATAAGTGACAAGCAGCTGTAGAAATAGCAGGAAAAACAAGAGTCAAACTGAAACATGCAAGTTGGAGTCACTCCTCTTTCATTGGGTAAACAAAGCTAAAATTGGTGACTGCTTCATAAAACACCTCCTTTCAGTTTGCAAGCATAGCCCTGAGCTTCAGGGCACCTGTCATATCAAATCCCTACATTACTCTCATCCCTACATTACTTGATGAGCAACACCTTGTTTTTCACTTAAAGACTTTTCAGTCTGCCAGCCTTGTCATCAAGTTCTGTAGTTTCAGAGCTCAATCTCTGGTGCCCATTTTGGTTTTCTTTGTATTTTTAGTCATGCAATTATTTTTCTTTATTTTTGATTTTGGACTGCAGTTGTTAATCATTTTGTTGTTTCAACCTGCTCTATTCTTTTGTCTCTTTGGTTATCTCATTGTTGTACCCTTTGGCTCTGAACTACCAATTCTTTAGACATTTCCATCCTATCTCTGACCATCCCTTTTGTGTTTTTTCCCCACTCACTTCTTGCACCAGCTTCAGATCAACCACATTTTTAAATTTTCCCAGTTCTGATGTAATGCCACTGACAAGGACTGTTAAATCTGTTTTTCATAACTTCAGTTTGATCTGTAGAGTATTTCCAGTATGCTCTACTCTTGTTTTAACTAAGAACAGAGGTCAGGAAAGTATCGTGTGGAGGAGAAACAAAGAACAAAATGGATTATCTGTGATCGGACGAAGGACGAACATAAAAGAACAAGAAGTAATAACGCATGGCAGAAGTGATATTGAGACGGATACAGATACAAAGGATGTGTCTGCAGGGCGTCTTGATGGAAAGGTGCAGCGTCAGTATCAGCAGCTGCCTCCCAAATTAAAAAAGCCTGAGATTGTTGATGCTACAGGAGGTAAACATCCTGTCCATGCACACATACAATGTTTGTGTTGTTACCATCAGTATCTTCTCAGCCAGGTGCTATGTGAAAGATGGCACAAATCTTTACAAATTACAACAATATCTTTGATTGACTTCACTAGCATGGCATGTAATTGTTTGTTGCTTTGATTGCAGCTTGTGATATTGTTAAACCTTCCCCATAGCATTAATTTTGTTACGCAGGACCTCTGGATTGCAGTGGACATCACTGGCTGGTCAACATTTATTGCCTGTCCCTCATTGTCCTTGAGAAGGTGGTGGTGAGCTGCCTTCTTGAACCACTGCATTCCATGTATTGTAGGTAAACCCACAATGACAATAAGGCGAGAATCACAAGAAGCAAACATCATACACATTTGCATGGCATTAACCAAACACATTTTGTGGGAAAAAAACAGGATAAAATCCACACTACTCAATATCATCTTTTAATTACAAGTTAGACTGTCAGATGAAGACATCATGTTATAAGAGAAGCCTGCAAATTAAGATATTTGTGATCCAACAAATGCCAGCCTTACTGTAGAGTTTCACATGAATAATTCAGAAAGGATTTGGTCCAGGGATACAGACTGAAACAAATCAAACACAGGTTAAGCAAATATTCCAAAATGGTCATTTGCTGGTCTGCCAGCTATGGGAGCCAAGATGAACCACTGCTTGGAAATACTTCAGTTGCCTCTCCAATATGGAGTCTGCTAGTTGTCTGGAGAACAGAAGGCATGGCTGTGGCAGTTTGGAGAAGAGACCACAATATCCCACCTCAACAAATTCTGCACCCGGCACAACATGGAGCTCTTCTTCCGCCGCCTCTGTACCTTCTTCTTGGATTAAAATTCCCAACCTCCCTTTGAGGATCCCTTCTCCAACCTTCCTCTTCCAATTGGTCACCCCCTGCCAGACTTGTACTTGGCCTCGACCTCTTCATTGCTGCCTGCTGACGAGACATAAGCCTCCTCAATTTCTCCACACCACTAATCCACTCCAAAACGTTCAGCGCTCCACTCTCTCCACCCGGTTCACTATCAAACCCGGGGGTCGTCTGGAAAATGGATTTCTGTGTTGCAGAGGCCGAATGCCAACTCTCCGACACCACATCCTACCTCTCTTTTACCTGCGACCCATTGGGCCAAAATCACTCGCATACCCTCATTGCCTCCGGTGATCTCCCCTCCGCTGCCTCCAAACTCAGACCCCAGGCCCACACTGCCAGGTTCTACATGCTCCCCAAGACCCACAAGCCCAACTACGCTGGCCAACCCACCATTTCAGCATGTTTCTGCACCACCGAACTTATCTCATCCTATTTCGACTCCATCCTCTCCCCCTTGGTCCAGGCACTCCCCACCTACTTCTGCGACACCAACTATGCCCTCCATCTCTTCTGTAACTTCCAGTTCTCTGGCCCTCAGCACTTTATCTTCACTATGGATGAGCAGTCCTTAAACATGTCCACACCCCACAGAGATGGCCTTAGCTACTTCCTCTCCAACAGATATATCCAGTCCCCCTCCACCAATAACCACCTCTGCCTCGCCGA
The DNA here is from genome assembly GCF_037043375.1 of Chiloscyllium plagiosum. Lineage (NCBI taxonomy): Eukaryota > Metazoa > Chordata > Chondrichthyes > Orectolobiformes > Hemiscylliidae > Chiloscyllium > Chiloscyllium plagiosum. The sequence continues at coordinate 30,759,595 of NW_028270163.1, forward strand.
AACGGTCCTCATCCTTAATAGCTTTTCCTTTAACTCCTCCCATTTCCTCCAAATGCAGGGGGTGGCCATGGGCACCTGGATGGGCCCCAGCTATGCCTGCCTCTTTGTCGGCTATGTCGAACAGTCCCTCTTCAGTACCTACACAGGCACTGTGCCCAAACTCTTCCGCCGTTACATCGATGACTGCATTGGTACAGCGTCTTGCACACAGGCTGAACTTGAGCAGTTCATTGACTTTTGCCCACAACTTCCACTCCGCCCTCAAATTGACTTAGTCCGTCTCAGACACTTCCCTCCCCTTTCTTGGCCTCTCCAATTCCATTTCTGGCAGCAATCTCCAGATGGACATTTACTGTAAACCCACAGATTCTGACAACTGCCTGGACGACACCTCCTCCTATCCAGTATCCAGCGAAAACTCCATCCCATTCTCCCAATTCCTCTCTCTCTGCCGCATCTGCCCAGATGAGGAGACATTCCACTCTCAAGCATCCCAGATGTCCATCTATTTTGAACAAGGTGCTTTCCCCCCCTCGGTCATCCAGACAGCCCTCCACCGCACTACCTCCATTCCCCGTTCTAGTGCCCTAAACCCCCCCTTTCCAAATGCAATAAAGGCAGGGTCCCCCTTGCCCTCACCTACCATTCCATAAGATTCCATATCCAACACATCATTCTTAAATATTTCTGCCAACTCCAACTAGACCTCAACACCAAGAACATCTTTCCCTCTCCACCCTCTCTGCCTTCTGCAATGACCGTTCCCTCCCCATTCCTTCGTGTGTGCCACCCTCCCCAGCAACCCCTCTGAACCTCCAGGTACCTGCAACCAGAAAAGATGCAAAACCTGCCAGCACACCACCCCCCTCACCTCCATCCAGGGCCCCAAACAGTCCTTCCTGGGAGACAGAGGTTCACCTGCCTCTCTTCCAAACTACTGCATCAGATGCTCCTGGTGTGGTCTTCTCTACATTGGGGAGACCAAATGTAAATTTAGGGAACGGTTCACTGAGCATCTCAGTTGGGCCAGCAGGGGCCAACCCGACCGCCCAGTCACTGCCCATTTTAATTCGCCTTCCCTTTCTGACATGACCATCCTTGGCCTCCTCCATTGCCACAACAAACCAAACCACAAATTGGAGGAACACTTCATCTCAGTCTGGGCAGCCTACAGCCCGGAAGACTCAACAGTGAGTTCTCCAATTTCAATTAATGTCCCTTCCCATCCCTTGACTCCCTTCCCAGCCCTGTCCCCTCCCTTCCACCCCTCCCAGCCACCTACTGGATTCATTCCTCCCATTGACCAAACAGGTCATTCTCTCTACCTGTCTTCACCTATCCCCACTTCACCACCCCCTTTATTTGCAGCTCCCCTTACACCCATCCCAACTTCTCCTCCACCTGATGCTGCCTGGCTTGTTGTGTTCTTCCAGCCTCTTGCTTGGTTATCTCCAATATAGAAGGTAGAATCAATTTACAGTGGACATTTCCAAAACAGACATTTCCCTCACAAAATAAAAAGAATATTATTTTAGCTAAATGCACTGAAGTTAACCTGCAGCATTTTTGTTTGTTAAATGCATGCAAACACCTGCTAAACGCCCAGTGGTTAGCAGAGCGCAGGTCTGAGCTGGGGCTATTAAAAGCAGTCAGTTGAGAGTCAGTGTGTAATATCAATATTGGAAAAGGAATGGTTTTGGACAAGATAACTGCCAGATATATCCAACCACCATGTGGGTTACCAACATTCAGGATCAAGTATTAAAAAGTATATTTAGGATCTCTGACTGAAGCTCAAGTGAAAATGAGTTGCTTCAATTTTCAGAGATTACTTGTGCTCTTTTGTATAAACAATCTCCAAAAAGCCTAGGCCATTTACCCTTTATAATCTGTTCCATAATTCAATGAGATCGTAGTGGATCTAGTAATCCTTAAACCACTTTTCTACTTATCCCATTACCCTCGAGTTGATTATTGATTGAAAATCAGTTTCAGTCTTGAATACAATGAACAACACAGCCTCGACAGCCTTCTGTGTTAAAATATTCCACAGATTCACTATTCTCAGATAAAGGAAATTCTTCCTTATCTGTCTGAAATGGGCGATTCCCTGACTCAGATACTATGCATTCTGACTCTCCCAAAAAAGAAACCACTTCTTCGGTTTTACCGTTTCATGCCCCTAAGAATCTTTTAAATTTCAATAAGATCTCTCGTTGTTCTAATCCCCAAAGAGTACAAGCCCAATGTATGCAAACTCTTCTCATAAGAAAATCCCCCATATTGTAATAAATCTAGATGAACAATATATTTCGCCTCAGTTAAGGGGGGCAAACTATTCACTGTATTCGAGCTGCAGTCTGACTAGTGCTCTGTATAATTTTAGCAAGACTTCCTGGTTTTTACCCATTACTCCCTTCAAATTAATGGTCAACAGTCAATTTGGCTTCTCTATCAACTGAACATGGATGCTAGCTTTTTGTGATTCATCTATGAAGCCCCCCAAACACCCTCTGTGCTACAGCCTTCTATAGTTTCTCTCCATTAAAAAAATAATTCAACTCTTCTATTCTTCCCATATACCAGTCATATACCCATCTTCTTTCTCACCTGAGATAATAGCACTTAACACTGTTGGAACCCTTGGACTACTAGTGCTAAGAGCATTCTGAAAAACCAGTGGTGCAGCAGCAAGGTGCTGCTCCCTACCATGGATGCAAAGACAGGGAAACCAAAAACAAATATCTCTGAACATACACAGGAAGCACAGCCAACACCCACCCCAAACACAAATGTGCATTTGCGAAAGTATTCTTATTTAGTAACCAAGCTACAGTGATACACTTTCTCAGTGCCATTCCATCCCAGAACCCAGTCCAAGGGAATGTCACTCCAACCACAAAACTCAATTATCAGTCACCCTCAATTCTGACCTTATGATGGAGGGAAGGTCATCATGAGAAAAAAAAATGTTATCCTCGGTTTTAATCATCTTACTTATTGCATTAGAAAGAAAACTCACCTGCAGCTGCCATTCCAATGATGACTGAAGCTAAGTAAAATGACCAAGTGAATGGCTCAATGAAAACTGCAGAATATACACTGAAAACAAAGAAATAATTTTAATTAAATTTAAATGCAACCAATTGTAACTTAGAAAATTACAATCCCTCTATTATTGTCAAGGTGTTATGAAAAATACAATGTTGAACAATCCTAAATATAAAAAGGTGACATGAAGCAGGAACAGGAGTAGGTTGCTCCACTCTCAAGCCTGGTCCACCAATCTATAGGGCTATGACTGATCTAACATTCCTCACATCCACTTTCTTGCCCTTTTACTGTAACCATATTGGAGAAGACTCTATCTCAGCCTTAAGAAGACAAAGACTCTGCCCCCACACCTCTCGTGGCAAGGAGTTTCAAAGACTCAACCCTCAGAGAAGAGATTCCTCCTTTTCCGAGTCTTAAACTTACACCCCTTCGATTGCGAGCATATGCCTGATACTCCTAGGGGCTTCCAGGTGGGGAAACATCTCTCAACACTTAGGATTCGAAAGGGGCTTAATAGGCTATGTGCTTCATTTAGATCAGTTCTAATTCTTCTGAAATCCAGTAGTAGTTTCTCAACCTGTTGAAACTTTGCTCATAAAACAATCCCTCCATAACAGGCAGCATTAACCCAGCAAACCTTTTCTGAACTGCCTCCATGAAACAATATATTTTCTTAAGTAAGAGGCCAAAACTGCTTACAATACTCCAGATATGGTCTCACTAGCACCTTGCACAGTTGTAATAACACTTCCCTGCTCTTGTATTCCAAATGCCTTAAAATAAGGACCAACATTTCACTTGCCTTCCTGACTACCTGCTGCACCTGAATGCTAGCTTTGTGTTTCATGCACAAGTACCCACAGGGCCCTGTGTGTTGCAGCTTTCTGCAGTTGTTCTCCATTTAAATAATTCTGGGGTTTTTCTCCCTTTGAAAATGAACAACTTCACATTTTTCCACCTCTCTTCCATTTGCCAATGTTTTGTTCAATTACTTTCTGGAGACTGTTTGTATCCCCCTCCACCTTGCCTTTTCACCTATTTTTGTCTGCAAATTTAGCTACAGTACATTTCCTTGGGTTGGTGATATAATTTCATGTGGTGATGCCATTTCCTTTGGTGGTGTCATTTCCAGTTATTTTTCTCAGGAGTGGGATGGTAAATGGGATCTAAATCAACATATTTCTTGATAGAGTTCCGGTTGGAATGCCATGCTTCTAGGAATTCTTGTGCGTGTTTCTGTTTGGCTTGTCATCCTACCCCAAAGAAACTTAAAACAGATAAATAGAAAGCAGACTATGCAACCAGTGCTTCATCCAGAGGCTCACTGACTATGTTACCGAATATGGTGACGAAACATCTGAAAACAAACCTTCCAGCTCAGTGAGTAAACCTACATCCAAAATAAAGAAGTCTTGCGAGAACTGTATAACCTTTTGGTGAGATTTGACCTGGAGTACTGTGTACAATTTTGAACTCATTATTTGAGGAAGGATGTAGTTGCATTGGAGACTGTACAGTGAAGGCTACTAGAAAATTTGCTGGAATGAGATATTTATACTTAGTTAAGAGGTCAAGTAAATTGGGCCTACACTCTAGGTCTACAGTCTGGATCTCAATGAAGCAATCAAGATTCTGAAGGGTCTCAATAGGATTAACACTGCAAGACTATTTCCTGCGACTATGGAATTTAGAACATTGGGACATTCTTAAGGTTAGGACTTGATCATTTAAGACTAAAATTAGGATAAATTGCTTTACTCAATTGGTTGCAAATCTTTAGAATTCTCTATTTTAGCGCAAAAAGAATATTTTTAAGGCCATGGCATACAGACTTTTGATCTCTTGGAATTAAGAGATATATAAAGCCAGCAAAAAAAGTGGAAATAAATAGAAAATCAGCAATGTTTTCATGTAAAAGGAATGTACGGTCTACCCTGGCTCCTATTTACAAGATGACAATTTGTTTTAACTTTTTAAATATTTGATGAGTTTATAGAAATGGCATACAGATAAACAATTTATGAAAATGCACAGAAAATAAAAATGTAAGAAAGTGAACTTGTTTATTACCTGTACACTAATCCAGAAATGACCATTGAAAGTCGAGCTCCCAAAACAGCAACAATTGACGGAGTCAAAATATTTGAAGCAGAAAATACAGTATAAATTATAGCCAAGCTGTTAAAGAAAGATGATCTGTTAGCACAATGAAATAACCATACACAAATCAATAACAACTGAAGTACAATTTCAACAAAAGAACTATATTTAAATCAATACTAATACATAAATTATCAACTTTGATGCTGACTTTTCCGATGTTTCTTTAAATGGCAGGTAAAACAGTACTGTGAAAGTATACTTCATTTTATGGCTATATAGTTTTATCATGACATTCGCAAGGTTTGAAATTGCAGTAAAACAAAGTTGCCATACAATATCACTTCACAAAGAAAGATAAGTAAACAAACACCTGGTGTATCCACTTCCATGAAACCGGGTACTGTTAATGCTCTTGATGACTGTTTGCTGTTGAACAAAAATCATAACTATTTTAATAAAAAGGAAAATGTATTCTGCAAAATCAGAATATGTTCACCTTTTACAAACTAGTGTGGTAGCTCAAAGCAACTTTATAAGGGATGAACATGACAAGTCGATGTTTTGAGCACACTGCTCAAGTTTCTGGTACAAGAATAATCATCATACGTAATGTAAACACGTGCAAGCAGTGAACACAATCACAGAAGTGTTACAGCATAGAATAAGGCCATTTGGTCCATCATGTCTGTATTAGCTCTTCAGATGAGCATCATTACCAGCTGCCAATCTCATGCTTTTTTCCCCATATCCTTCCATTATTTCTGTCCACAAACTCATCTCAGAGGCTCTTGAATGCTTCAACTGAGCCTGCCTTCACCACGCTTCCAGGCAGTACATTCTATATCACAACTACACTATGTGTGCAAGTGCTTATTTCTTGCCTTGCATTTGCTTCTGTGGCTCCTGATTCTTGATAGGCTTCTCTCTATCTATTCTACCAAGCACCTTGTGATTTTGAAACCTTTATCAGATTTCTTCTGTGCTTTCTTCTCTCCAAGGAGAAGGGTTCCAACTTCTTCAATTTATCTTCGTAAATAAAATTTCTCATCTCTGAAACTATTTTCTGTAAATAGCTTCTGCAATAAATCCAATGTGTTCACATCCTTCCAGCAAATGTGGTGCCAAGAACTGTACACATTATTCCGACTGGAGTCTAACAAGTGTCTTACTCAAGTTCAACATCACCTGACTTGCTTTTGGACTCTATGCCCCTATTAATAAAACTGAGGATTCTTTATGCTTTATGAAATGCTTTCCTGCTAACTTCAGTAATCTGCATACATACATACCCGGGTTCCTCTGCTCTTACACCCACTTTAGAACGGCACCATTGTCTTATGGTGTTCTTCGGACCAAAATGTATCACTTCGCGCTTCTCAACATTAATTCTCATTTGCCACTTATCTGCCCATCAGGAGTTCTACACTATCCTACTCACAGTTTACAATTCTTTCAAGTTCCACACCATCAAAAACATTGAAATTATCCCTGCAAACCATAATATCAATCATTAATGTATATCAGGATAAGTAAGAATCCCAATACCAACTCCTGAAGAACTCCCCTATAAATCTTCCTCCAGATAAAGAGATCAATTGCGTTCAGGGATTCTCCAGTCCGAGGTACAGACAGACGTTTCTATGGCCAGTAGTGAAAATGGTGTGTTGCTTCCCTGGTGCCAGGATCAAAGATGTCTCAGAGAGGGTGCAGAATGTTCTCACGGGGGAGAGGAGCCAGCAAGAGGTCATTGTCCACATTGGAACCAATGACATAGGAAGGGAAAAGGTTGAAAGTCTGAACAGAGACCACAGAGAGTGAGGCAGGAATTCAAAAAGGAGGTCCTCGAGAGTAGTAATATCTGGATTACTCCCGGTGCTACAAGCTAGTGAGTGCAGGAATAGGAGGATAGAGCAGATGAATGCATTGCTGAGGAGCTGGTGAATGGGAGAAGGATTCACATTTTTGGATCATTGGAATCTCTTTTGGGGTAGAAGTGACCTGTACAAGAAGGACGGATTGCACCTAAATTGGAAGGGGACGAATATACTGGTAGGGACATTTGCTCGAGCTGCTTGGGAGGATTTAAACTAGTAAGGTGGGCAGTGGGACCCAGAGAGATAGTGAGGAAGGAGGTCAATCTGAGACTGGTACAGTTGAGAACAGAAACGAGTCAAACAGTCAGGGCAGGCAGGGACAATGTAGGACTAATAAATTAAACTGCATTTATTTCAATGCAAGGGGCCTAACAGGGAAGGCAGATGAACGCAGAACATGGTTAGGAACATGGGACTGGGATATTATAGCAATTACACAAACATGACTCAGGGATGGGCAGGACTGGCAGCTGAATGTTCCAGGATACAAATGCTACAGGAAGGATATAAAGGGAGGCAAGAGAGGAGGGGGAGTGGCATTTTTGATAAGGGATAGCACTACAGCTGTGCTGAGGGAGGACATTCCTGAAAATACATCCAGGGAGGTTATTTGGATGGAACTGAGAAATAAGAAAGGGATGATAACCTTATTGGGATTGTATTATAGACCCCCTAATAGTCAGAGGGAAATTGAGAAACAAACTTGGAAGGAGATCTCAGCTTTTTTTTAATGAATAATAGAGTGGTTATGGTAGGGGACTTTAACTTTCCAAACATTGACTGGGACTGCCATAGTGTTAAGGGTTTAGATGGACAGGAATTTGTTAAGTGTGTACAAGACAATTTTCTGATTCAGTATGTGGATGTACCTACTAGAGAAGGTGCAAAACTTGACTTACTCTTGGGAAATAAGGCAGGGCAGGTGACTGAGGTGTCAGTGGGGAAGCACTTTGGGGCCAGCGACCATAATTCTATTAATTTAAAATAGTGATGGAAAAGGATAGACCAGATCTAAAAGTTGAAGTCCTAAAAGGCCAATTTTGATGGTATTAGGCAAGAACTTACGAAAGCTGACTGGGGGCAGATGCTCGCAGGTAAAGGGACGGCTGGAAAATGGGAAGCCTTCAGAAATGAGATAACGAGAATCCAGTGAAAGTATATTCCTATTAGGGTGAAAGGAATGGCTGGTAGGTATCGGGAATACTGGATGACTAAAGAAATTGAGGGTTTGGTCAAGAAAAAGCAAGCATATGTAAGATATAGACAGGATAGATTGAGTGAATCCTAAGAAGAGTATAAAGGCAGTAAGAGTATACTTAAGAGGAAAATCAGGAGGGCAAAGAGGGGACATAAGATAGCTTTGGCAAATAGAATTAAGGAGAAGCCAAAGGGTTCTTAAAAATACGTGAAGGACAAAAGGGTAACTAGGGAGAAAATAGGACCCCTCAAAGATCAGCAAGGCAGCGTTTGTGTGGAACCGCAGAAAATAGGGGAGATACTAAACAAGTATTTTCGATTAGATTCCCTACAGTGTGGAAACAGACCAACCAGTCCACACCGGCCCTCTGAAGAATAACCCACCGAGACCCATTTCCCTCTGACTAATGCACCTAACACTGTGGGCAATTTAGCATGGCCAATTCACCTGACCTGCGCATCTTTGGATTTAGGGTGTAGGTTTGCTCGCTGAGCTGTAGGTTTGATATCCAGATATTTCATTACCTGGCTAGGTAACATCATCAGTGGCGACCTCCAAGTGAAGCGAAGCTGTTGTCTCCTGCTTTCTATTTATAACTTTCTCCTGGATGGGGTTCTTGGGGTTTGTGGTGATGTCATTTCATGTTCGTTTTCTGAGGGGTTGATAGATGGCATCTAGATCTATGTGTTTGTTTATGGCGTTGTGGTTGGAGTGCCAGGCCTCTAGGAATTCTCTGGCATGCCTTTGCTTAGCCTGTCCCAGGATTGATGTGTTGTCCCAGTTGAAATGGTGGCTTTTTTCATCCGTGTGTAGGGCTACGAGGGAGCGAGGGTCATGTCCTTTTGTGGCTCGCTGGTGTTCGTGTATCCTGGTAGCTAACTTTCTTCCCGTTTGTCCTGTGTACTGTTTGTGGCAGTCCTTGCATGGAATTTTTGTAATGACATTTGTTTTGTCCATGGGATGTACTGGGTCTTTTAAGCTTGTTAGTTTTTGTTTGAGATTATTTTTGGATTATGGGAGGAAATTGGAGCACCCGGAGGAAACCCACGCAGACACGGGGAGAATGTGCAAACTCCACACAGACAGTTGCCCGAGGCTGGAATTGAACCTGGGACCCTGGTGCTGTGAGGCAGCAGTGCTAACCAATGTGCTACCACACGCATCAATATTTACTGTGGAAAAGTATATGGAAGTTATAGACTGCAGGGAAATAGATGGTGACACCTTACAAAATGTTCAAATTACAGAGGGGGAAGTGCTGGATGTCTTGAAACGCATAAAGGTGGATAAATCCCCAGGACCTGATCAGGTGTACTCTACAACTCTGTGGGAAGCTAGAGAAGTGATTGCTGGGCCTCTTGCTGAGATATTTGTATCATCGATAGTCACAGGTGCTGGAAGACTGGAGGTTGGCTAATGTTGTGCCACTGTTTAAGAAGGGTGGTCAGGACAAGCCAGGGAACTATTGACTAGTGAGCCTGACTTCGGTGATGGGCAAGTTGTTGGAGGGAATCCTGTGGGACAGGATGTACATGTATTTGGAAAGGCAAGGACTGATTAGGGATAGTCAACAAGGCTTTGTGAGTGGGAAACATGTCTCACAAACTTGATTGAGTTTTTTGAAGTAACAAAGAGGATTGATGAGGGTAGAGCAGTAGATGTGATCTATTTGGACTTCAGTAAGGCATTTGATAAGGTTCCCCACGGATTAGCAAGGTTAGATCTCAGGGGATAAAGGGAGAACTAGCCATTTGGATACAGAACTGGCTCAAAAAGGTAGAAGACAGAGGGTGGTGGTGGAGGGTTGTTTTTTAGACTGGAGGCCTGTGACCAGTGGAGTGCCACAAGAATCAGTGTTGGGTCCTCTACGTTTTGTCATTTACATAAATGATTTGGATGCAAACATAAGAGGTACAGTTAGTAAGTTTGCAGATGACACCAAAATTGGAGGTGTAGTGGACAGCGAAGAGGGTTACCTCAGATTACAACAGGATCTTGACCAGAAGGACCAACAGGCAGAGAAGTGGCAGATGGAGTTTAATTTAGATAAATGCGAGGTGTTGCATTTTGGGAAAGCAAATCTTAGCAGGCCTTATACACTTAATGGTAAGGCCGTAGGGAATATTACTGAACAAAGAGACCTTGGAGTGCAGGTTCATAGCTCCTTGAAAGTGGAGTCGCAAGTAGAGAGGATAGTGAAGGCTTTTGGTATGCTTTCTTTTATTGGTCAGAGTATTGAGTACAGGAGTTGGGAGGTCATGCAGCTGTACAGGACATTGGTTAGGCCACAGTTGGAATATTGCAGGCAATTCTGGTCTCCTTCCTATCGGAAAGATGTTGTGAAACTTGAAAGAGTTCAGAAAAGATTTCCAAGGATGTTGCCAGGGCTGGAGGATTTGAGCTACAGGGAGAGGCTAAACAGGCTCGGGCTGTTTTCCCTGAAGCATTGGAGACTGAGGGGTGACCTTATAGAGGTTTACAAAATCATGAGGGGCATGGATAGAATAAATAGACAAAGTCTTTTCCCTGGGGTCAGGGAGTCCAGAACTAGAGGGCATAGGTTTAGGGTGAGAGGGGAAAAGATTTTTCACACAGAGGGTGGTGCGTGTATGGAATGAGCTGCCAGAACAAGTGGTGGAGGCTGGTACAATTGCAACATTTAAAAGGCATTTGGATGGTATATAAATAGGAAGGGTTTGGAGGGATATGGGCTGGGTGCTGGCAGGTGGGACTAGATTGGGTTGGGATATCTGGTCGGCATGGACGGGTTGGACCGAAGGGTCTGTTTCCATGTTGTACATCTCTATTACTCCATTTCCAGTCAGCCAATTTTCTATCCATGTTGCTATTGGCTTTCATCCCATGATACATAACTTTGCTCTTGTGGCAATGTATCAAATACCTTCTGGAAGTCCACATATACTACATCACTAGCTTTGCAATCATCAAGTCTTTCTGTTTAGACCAGAGTGGTGTTGGAAAAGCACAGCAGGTCAGGCAGCATCTGAGGAGCAGGAAAATCGACGTTTTGGGCAAAAGCCCTTCATCAGGAATAGAGGCAGGAAGCCTCCAGGGTGGAGAGATAAATGGGGTGGGGGTGGGCGGAGAGCTGGGGCTTGGGAGAAGGTAGCAAAGAGTACAATAGCTGAATGGGGGTGGGGATGGAGGTGATAGGTCAGAGGGAAGGGTGGAGCAGAGGAAGGGAGATTGGCAGGTAGGACAGGTCATGAGGACAGTGCTGAGCTGGAAGGTTGGAGCTGGGGTAAGGTGGGGGGTGGGGAAATGAGGAAACTGGTAAAGTCCACATTGAGGCCCTGGGGTTGAAGTGTTCCGGGGTGGGGGATGAGGTCTCCTCCACAGCTGCTCCCTCACCACCCAATGCCTGGAGGAAGAATGCCTCATCTTCCGCCTCAGAACATTTCAACCCCAGGGCATTAATGTGGACTTCACCAGTTTCCTCATTTCCCCTCCCCCCACCTTACCCCAGTTCCAAACTTCCAGCTCAGCACTGTCCTCATGACCTGTCCTACCTGCCAATCTCCCTTCCTCTGCTCCACGCTCTCCTCTGACCCATCACCTCCACCCCAACACGTGATGTTGTACTTCAGTTTTCTAACATGTTTGCCCATGGCATAGGCTATCCTATCATCCTAGGCACCACTGATACCTTGTTAACCATTCCCCAATCACAAATAAAAACTCCACCACAACAAAACTTCTGGCCATTAAATGTCATTCTCTGAACAATCCTGAAAATGAACAACTTCATCCATTTTATTTCTAGCTATGTGAAAAGTCTGCAAGCTATTCATAAATAAAAAACCATCATACGAGATTAAACCAATCCAGATGTATAAACATATATTACATGGCTTTTTACAAATTAAGGCAAAGCAAACGTGGCAACTCCACTAAGGAGCAAAACCGGGATGGGAGGAAGTGAAAATTTTACTGGGGCATAAGCATTATACATCAAGGTGAGAAGTGATTGAGCATGTCATCTGCCATGGTTAGTGATTTAGAACAGATACAGGACATGAGCTTTTTAGAAAACCACAAGCGGTGAGGGATTGCCATTCAACAATCTTAAATGGAATAATCCTAAAATCTTTACTTTTATTCATTCATGGGTTGAGGGCCAGGCTAGCATTTATTGCCCATTATTAATTGCCCAATGAGCAGTCAACCACAATGCTGAGGATCTGGAGTCACAGGTAGGTCAGACCTGATAAGGACAGTAGTTCACTTCCTTAAAAAGGACATTATTGAATCAAATGGGTTTTTCCTGACAATCAGCAATGATTTTATGCTCATCAAAACTTTTAATTCCAGATTGTCCCAAAATTGAATTCAAACACCATGGCAGGATTCAAATTCAGGCCTCCAGAACATTATCTGGGTTTACAGGTTAATAGTCTAACAATAATACCATTAAACCAGAGGAAGTGGTGGAGGTTGATACAATTACAACATTTAAAAGGCATCTGGATTGATATATGAATAGGAAGAGGGATATGGGCCAATTGCAGGCACATTGGACTAAATTTATATAGGATAGTTGGTTGATGTGGATGAGTTGGACCAAAGGGTCTGTTTCTGTGCTGGACCTCTCTATGACTCTCCTAATTTGTTAAAATGTGTTTTTCAAACTATATTTGAACTATGCATGGCACACACACATTTGCAAAGAGTCTAAAATTGACTTCAGCATTTCTGCAGCATCAAGGAAATCAGCTTTGCTTTCCTTTTTGATCATGATCTAACCAATCCTGCCAGGACCTACTGGATTTTAGATGTCAGCAAATGGACTGAGCACCGATAAGTGGAGCAATTTGTCATTACTCAACATTAAAGTCCTAAACTAGATGAGAAGAGCTAGAACTTTGATAAAATCCTATTCCACACTGGATTAACTCACATCAAGGGATATAGAGGGACAGAGAAGGAGGTAATGGGGTGGAGGAGTTGCATTACTGGTCAGAGAGGATATCACACCAGTGCTGAAGGATGGCACTATGGAGGATTTGAGCAGTCAGGAAATATGGGCAGAGTTCAGAAATAGGAAGGGTGTGTTAACAATGTTGGGGCTGTACTACAGGCCTCCCAACAGTGAGCACGAGATAGAATTACAAATATGTAACAGATTACGGAAAGATGGAGGAGCAACAGGGTGGTGGTGATGGGAGATTTTAATTTTCCGAATATTGACTGGGATTCACTTAGTGTTAGAGTTTTAGATGGAGCAGAATTTGTAAGGAGCATCCTCGAGGGTTTTATAGAGCAGTCTGTAAATAGTCCAACTAGGAAAGGGGCCATACTAGTCCAGGTGTTGGTCAATGAGCCCAGCCAGATGGTTGAAGTTTCAGTCGGGGATTATTTTGGTAATAGTGATAACAATTCCATAAGTTTTAGAATATTCATGGACAAATTTGAGAATGGTAAATTGGGGGAAGGCCAACTATCCCAAAATTTGCCAGGAGCTGGGGAATGTGGATTGGGAGTAGCTGTTTGAAGGTAAATCCACATTTGACATGTGGGAGGCTTTTAAAGAGAGATCGATTGGAGTGCAGGCGAGACATGTCCCTGTGAAAATGAGGGATAGAATGGCAAGATTCGGGAACCATGGATGGCAGATGAAATTGTGAGATGAGCGAAGAGGAAAAAGGAAGCATTTCTAAGAGGAAAAAGGTCTCGGTGACTGAAAACAGATGAAGCTTTTGAAGAACATCGGAAAAGTAGGACCAATCTGAAACAAGGAATTAAGAGGGCTAAAAATGTCTTGAAATATTTTTAACAAACAGGGTTAAGGGAAATCCCAAAGCCATTTATTCATATAAGGAGCAAGAGGGTAACTCGAGAAAGGATTGGTCCACTCAAGGACAAAGGGGGGAAGCTATGCATGGAGTCAGAAAAAACAGGTGAGATTCTTATGAGTACTTTGCGTCGATATTCACCAAGAAGAAGTACATAACAGGATGCTGAGGTTAGGGATAGAGGTTTGATTATTCTAGGTCAAGGAGGAGAAAGTGAGGTCTGCAGATGCTGGAGATCAGAGATGGAAATGTGTTGCTGGAAAAGCGCAGCAGGTCAGGCAGCATCTAGGGAACAGGAGAATCGACGTTTCGGGCATTAGCCCTTCTTCAGGAATTCCTGAAGAAGGGCTAATGCCTGAAACGTCGATTCTCCGGTTCCCTAGATGCTGCCTGACCTGCTGCGCTTTTCCAGCAACACATTTCCTATTCTAGGTCAAGTCAGTGTAAGGAGGGAGGAAGTGTTGGGTATTCTAAAAGACATTAGGTGGACAAGTCCCAAGGTCTGGATGGGATCTATCCCAGGTTAGTAAGGGAAGTGAGAGAAGAAATAGCTCGGGCCTTAACAGATATTTTTGCAGCATCCTTGAATATGGGTGAGGTGCCGGAGGACTGGAGAATTGCTAATGTTGTCCCCCTGTTTTAGAAGGGTTGCAGCGATAATCAAGGTAATTCGAGACTGGTGATAGCGAGTTTTGAGAAGACTTGTAGTTCAGGTTGAGGCTCTGGATGTAGGTTTGCTCGCTGAGTTGGAAGGTTCATTTCCAGATGTTTTGTCACCCTACTAGGTAACTTCTTCAGTGGGTCTCCGGGTGAAGCACTGTTGATAATTCCTGTTTTCTATTTAAATGTTTGGGTTTCTTTGGGTTGGTGATGTCATTTCCTGTTCTTTTTCTCAGGGGGTGGTAGATGGGGTCTAACTTGATGTGTTTGTTGATAGAGTTCTGGTTAGAATGCCATGCTTCTAGGAATTCTCGAGCGTGTCTCTGTTTGGCTTGTCCGAGAATGGATGTGTCGTCCCAGTCAAAGGGACATGATCCTAGTACCAGGATACATGAACATCAACTAGCCACAAAATGACTTGACCCTCTCTTACTCGTATCCTTACATACAGACGAGGAAGGACACCACTTCAACTGGGACAACACATCCATCCTAGACAGGTGAGCCTGCGTCAATGGTTGGGAAGCTGCTGGAAAAGATACCGAGGGTTAGGATCTATTTATATTTGGAAGAAAATGGGCTCATCAATGATAGGCAGCATGGTTTTTTGCAGGGAAGGTCACGTCTTACCAACTTAATAGAATTCTTTAAGAAAGTGACGAAGTTGATTAATGAGGGAAGGGCTTTAGATGTCATATACATGGACTTCAGTAAGGCATTTGATAAGGTTCCTCATTGTACGCTAATGGAGAAAGTGAAGTTGCATGGGGTCCAGGCTGTTCCAACTGGACAGATAGAAAACTGGCTGGGTAGCAGGAGTCAATAGTAGTCGTGGAAGGAGTTTCTTAAAATGGAGAACTGTGATCAGTGGCGTTCCACATGGATCTATGTTGGGACCACTGTTTTTTGTGATATACATAAATGATCTGGAGGAAGGTATAGGTGGTCTGATTAGCAAGTTTGCAGACAACACGAAAATTGGTAGCAAAAACGGCTGTCAGAGAATGCAGCAGAATATGGATATGGATAGATTAGAGAGTTGGGCAGAGAAGTGGCAAATGGAGCTCAATCCATGCAAATGCAAGGTAATACATTTTGGAAGGTCAAATTCAAGAACTGTATGGTAAATGGAAAAGCCCTGGGGAATACTGATGTACAGAGTGATCTGGATATTCAGGCCCATTGTAGCCTGAAGGTGGCAACACAGGTCGATAGAGTAGTCAAGGCGGCATACAGCATGCTTTCCTTCACCGGACAGGGTACTGAGTACAAGAGTTGGGAGGTCATGTTACAGCTGTATAGGACTTTGGTTCTACCACATTTGGAATACTACATACAGTTCTGGTCGCCATATTACCAAAAGGATATGGATGCTTTGGAGAGGGTGAAGAGGAGGTTCATCAGGATGTTGTCTGATATGGATGGCGTGAGCTATGAAAAGAGGTCAGTAGATTATTTTCATGAGAAAGACGGAGGTTGCGGGGGATCCTGACAGAGATCTACAAAATCAGGAGAGATATTGAAAGGGTGGATAACAAGAAGCTTTTTCCAGGAGTGGGGGACTCAATTACCAGGGGTCACAAGTTCAAGGTGAGAGGGGAAATGTTTAAGGGAGATATGTATGGTAAGTTCTTTACACAGAGGGTGGTGGATGCCTAGAACACGTTGCCAGCAGAGATGCTCGAGGCAGGCCTAATAGCATAATTTAAGAGGTATCTACACAGATACATGAAAGGGCAGGGAACATAGGAATACAGATCCTTAAAAAAATAGGCGACAGGTTTAGATAGAATCTGGACCTGAATCTGGAAAGGGCACATGCTTTGTTCTATATACATTTGGAAAGCTTAATTTTTAAAAAATGCTCCTTCAACCTGAAATGCAAAAGGTTTAATCTAAGAAAATCTTTAAATTGAGAGAAGTTAAAATACACAAACTATTTTATCAATGCAAAACCTACAGAGGCAGTTTCATGGTTAAACTCATCAATAAAGTGTAAACTACCTTCATCCTTACAGATTTTCACAGCAATTAAATATTACATTTTTACTGAAGGCTTCAAAAAGCTTCAAAAGAAAACAAAATTAAAGTTACAATTTCCTTCTAACATTAAATGAAATTATGGAAATGGCATGAATTCAGGTTCACTAAGTACTCACTTCTATGTTGCCACCAGTTTGAAAGGCGCTGAAAACTAACAGAAAGCCACATCCCAAAATTATGACATTGATGAGTTTTGTTCCTTCTGGTGTCATTGTTAAATATCTGGGTATTTACTGTTGAGCAGTTTTGCTTGGTAATACTTTTTTGGTTCTGACTGGCAAACTTCAGCACGATACTCTTCCAAATTCCAGGTTTTCGTTGCAATAGGAATTTCCTCTGGCACAAAGACTGTCTCTCGGTCATCGGTTTCTTACCCCTCTCAATCACTATTCTCTCACATTCACTCTCCACCCCTCCCCTTTCTCTCTTTCCTTTGCTCAGTCACCTTCACTCAATCCCTGGCCCTCCTCTCGCCCAGTTTATGCTGCTCCTTAATCAGTCAGCTCCCTCCTTCCATTTCCATCTCTTGTTCTTCTCTCGTTCACTCTCTTTCTCATCAAACACTCACTTTCCTCCTCAATCCCTTCTTCTTCCACCTCACACTCACTGACTTATTGCGAAACAACATCAACCGGCACAATACCGGAAACAACATACGCATGCGCCATAATCGGAAATGACCGTTAGCATTTGAAAATTTTCCGCTCAAGTGGATTTAATCTGGTGTTCCAAAGTCGTAGCTAATGACACGGCTGACTAAACGCAACGTTTAACGCCGTTGGCATTGATGAATATGAACCGAATAAAGAGCAGATTGGGTCGAAGGCCCTTGAACTACAATTCCCATGTGGCACCGCGGTTGCCAGGAGTTAATTGCTGAGTCAGTGACAAAACAAAATGTACAGAAATTATAGTTGTTGACTTTAAAAGTTACATTGCTATGAATAAATTCTTACTATAATTGAAATGTATATTTCGGGTAGTTTCGCAACCCCATCCTCGCGATGTCACGGTGTGTTTCCGGGTCAAGCAGGCGCCATCTTGTGATTGTCGTTAGGCCAGCTGCTGGTTTTCTGGCGGTTTTCACACGGACCAAAGTCTTCCTTTTAACGTCTCGCCGCTCGGGGCCTAAGTTGATCGTAGCGATGAGTTACGGCCGAATGCCCCCCGATATCGAAGGCATGACTTCACTCAAGGTGGACAACCTGACTTACCGCACGTCGCCCGAGACGCTGAAGCGCGTGTTCGAGAAGTATGGCAAAGTGGGCGACGTATACATTCCCCGGGACCGCTTCACCCGGGAGAGCCGCGGCTTCGCCTTCGTCCGCTTCCACGACAAGAGGGACGCCGAGGATGCTATCGACGCCATGGACGGCGCGATGCTGGACGGCAGGGAACTGAGGGTGCAAATGGCGCGCTATGGTCGCCCAGCCGAGTCCCACCGCCGAGGAGGCTCGTCCCGCCGCTACAGCGGCGCCTACGGCAGGAGAAGCCGCAGGTTGGTGGCGCCGCGCGTTAATGTTTACCCGATTTTTGGGTGGCGGACCGAATGGGACTTGATCAAGTCCAACCCCCTCCTATTCCTCTGTGCACTTGAGAGTCGCCATTAGGTTGACTAACCCCAGATTTATTCTATGTACTCGGGAACTTGCTTCATTCGTAAGGACAGATATCGATTTCACCTTCTTCTTCAAATTCATCGGTCGTATAAACCCGCCTAGAAAAGGCAACGGCTTTGGTTTAACTTCAAATCAAAAGGCCGATTAGGTTTTTAAGTAACTAGTTTATTTTATCGCAAGTAGATACACATTTTCTTTTTCAACAGTTTTGTTTTTATCTTTATACTGCCAGCTACTAGATATCGTGCCGAGGGAGGCTGTTTTCACAGACTCTAGACGGTTATTAAAAACTGACTCTTTTGTTGCACTTCTTTAGATAAGGATGTGCTTTACTGAGCCTGGGCATAAAGTATTTTTGTATCGTACAGTTATCACTCCTGAGATACCGTGAGCCAACTGGACAACTTAGTTAAAGGCGTGTTTATTTCGTTTCTTCCTTGTTGAACAAATAAAATATTTGGGAGGAAGGGTTATGACAGCGATACCATTTTTGGTCATTCAACATTCGAGGGAAAATTCAGATCAATAGTAATCATGTAATAGATGTTTTATAGAAATGAAGCTTGCTCCTTAAAATTCTGTACAACACTGAATTCCTTTTCGATTGTGATTTAGATTTATTTTCGGAAGTGTTTATTGTGTTTTTATCATTAATTTATTGGGCTCCATGTATTTCTTTGTTCTGTGGAACAACTGTTTCTGATACTGTACTGCTTCAAACCATGTAAATCTCTGGGGGGAGTTGGTTGACTTTGCCTGTCTTAGCTTTGTTGTCAGGACAACAACGATTACCTGTGGGTGTGTCATCCTTCACATTTTATAAGGTGATGCTAACCATTCTACTTTTTGGCAGCTGCAAATTACAGCCACGAACTTGCATACAATAATTAAATTGTCCTATTGGTGAATTGCATGGCTAAAATACTTTAGGAAATCAAGACAACTATTAAATCTCTAATGTGCTTAGGCTAATTGATTGTAATATAAACCCAGTGAAGTCAAAAGCTTTGTATTATGTTGTTTAATGAGCTCAAGATGGAAAGATTGCTCCTGGAAAGAACCACCCAGGTGGATTTTAGGTGGTGGAAAGTTTGTTATCTGTTCTGTTGTCCCTTGGTTACATTTCCTATCATGAGTTCTGTGCACAAATTAAACAGAGTTCAAGGGAGACATTGAGAGGTGATGTTACTTAGGAAGCTCAAATGCAGAAAGTTTTGAGTGTAGGGGCTGTAAAAACTGGGTTGTGTCAGAGATTTCATTTTTTTTGGTTTTATTTTGCACTTATTTATCTCACTAAAACTTCCCTTTTTAGTCCTAGAAGACGACGTCGATCCCGTACAAGGTCCAGAAGTCGAACTAGATCAAGATCTCGCTACAGCAGGTCCAGGTCTCGTTCCTATTCTCGATCTAGATCTCGTTCCAAATCTAGATCTGTTGAAAGATCAAGGTCCAAGTCAAAGTCTAAATCAAAGTCAAGGTCTCGGTCTGTATCAAGATCAAGAAGTGGATCGCGAATGTCTCAAGGATCAAAGTCAAAATCCCGGTCTAAAACCCCCATATACGCAAGATCTCCACAGAAAGATGGAATTGAATCACCGTAAAAAAGTGGTAAATTGCACCAAAGTGAGTAAATACACTAAAGCAGTGGAATTGAGTTTTCCTCTGAAATAAGAATGCATGTTTATGGTTTTAAGAGTGAACAAATATCTGAACTATTAAAGATGCACTCAGTTATTGGATTTTTTTTAAAGGGGATGCCTTGATGCTGAATCCATTGAATTTCCATCGTTAGTCATGGAGGATAATTTCTCAACTTCCATTTTGTTATTGAAACCATTGCACATTAATTTATCTATATGTATCTCTGTTCATGCCGCTGAAACATTAATTCCTGAACGCAACTTCAGCACAGGCAGTTTGTAAGTCGTATTATAGACTGAGCAGTCCTGCATACTTCCCATAATTTGCTAATTCATCACTTCACACTTTTATCAGCATCTGGAATGCAAAATCTCTTAATTTCCTTTGAAATGTTACAGTTTTGACTGAAAGTCTGCAGGGCCCTCAAGTTGAAAATATTGGCCTTTGAGCCAATGCGATGCTGGTGGTTCCCTCTTTGATACAGGCTTCAGTCCACATCAGTATAGGGGGTGGGGAAGAAACACTTTTTTCAGAGAGAGTTCCTGCTTCTTTTTTAAAATGTTTTGAGGAATTGATTAACTTGCATTTTTTCCTATTTAGGAGGGGTGCTGGCCTGGGGGAGTTGCTGTGCCCAGCAGTGTGAGAGCTGAATGAGCAAACAGTTGAAATAAGACAGTTGCTGAAGTCATGATGCCAAGGTGCTGCTGCTTCTGATAATTTGGCTCCTTCACACTTAAGGCACAGTAACTTATTCAAATCATTTTTCCTAGTTTTTTCAACCACATTCAGATTTGAATAGCAGCAGGAGAAATCAAGTAAAACAATATAGTACTTAATTATATTTATTTTAAAGAGGTAGCAACATGGACATTCATATATTTTTTTTTATAAAATGATGTATGCTGCTGGTTCCTCTTGTGGCTTGACAGACTTTGTGAGTCCTATGCATTCAAATCTTGTGAATAATCTTCTTGTCTGAAGCTTAATGGCAGGTGATGATTTGATTCTGAAAAAAAAAATCAAGTATACCCACAAAAAATGGGAATAATGTAGGAAGAATGTGAATGCCTGAAATTGGGGGGGAAAAAGGTTCATGTTTCAGATTGAGGCCACTTGTTGTGCTGAACAAAGTGAGAATTTGACCACTCCCTCCCAATTTTCTCACCTTCATTTTTTATTTTGGAAGGAGTACAAATATGGGCAGAAGATATTTTAAAGATTGAAGTAGATTATGGATCATGTGGGAATTTTATTTTTCTAATTTTACTGAAGGTTTTACACGAGTAGACCAATGAAATCACCTAATTCCTCAAAACTCTAGAGAATACAGACCCAGTTTCCGCAATCACTTTTGAAATTATGCAGCTAGTTGTGGACGCAATAACAATACTATCTTGAATTGCTTTTCTGACACCTATTTCCAGAGTAAGCTTGAACACTGTCAACAATGCGCCTTGTCCTCAACCTTGCTTTACCACTGATTACCTTCACCAGAAGAGTAATTGTTAACTAATACAATTGTAGGCATCTCACAGGTCTTCTTTTAGTGGTTATGCTATCTTTTGGTCAAGTGGTCACTTCGCTGTCTGTCGTCCACTCTTGAGTGACTGCTACTCTTAAGTGCTTGTACCTCATGCACTTCTTTTTACCCTGTACCTTTTCTAGCACGCAGAACTTCACCCTTTTCAGCTACTTTCTCACCCACATTTCTTTCACACCGAATTTCAGCCTGCAACAACTAACCAACCATTTCTGTAATCAAGCAGTGAAACCTCTATAACACCTTTCTGATGTTTGAGTGCTTAGCAGTAGTGATCTATATTTTCGTGACACTTGTGGTTTGAGGACTTTGAGGGATTCCGTGCACAATCAATATCTTATAGTTTTTAAATTCAGTGTTTGGTTCAATACATGCATTAATATATTGCATAATTTAATACTACTTTTAACCACCAAATGGTAAATCTCAAACTACTTAACTTTCTTCATGCTATCTCTCGTTTTGCATTACAGTAGGTTATCTTGTTTCATTTCACAGTTCCCATTTTTGGAAGTAAAATGTCCATGATTTAAATACTCTATATCCTGTTATAAAATTGAAAGTCATTATCTTCTATTTTAAAAATATTTTTATTCACAATTCAGTTATTTTGGCTTTAAATACTTTTTAAATAGAAAACAACTTGGTTCACAATGCAAGTAGTTTTTTGGACTTGTGCATTGCTGATTGCTGCAGATGTTCAATGAATGGTGATGCTGCATCTTGCTACCATGATAGCACCAGATTCTGCACAATTATGTCCTATGAATCTCTTAACCCAAGTAAGATTTGAATTTATTATAACCTAAAATTTGACAATCAAGAATTTAATATATTTTTGGTGTGATTTTTGGCAAGGTTGCAAATATTGCTCAACCCTGGTTGCATTGAGATTGCGGTGATGGATCACCTTTAATTGCTGTAGTATTTGTCGTGGAATCATAGAATAGTACAGTTCTGATGCTCGAGTGGTGTTGGGCGGGCATTTGAGATTTTTACCCAGCAATGATGAAGCAAGCTATTTTTTAGTCCCAAGTCAGATTCCTTTTGTGTCTCTGGAATCATGATGATGTATCCATGATTTTGCTTCTCATGTTCTTCAGGGTGGTAGAGGTCTTGTGGCAGGTAGGTGCTGTTGGAGTAAGCTTGGTGAGTTGATATACTGCATCCTGAGGATTATATGTACTGCAGTCGCAACAATACACTGGTGAAGGGATGGATATTGAGTTCACTGGCAAGGGTGCTGAGCAAGCGGATTACTTTGTCTTGGATAGTGCCACTTCAGTTTTGTTGTGGCTGCATCCACCCAGGCAACTGGTGAGTATGTTATCAAGCTCCTGACTTTCAAGTGTGGAGTTAATATAGCTGTTGAACTCTTGGTTTAATACTACTATTACAGTGCAGTCAGAATTAGTGGATAAAATCAGCTCCACTTTGTCAACTGTTGAAAGGATTGTATTTAAATGATGACATCTACCATTTGTAAAATTTTGTCTTCTAAGTAATATGATTGATAATTACATCTGCATGACCGATGAGTATTTTATTCAACTTGGTGATAATGTGTATTGCCAGATGTTGCCAGCATCCGTTTTCTCTTTCCTCTGCATGACAAAGTTGATTATTTGATTTAACTTGAAGATTTGTTTTGTAATTTAATAAATCTTAAAGTGGTTACAAAATGAAACAAAATATTTACAATATTTTGATCACTACTATATTTACAATGAAATATTAAGACATCTCAAATTTTAGGTTTTGTAGATAGTACTGTCGGCTTTGATTGTGACAGTGGAGATATCAAGAGTTGTTTACTGGTACTTAGTGAGAAATTGCACATGACTAGAATTGAAAACTGCACTTTGTAAATAATTTTTATTGGGTTATGTTCAATGCTCCAGAAATCATAATATTAATCTGTTTATGCAGAATTTTATTTGCATGTTTTCAAACCTTTAAAAAAAGTTTTTAATTAATTTTCCATTCAGCTTTGATACTAGCTACTTTACTATTTCCTGTGCAAACGTTTTGACATGATGGCAAATTAAACTTTTGTACCAGAGGCAACCTTATCTTCAGTGAGGCACACATTCAGACTTTGAGTGTAGAAATGTTGTGGAACCTTTTTTTTGTTACTTAATTGTTCATATCTAATATCATGTGACCTGAACGTTTTTCCCAACAATCCCATAAATATGAATTTAATTGAATGTACTCTTTGGGGAAAGTATATTTTCAGAATTTAGTTATCCTGTTATGAGAAGAAAGGAAAAGCTTGTGTTGATCAGGCGTTTGAACTAAGTTTAACTTCTACAATTCTAGTAAGCAAGGTTATTTTGGATGTTTTTAACATTTTATGCAGTAGATTATTTTTTAAATTTTGACTTGTCTTTTTGTTCTAGATATTCTGGATGGCTGGAAGATTTACATGGTAGATGCCTTGCAAGAAGTATCAGCTCTTGCCAACTGTTTAGATGATGGAGAGACCTTCCTAAAATAAGCAGTGAACTCCTTAAAAGGTTATTATAACATTATTGTTTATAATAGGTTTCGTCAGTTTAAGTCATGAATTAAAATTAGTGTCTGAGAAGGCTCATTATGTGTTGTGTGCCATCTGTGTTGCTATTAAACTTCTTACAATTTAGTGAAATGTTCGACTTCAGATGCATTTTGGCTTGGATATGTACATAAGGTAAAAAGCATGGGACGTATTTCCAGGTTTTGTAAAGTTTTTTTTTCTGTACGCTGAAGTAATTATCTTTCTAAATTTCAACTTTGCATATGTCTTCTTCTGTTATTTTTATTTCAGTCCAATACTAATCTTATTGTCTCATGTATTTTTGTGCACTAGGCGCAGTTGTGTAGCAGTTCTGTAAAGCGGGTTAGCTGTAAGGTGGCGTGTTGCAGTGCAGTGCAGAGTGCTTGGCTGTGTCCTGTATTCTCCTGATTGCTCCTGTAATGATGCCTTGACGTGCAGAAAATATGGCTGTCCAGTAAAATGCCTGTCAGCTGCACCTCCAGAGACGTGGCTGCGTGTAAATTATGGAGCAGGCAGTAAGCACCTTTAGCTACCTTGTTTTTGTACTTGGTAATGTGGTTTATCCATTTCCACATGGAATACACTGTTTAGAATGCTGTTAATTTTTGAAATTGAGTGTAATTAACAGTTTTGTTTGCTTCAATACATGAATCCTGTACAACTTGTAATATTAAAAAAAATTTTCTTGGTGTTAATTGTTCCATGTTTATAACTATTAAGAATGTATTCGGAAAGCAGTTTTTAAGTGATCATGGGAAATTGACAGACAGATGTGTGGTTGCTTGATTGGGCTACTGCAGATGGGAACTAAAGTTTTGATGTACATGAAAACAATTGTGGGGGGTGTGGGGGGCAGTCTTTTGCTTAAACTCATCATCACACTTTTTAAAAAGAAAACTCCATTGATCTACTCTGAAAATAATTAAACCTTACTGGTCAATGTTAAATTTGACCATCTTTTGTAAAGTTAAAATTTATCTTTTGAGCTACTGTACAAGTGGATCTAGTGCGCTTGTGCTGGAAACTTCGCCCAGGCCTTAAAATTAATGATTTCTTAGTTTGTAAAAACATGATTTCCATGCTTGGATATTTGTATTGGTTTATGATTTTTGCTCCACTGGGAAATCATTGTGTGGTTCTGACATAAGCTAAGCCTGGTTTCATTTAGATTGCAGCTTGAACTGCAAAACACAAGATTCAAATATCACTGGAACCTGTCTTGATTTCAGTTAGAACTCAAAATTTGCACAAACGTGCTAAACAGATTATTGCATATAATGTGCAAATGCAATTTTACTCAGATGAAGGAAAAATGCAGACCAGGCAATGAAGCATAACATATGGATGATCATAGCATGAATGGGAACAAATTATGAATTACATATGCAATTTAATTCTGAAGTCTCACTTCTAGCTGTCGGAGCTTGTATTGAAGGTGGAAGTGACAAAATAGCGCCATGAAAGAGAGAGTAGCCCAGGCAGCCCTGTCTGCCAGAGATGTTGGACAAACTCAGGTCTTGCTGTTTTAGAAGATAGCCATAGTTCAATTACCTTACAACATTGCACATACCATTTATTTTTACAAATATGGTGACATAAGAAATACTCCACACTCTGGATGAATCTTGTAACCTCTTTATACATTTAATCGTAATGAAAGCTTTTTATCCTTTCTGGTAGACAATGAAAATTCTTAAATTTGACAATAGTGTACCTGGTTCCATAGTGTTGACTGTACCACTGCACAATATAACTATTCAAACTGGGTGTTTTAAGAGCTTACAGTATTCATAGGATGGAAGTTTTCATGCAGTAAGTGAAAGCTGGTGATTCATGCTTGCTACTGTGGGGTGTGTATTTTAATATTGGATCAAATGTGTTTTTTCAGGCTTACTGTAATATAACTCCAGGCAGTACTTCTGCAAGTTTGAGAAATATTGTCCTAAAAATAGCTCATTTGTAATAGTTTCATAGCACAAATTTGCTCTTCCAAGTTATAACTATATTTGGAGTACCCATCTGTATTGTACAGCAGTTTTTACTGACATTGTAAGAACTAAAACCTAAATATTGCTCCGCTTTTTGACTGAGGAAAAAGGTGTTTATATTTTCCCTTAACTCGCTATTATGATTAGAGCACACCAACAGTGAACAATGGATACACTTTTAAAACGGGGAGTGGGAATCAGTGTGGTTGGAATTTGGCAATAGCAGCAGCTATAACAATTTCCTGTTGGCAGTGGAAGGAATGGGGCCTGGTAAAGACAGCACGTCATCTACATGCTGCCAGTATCAAAAGTGTAAGAGCTGAAATTTGGGTGAAAATAGGCTTTGTTGAGTGTGAATATCAGGTCAGTCTTTGTTAACAACAATGGATTTTGAAGTTTGGATAGAGTTGCTCTTGGCTTTGCATGGAACACTGGAAACAATTGTTGTGCTGTTTCTAGCGTAATCTTGCTATTTTAAGCTGGCGAGTAAACATTAATAACTAAAACCTTTGGATCCCAAAATTGTAGATGTGGGCCTGTTATTAGTCGGCAAATAAAAATCAGGACTCGTTTGATTTCAGGTGAGTTCAAAAGAGCAAATTAAAACATGGTGGAATTGGTATGGAATGTTGACAGGATGTTTTGCTCCCCACTACGTTCAATTAAAAGGACCAGCTTGAACTTCAACATTCTTACTATGAAGAGCAATTGAAGCATGAGGAATTTTATTCATCTGAGTTGTTACCGAGTTTAGAAAAATCACATTTTAATTGTGCATCACTACAGCTGTATTGTAACTTCAATTGTTAGTCAACACTGCTTCACGCGGGTAATGCAGGACAGAGCAATTGAGGTAAAGATCAACTTCTGCTTAAACTCAAGATTAAAGGGCTGAATGTCATACTCCTGTTTAAATTGTGCATCTTGAAAGAGGAAGATAAATATTTTGAGCAGTTTAATTTTAATGCCAGCTTTAGGCATGTTGCCATAATATGTATTGTGGATGTTACTTATGCTATTTGACAAGGTGCAGTGTCCGCACAGCAGTCTAGCTTTGCATTGTTCCAATTCAGCATGAGGTTGGGTAATGTGGTCTAAATTTCATAACTTATTGAATAGATGAACATTTCTGCATAGCTAAGACATCTTAGCTGGTTGATAAAGGGGCCATAGTTTATGCAGCCAGAGATTATAAACTACAGTTCTAGGAGGACACCAAACTTGCCAAATTACTGCTAAGCCATAATTCTAGACTCCAGAAATGGCTTTTTATTAATCTGGTACTTAATGAATAAGCCTGTGTGGAGGAAGCAACTGGAGTATTGGTTTGTAGTACAAATTTTCTACACAGCAAACTAATTTCCATTTGAAACCTGTAGAGTTGCTGTCATTTTAATACAGTACAACATGAGAGAGGAGTGGGAAAAAAAGAGGTTGTGTGTGTATTTCTGCAGTCATCAGTATTATGCAGCTTATATTTTGATTAAAATCAATCCATTGATAATATCCAAACATTCACGTAAACTTTATTGTGAAAAATGAAGTCAGAACAAAATACTAGGAATAGACGACGGCTGTGTTTGGAGTTGGAGGTGAAGCAGCTGACATTTAAAGTCTGCAATTTTTTTTTCACAATGAGAACTTTGACTTGCTCATACCAAACTCTATATAAAGTCTGTGTTAGGCTTAGGAAAAACAGCACCACTCAAATATCCAGCAAAACAAATGTAAACTTCAAGGTCCCTGTCCGTAATGAACTGTGATACCTTTACATTGGTCTCCAACTTCTAATTGATATTAGAGTTAAAATACAGTTAACTTTAAGGTATTGGAAAAGGTTATAAGTAGTAGGATTTACAATCACCTGGAAAGGAATAATTTGAACAGGATAGGTCAACACTTTTGTGAAGGATAGGTCATGCCTTACCAACTTTTGAGTTGTTGGAGAAGCTGACAAACAGGTGCCTGAAGGTCAAGTGGTTGATGGGGTGTAGATGGACTTCAGTAAGACGTTTAATGGAAAGGTGCCACATGGTGGGCTATTGCACAAAATAGAGTTTTGGGATTGAAGGTGATAGTTGATGGGAAACATTCATCCTGGAGCCTGTTTTATAAATTCTCAAGGATCGGGTTCGCAGGAGAGTAGTCTGACACAGACCAGGAGAAAAGAACTGAGAGACGTGTTTGCTAGAATATAAGTATTTTATTCCCCGCAGTGTCGCCTCAACCAGGTCTCGTACTTACAACGGGTCTGGTTTATACTCACTCTACATGTTACCGGAACTGGGAGCCGTCAGTTCTCGTAGAGCGGTTGCCAACAACCCACGCTCGGCGGTTAAACGTAACCCGGAGCAGACTCTACCGAACTGGGGACTTTCCCAGCTTATATACTCTTTCGAGATCTAAACATTCATGCGAACAACAGGGCAAGACTAAGCAACACCTTCCATTCCGGTAACATATTCATGCGAACAACAGGGCAAGACTAAGCAACACCTTCCATTCCGGTAACATATTCATGCGAACAACAGGGCAAGACTAAGCAACACCTTCCATTCCGGTAACATATTCATAATAAGATTCACACATGTATTGGGATATAATTTTAACCCTTTCACCACATTCCACTGATTGGCCCAATACATGTGTTACATCATGCCCATATATATTTTTTCCAACAAGCGTCTACGTACACGCCAAATATACAAGCAAGTCAGGATATTACAGCATGTTAAGATCACCAGGACTCCTACCAGGATCGATAAGGGTGGGAATAGGAACTTCCCCGCAGTGGAGGACATACCACTCAACATATCCCACCAATGATGAGCTGACTCTACTTCCACTACATGGGCAGCGTGTACTACCTCCTGTCCATGTATAAAGGTAGACACTGTAACCTTGGTGACATTGGTTTGATGCTTTCGTAATATCTGCTTAAGCTCCTCGGATCGGTCCAATGCTTGCTTAAACCGATCCAGGGAAATGTTCCAAGGATTCATCAGCACTTTCCACTGCACCTTGGTAAAGTGGTGAGCACTGCTATAATTGGTTAACAGATAGGTCTGATTCTGCCATTGCCACTGATAGACATTTGGGAGGCATCCCGAGAACGGTACTGTGGGAAGCGTAGGATGTGGGTTATTGGTAGCCACACAGAGCGTGTGTGGCCCAATCTGCCACATCATGTCCCTTGGAGTTTCAACAGTCCATTCGCACAGGGCCGTTCCCTTAGTCAAGCAAGGGTCCCGATATCTGTCCATCAGTAGGCAAGTTTTTCCCTGATCAGCCTGTTCACAAGCGGACAGATCATAGGTAATATTGGTATCTGGGCTAAACCACTGCCCCCTTGTCTTCAGAAAATAATATCCAGAAGATGTAATCACTGGTAATACATAATATCGACAGACCGTAACAGTTCGAGTTACATTCATGGTAACAAAATGCCCTCTACACATAGTTGTATGACACCATGTTTTCTCTGGATGTGTCATCATCCACAGTTTCTCGGATACATTCCATATTCCCCTCCAAGCTTGTACATTAGGGGATGTTACCGTGCGCAAGAATCGTTCTTTCTGCATCTGTGCATGCAACATGTTAATATGACAGGCAGT
Organism: Chiloscyllium plagiosum; assembly: GCF_037043375.1. Classification (NCBI taxonomy): domain Eukaryota; kingdom Metazoa; phylum Chordata; class Chondrichthyes; order Orectolobiformes; family Hemiscylliidae; genus Chiloscyllium; species Chiloscyllium plagiosum. Next base: position 30,789,284 of record NW_028270163.1, read on the forward strand.
CCAATTTAACTGAGCTGTAATGTTCTCAAACAGTTCCTGGGTGGCACCCCAGACATCTAGTTCCCATTGCAGGGATTGTATCAATATTTTAGCTGTTTCTCCTTGAGTCATCATTACGGATGGCATCCATCTTCCAATGGTGTGCAGCCCTTGTGAAGTAGCCTGTCCTGTGTTGGATAATTTAGTACGGGTTACCTCAGAGTCAATAGCATTTGAGATACCCATGACAGTTCCTGCACCTCCCAGTAGAGTGTCATACCATGCACGCCGCCTCCTCTTATGTTGGCATTCTGGGATAGCCGGCAGCCGCACCTGCCAGTGAACATCAGTGTGCAGTACTGCCTGGGCCATCTGCTGACAAGTTGACATAATGGGAGCCAACTGTGTGCGGTGCGCGTCAGAGACGTTAGGGCGCACCAAGATCAGCCATAACATTCGAGTCCGGTTTTGAATAACTGTTCCATTGCTGATCCAGATGTCCTCATCTCCAGTCGTAATGTTCCATCGTGTCCCGTTTGAGCTTTCACATTCACGAGCGGTTATATTCCAATGACACATATTCACCGTTGCATTCAACATCAATGTACAGTTAGGGGTTATCAAAGTTACATTTCTCCCCTTATAACATCGTACACAAGTATACATTTGACAATCACTCGTGAGATCTAAAATTGTACACCATTGATTTGCCGCGCACTTAAAATCATCTTGCTGTCGTTCCTCACTACTAATTTTCCAACCTACATTTTGTTTCGATAAGGGTACCAACGACTGAGCTGGCACACTCCTCCAGACTGATTCCCCAGGATACATAATGGTGACCAGACTGTCTTTTCCTTGGGCTATGATCTCTGCCGGTTTGGGGGGACCAGTTGTCTGGCGTACCCATACCTTGGCACCCTTAGTGTCAGTAGACCCAAATCCCCCCGTCCCACGCTCAGTAACCTTAACGGGAGCTCCCGTCTCTTCCACCGTTGTAAAGTTACATGGTTTAATAACTAATTGTGCTATTCTGTCTCCCTTCTGTATCACATAAGGTTCAGATGTGATGTTGACCAGGACTACTCCCAATTCTCCTTGGTAGTCCGCGTCAATTACTCCTGCTATTACATCAATTCCCTTTAGTGACAATCCCGATCGCGGGAGGATATGCCCATAGGTTCCAGGGGGACAAATCAATCCTAATCCGGTCTTAATCACCGTAGGTTTTTGTTGGACCAAAGTCTGTGTAGTTAACGCTCGTAAGTCCAGTCCAGCCGAAGCCGGTGTGGCCCTTACGGGAATATTAGCTTCCTTAGCAAATTTCCACATTTTAATAGGCTGTGCCTTTGGGGTATCACACACCCGTATCATCCGATTCAAGGGCGTCACCCCGTTTCCCAATGGGCGGTTATTAATTTGCTTTACTACCCGAATCAATTGTTTCTTCCAACCTGTTAAATTATTTCATCCTCCTGCCTTTCGCAGGGAGGATTTTAGAAGCCCGTTCATTCGTTCAATAAGTCCCGCAGCTTGCGGATGGTAGGGCACGTGATAAATCCACTCCACATGGTTATCATGACACCACTGCTTCACCATCCCTCCTGTGAAATGGGAGCCATTGTCACTCTGGACCTGTATGGGCAATCCATAAAATTGTTCGATCAAATCTAAACACCGTAAGGTAGCCTGTTGATTGTTATGTCGACAGGGATGGGCTACCAAAACCCCAGACATAGTGTCCACAGCTGTACATATATGGTTACATCCTTGTGAGGAAGGTAATGGACCCACAAAGTCCATTTGCCAGCTCTGTCCCGGTCCCTCTCCTCGGTGTATATGCCCCATCATATGTTGGGGCACTCCCTGCCGTTGATGCTGACACTGCTCGCATTGATTTACTGCAGTCTTGACATCATCTACCATAAGATCTATTCCCCGATCTCGAGCCCACTGCAAGGTTCCTTGCACTCCCCAGTGTCCGGCCTTAAGGTGTGCCCATCTAGCCAAGTCCACTGAGGTGCCCCTTTGTACACTCATGGCTCGGACAATGCCGTCTACATATCGGTTATGTAAAGCTTCCGCATCATTTCGGGATGTATGAGCGTCTACATGGGTAATATATATATCTAGATGTCGAGCCTTCTCCCATATATCTTCCCATAATTGTTTACCCCATACCTCCCTATTCTGAATCATCCACTGATTGGCCTGCCAAGTTGGCATCCATTGGGTCATGCCATTAACCACTGACCAGGAGTCAGAAAACAAATAAACTCCCATGACCCCCGCTTGCATGACCACCATATGTACTGCTTTTAATTCTGCCCACTGACTACTTTTCCCCTCGCCTAGTTCTTCTAGGGTTATACCTTGTTTCGGATTAAAAGCGGCAGCTTTCCATCTACGTTGTCCTGCCTTCCATTGGGCTGACCCATCTACAAACCAAGCCGTGGTTTGTTCATCCAGGGTCAGTTCATCATACCGTTTGCCCATCTTGACGGGTGATTCTTTATACTCAATCACCTCAAACCGCTTTTCCCCTTCCTCAGGGGCCTCCGCCACTTGCTCATGCAGGACTGACACTCCCTTTTGTCCAGTCCGCACTCTTTCTGACACGTACCATTTCCATTTGATAATGCTGCTCTCTTGGGCGGTTCCTATCCTGTGGGTAGTGGGGTCACTGAGTACCCACGGGAGGATAGGAATAGCTGTTCTCATGATCACTTCATGTCCAATAGTTAGAGCTTCAGTTTCCACCAAGCTCCAGTAACATGATAACAATTGTTTCTCAAAGGGGGTGTATCGTTCCCCTGCCGGGGGCAATTTCCGGGACCAAAATCCCAATTCCGCAGGAGGCTGAGCCCGCGGTAATTCATGCATAATTGCCTCCCCCTGTTCATTCCGTATGGGATTCCCTTCCCCATCTAACATTACTTCCCGCTGCACCGGGAGGCGTCTCTGGACTTGTTTTCTCCTAACTACTGGTTTAGCCTGGAGTACGGGTGGGTCATCTTCATACTGATCATCTGAATCTCCCCAAATATTTCTGTCCCAATGGTCGATATCCCATCGATCCCCATTATTTAACTGGGCTACAAACGCCCGTACTTGTACTGGGTCCGGGGTTCGAGGGACCTTCCTTTTCTCTTTCCGTTTCTTAGCAGACAGATACATAATAGTTCGTCCTGCTAGTTCAGTTAATGCTGTCAATTCAGCCTTTAACTTCATAATTTCCTGCCTCAACATAGAGGCATCTCCCGAACTGAGTCCCTGCTCATGTTTCAGGAGGGCTAATTCTGCTTCAGCTTTTTGGCGCTTGTCTGACTGTTGTCTACAAGCCGCCGCACATGCCCACATCCTCCGCTGTACCCCAGGCAAGGGGTTCTTCGGCAGGACTGGGATCCTCTCAAGGGTGGACAGCAGCGACACTGGGGTTCCTACGCCCTCGGCTTCCCAGTTTTCCGGTCGCCCCCCACCATTTGCCCACATCCTCCGCTGTACCCCAGGCAAGGGGTTCTTCGGCAGGACTGGGATCCTCTCAAGGGTAGACAGCAGCGACACTGGGGTTCCTACGCCCTCGGCTTCCCAGTTTTCCGGTCGCCCCCCACCATTCCTCAAACAAACTGCCACGTCATGCCACGGTCCCTGCCATCCCGGGATGGTTGGGACCTCCACAGTTTGTTCTTCTGGTTTCTTAGTCCTTTTCCCAAACATTGTTCTGTATCAAAATCTCTCCCCAATTGCGATTGATCCTGCCGACTACGCCAAAATGTTTTATAAATTCTCAAGGATCGGGTTCGCAGGAGAGTAGTCTGACACAGACCAGGAGAAAAGAACTGAGAGACGAGTTTGCTAGAATATAAGTATTTTATTCCCCGCAGTGTCGCCTCAACCAGGTCTCGTACTTACAACGGGTCTGGTTTATACTCACTCTACATGTTACCGGAACTGGGAGCCGTCAGTTCTCGTAGAGCGGTTGCCAACAACCCACGCTCGGCGGTTAAACGTAACCCGGAGCAGACTCTACCGAACTGGGGACTTTCCCAGCTTATATACTCTTTCGAGATCTAAACATTCATGCGAACAACAGGGCAAGACTAAGCAACACCTTCCATTCCGGTAACATATTCATAATAAGATTCACACATGTATTGGGACATAATTTTAACCCTTTCACCACAGAGCCCAGTTACCAGTGGATACTGCAAGGATCATTTTTTGGGCCACTGCTGTTTGTCACTTGTATAAATGACCTGGATGTGAGCATAGAAGGAGGGATTAGTAAATTTGTGGATGACAGAAGGTAGGCAGAGTTGTGGATAGTGCCAAAGGATGGTGTGGGTTAGAGGGATGTAGATAAGATGCAGAGCTGGGCTTAGAACTGGCAAATGGAGTTTGCTGGGGACAAGGTGTGAGGTAGTTCACTTTGGAAGAAGTAACAGGAAAGCAGAGTATGGGGCTAATGGTAAAATTCTTGCAGGTACAGGTGAAGAGAGATCTGTGTCCAAGTGCACAGGGTTGTTGGAAGGCATAGTGTTTTGGTGTTTATGGGTAGGTGGATTGAGTTTCAGAGCCACAAGGTTATGCCTCCGTTGCACAAAACACTGGGAAAGCCACACCGGGAGTATTTTGTACAATTCTGGTCACCATATTATATGAAGGATGTGGAAGCTTTGCAAAGGGGGTTGCTGGTATGGAGGGTTTTGTGAGGGAAGGCTGAGGGAACCGAGGCTGTTTTTGTTTGAGGGGCAACTTAATTGAGACATAAAAGATAATCAGGATGGACAGTGAGAGCCTTTTTCCTCATGGTGAAGGCCAACATGACAGGACATAACTTTAAATTGAGGGATGATAGATTTAGGACGGCTGGGGTAGTTTCTTTACTACTGTTGGAGGCAGGCCATTCCATGCCCCTACAACTAAGTAGACTCGCTGATGTTAAGGGCATTGGACATATGTAGGGATAATGAAACTGCAGGTTAGATGGGTATCAGATTAATTTCACAGGTCAGTGTAATGGAGGACTGAAGGCCCTGCACTGTGCTGTAACATTCTATGTTTTAAGCCAAACATAGTGAAATAACTTACCTAATATGTTACAGCACTAGCAACAGTTGTTTGGCATGCAAGGTCTGCAGCAATCTTATGAAGGGTTACTGATCTGTTAACTCATGATTTTTTTTGTCATTACGAATTTAGAGCATGGAGTAACTGGATTTCAATGCAGCAGGAATTACTCTGGAAAGGAGCAAGTGATGAGAGTGTTGACAAACTACAACTATGCTGAAATAAACAACCATCGTCCAGTTTTAACACTTGAAGCACATTAGAAATGCCCATTTATTTCTGATATATGGGGAAACACTATAGTTACATTTGTAAATGTTTAACAGTGAGAATGGATGGGAAAGGGTCTTGTTACTTCAAGACAAAATTATGCAAGTTAAAAAACATTTGTTCTACCCTGGTACAATCAGCAATCACTTTACAAAGGAAATTTGTTTTTAAAAAAAAAGTCCGGCAGGGAAAACAAATCACTATTATATACTTGCTAGTAAAGGCATGTTTGAAGACCCTAAACAAAAGATTAGTTCCCTGCACTGGTTTCAGACAATAACTGAGATACTTCAAACTTTGAAGTGTGAGTTAATATTGTTATTAAAAAGGTTTAGTGTCACTCTTGTTCCTTCCATGCTAGACCAATCCTTTCAACAGCAAAAGTGCTTCAGTGAAATAGTTTATCATAAATATAATTTTTGACATGGTAATATTTTCTTTACATCCACAATCCATTTACAGATCATTCTAAAGAGCAATTGCAGTATTTCTAAAACAATCTTTTGCAGGAGATTAGCTTCAGGTTACTGAAAGAATACTAGTTTCTAAAGTGATAATCATCATGTGAACAGAGTGACTTCCTGGCAGGTTCGATCCAGCGAGGAATTCTTCATCTGCTTTGAATGTTTCTAGAGGAATGTGAACACACTTCAAATTCCATTTATACAATAATGATTCAATTGACCAATCAGCACTGGAAGAAAGACAAAACAGAAATTACAGCAAAGGGACACTCCTAAAACTGAAATTTTCTCATTTGCAGTAAGGTTAATGTTGTGTAGTATGTTGAAGAGACTAGAATAACAAAGATCAGGAATAATATCCAATTGGATTGTGGTATCCCAGGAATAGTAGAGGTAGACTTAAGTTTGTAGACAATAAAGAAAGTGTAAACTATACTGTTAAGGAAAGTGGGAAACCAAGTAACTATGCCCACAAAATCAGGACTTGTAATTGAAAACTACAGTTTCTGCTTGTGTTATAGGGTCAATGTGTGCACATAAATGGAAGAGCGTAGGTTAAACTACACGGTTGTGCTAGTATATTTGTAGAATAGAATAAATAGTGTAATGGACTAGAATTTTTAGATTTTGATGCAGTTCTGCTAATAAAACTGCTTCAAAAATTTTAGTACGTCCAATGTTTCACCTTTGACTATAAGTTAATTTGTGCATGCTAGTCAGTTTCTAAACATGATCCTAGTTATTAAAAAAAAATGTTCTGACTAAGTAGTAAGGGATTCACTTTAATTTCCCCAACCTAATACCTCAGCTGAAAACAGTAATGTCATGAAAGAGTGTATACGAGTAGTCCTGTTAAAATATAAATGCAGTCAAACTGGTGAACTTGGTAGCCAGTTCACTGAAGCTTGTTTTGTTGTCACCAGATAGAATGCCAGTATCTCCCCCTTTTTTGGCCAGCAGATAATCTAACAATTAGCAATAGAAATATTAGACTAGGGGAAGAATGCCACAATTCCCAAAGCCTGAAGTTGATTAATCAACTGGAAATAGTGCTTTGATCAAAAATACAAACAAAAAGGTATTAAAATGCTCAGGCACAAGCAGTAATTTACAAACTTACCAGCGTTCCTGATAGGTGGTCCAGAAAAGAGCATGTGGATTTTTTCGGATGAGGTAAAAAACAGTTGTCAATATATTCTCGAAGTCTATTTTAAAATGAAAAAGATATTTTGGCGAGTGGAGAGAAGATTTGTAGCTTAGGTTGAGGTTCTGTATGTAGGTTTGCTCACTGAGCTGGAAGGTTAATTTCCAGACGTATCGTCACCCTACGAGGTAACATCTTCAGTGGCCCTCAGGCGAAGCACTGCTGATAAGTCCTGCTTTCTATGTGTATGTTTGGGTTTCTACCACTCCTGAGAAAGAACAGGAAGTGACATCATCAACCCAAACATATAAATAGAAAGCAGAACTTATCAGCAGTGCTTCGCCTGAGGCCCACAGAAGATGTTACCAAGTAGGGTGACGAAACATCTGGAAATTAACCTTCCAGCTTAGCAAGCAAACCTACATCCAAAAAAGATATTTTGTTTTCACATTCAGCAATAAACACCTGAAAGTTAGTTTAACATTTCCAGGAGTCATAATTACATGCAACCAATGGCAGTCATGGTAAATTTAAGATGCACATTTCAAATAAAAGACAAAGCAATAATAATGCAAGTATTCAAGTACTAAATATTTGAAATGGCAGGGAGGAAGAGAAACTTCCAGGTTGCTGACTTTTCAACTGATGTCCACAGTGCTAGACCTATTAAATGTTTCAGAATGTGTTTTGTATCAGATTTCAAGTAAAAAAAATGAATAGTTGTGTGTTCCAGTTACTCAGCTTGTTGGTAGGAGTAGCCATGCCCTGGATGCCAAAAATATCACCAGTTCATGTTTAAGTGAACCAATTCCAATTTTCATATTCTCGGTATAAGAATTAATATCATACTTGAGTAATATGTTGAATCATTTGAGATCTTAATATGAGCAGCAGCATTAGAGGCCATGTGTAAAACACTGTGGAAGTAAAAATATGCCTTGCTGCAAGTTGTGATGGACAACTACACTCCACTGAAGAATAGTGCCCATTTATAACCAGATATCCATAGATTCACCCATCATGTTACAGTGAAGACTTTCTCCTAGAGCAATGCAGAAGAGGGAAAACTGTTCCATATTATCATTGCTCTCCAGAAATGGGAGAGACCAAAGAGATGAGACTGATTATAAAAACTCCTTTACAATTTTCGTTTCAATTTAGGCGTATTTCCATAGTGTCTTTTCCTACAAAAATGGCAAATTAACAAGCTTCAGTTAACTCTCCAAGAACAAAAATTAGCAACTTTCGTTCTATTCCCTTAAAACATTTGGGAATGTTTTAACTAGTTAAAATCAACACAGTTAATTGACAAAAAAGCTTGCTATTGAAATGCTCGATCAAGTTCCTGAACACCAAAATAAAATTTTAAAACTGTGGATGATGGAAACCAAAAAAAATCAAAATTACTGACAAAACTCTACATCTGGCAGCATCTGTGGGAAGAAAGCAGAGTTAACATTTTGAATATGATGTTTGATTCTGATTAAATCAAAGGTTTAGCCTGAGAAAGTGTGTATTTTTCCTCGAGAACAAATAGCAGTAACTAACATTATTCAGTCAATCCAAAATACATAAAAGAGACAATATTCCTTTCTATCATAATGTAGAAATATAGGCTTTGCAAATATTAAACTTTTACCTTCAGTGTCATAAAACACATCAGAACCCAGAATTATATCTATCTGAGGTAGCAGCACAAGATCAGGTGATATTTGCCCCCAGGTTAAACCGATGACCGGCACATCTTCAAGGTTATTAATCTGGCAACTGAGGCGGCAGTTATCCAAGCAATTCGGAATCTCTGCACTGTCGGATAAAATCACATTGGCACCACATTTTGCTGCCACTATGCCAGGTAAGCCCGCACCAGCCCCAATCTGAAAACAAAATTAATTCCCACATCATTGCAAATTGAAAATATTGTACTTGGAATATAATTTTAAACTATTTTGTGGTTTGCGAATGTGTATTTTTAAATTGAATCACTGTTTTTGGATACTTCAATTAAACTAACAAGATGTGTAAATGATGACAACACATACAAGAGCAGTGATGTTTTTGCAACAAAGTACATGAAGGACTAATCTTTATGGAATATCAATAAGTTTAAAAACTAAACATGCTTTCCAGTTTAAGAATTTGAATGTAATTCTGTATAAGCATTGGTAATGTTTTAAAGAATATTTCTATACAGTATTTGTCAGGTTTGCTACTTTTTGGTGAAAAATTTTCCTTAAGACTTTGTCTTGAGTAGCAAGGGTCACTTTCTTTCAAATTCAATCCTCTTATGGAGCAAAGATGACATAGAATTGTTTTTTTTTTCCGTTCTTACCCAGAAGGTTTATCTCACAATTAAGCAATCTTCTCATTGAAATTACCTGTTTTTTTTTTGTTTTCAACCTACTGTCCATCATCAGTAAAACATGTGTACAGCCAAATGAAGATTTACAAGTCAAGCCCATTCGGGGCAATACAAACCATAAAACTGTGTGGGGGGAGGTTAACTCAAAGCAGAGGGAAAATAAAGCACCGTATCCCACAAAGTGTCCACCTCTTTCGAAATGTAGAGGGAACTGATGGACACCACGTCTAAGGCTCCATCCTCCACCAAATACTCAAAACCAGTGATGGTGGAACTACAGATTCTGGAGCAGTGGCTCTCTGGCCACAGCCACAATTCCAGAAGGCAGGAAGACCCAGCTTGAGTTGACCCTGTTCCAAACATTTCTCAGGCTCTGGTAAGAGACAGGCAGTGAACTGAAGCAGATTACATGGAATGATCTAATATGCATTCGAATTTATCACCTATTTTCTACCTGTGTCATAATTCAAAATCAAGTTAAGTTTAGTTTACCTCTAAAATGGTCTTCCCTCTTAATGTATTTCTAGAAAACCACACATATTGTGCCAATACCACAGCGCATGGCCATACGTACATACCATATTGGGGGTCCGGTACCTGAAGCAAAAAAAGCAATAACTTACATTTAAATTGCACCTTAAACATGGTAAAATATCCCAAGACATTTCACAGGAACCTAACCGAGCAGAAAACGGTAAGCTACAGAGGAAAACATTCTGCTGAAAGGCTATTAACTAGAAATACTTTCTCTTGACAGATGTTGCCTGATTGACTATGTGCATCATTTTCATTTTTGGGAAAACATTTATCTTTGTAATCAAGCAGTTGATGATAGGTGATCTTTAAGCAGCATCTTGGAAAAGTGAAGACATGTTGCTTGTGGAGGGAATTCCAGAGTTTAGAGACTAGGCAGCTGAAAGAACAGCTGTCAGTAGGAGACAGATGAAGTAGGGATGCAAAAAAGGACAGATTTTGACCCTATCCCCATTCACCTATTGTACTCTTTGCTACCTTCTCCCCAGCATCCCCACCCCACCAATTTATCTCTCCAACCTGCCTCCTTTCCTGATAAGGGCTTTTGTCCGAAACATCGATTTTCCTGCTCCTCGGATGCTGTCTGACCTGCACTTTTCCAGCACAACTCTAATCTAGACTCTGGTATCCAGCGTCCGCAGTCCTCACGTTTGCCCAGATTTTGAGAAATGCAGAGCATTGTTTGGACACAGTGACCTCCAAAGGTAATTTTTTAGGGACAAGAAATAAATCTGTTGCCACCAGCCAGGTCCAGACGCAAACCCACAAAAGTCCTCATATCTGCCCACACCCGTATGCACCAGATGAGATCTGGCTCTAACTGAATAAGTAAAATAGAACCAGGTGATTAGAATATCACTTTCCTGCCCAATTCTGGAGAGAAATTCAAAGAAATGGTGCAGTAAATTGTGTCAAAGGCTGCAGATAAGTCAAGGGGAATTGTGCATCAGTCACTAATTAGAGCCATTTCAGTGCTGGAAAAAGATCAAGAACTAGAGATAACACACAGGATCATGTATTTCAAATGTTGTTTATGGAATCTATTGTGAAAATTGTGCTAACTTAAGAAAGATACTTACTCTTCAAAACAAATGAACTCACTTTGTCAACCATGGTTCATTGACTTCCAGAGATGGGAGTATTGACAAAGCCATTCGATTCAAGCTGACTCTAGAAACCAGTGACAACTTGGTACTGATAGTACAAAGGAGGTGGTGCAATGTCACAGATGCAATATGTCACACAATGATAAAACAAATTCCATCTATTCTGAGGATACAAAACACATTGCTTTGCAAATTCACATTATTGAATCCTTCATTGTTTTACTTCATCGAGCCATCTTTCACAAGTAATTTTTACAGTACCTCCATAATAGCAGGATTAATAATTCCAGGATTCAACAATAGCGTTCAAACTGAAGTGGGTAAAAATCCTGAAAAAAAATTGTGGAAAAGAGCAGAGGAGCGAGACTAAATTCTCACAATGGTTTGTCCAGATCCAGTGGGTCAAATCCCTTCTTCTGTGTGGTGTTTAGTGATTTACTCCCTAATTCCAGTTTATTCTATATCTTGTATAATTATATTTTTAAAACATAACAGCTGTAAAATTAAAATCAGATAAATAAAATGTTGATATTTGATTGGTATCGTATAACCTTTTGGTTTTATGCAACCTCCTAAATTAACAAAATATATTTTAATAATGAAGAGAATGCTGAATCATATTTAGTAACAGAGTTAAATTTTATTGCAAGGCTGACTGGAACTGAAGGAAATAAAAATGGGATAATACTACCAGGCATTTGGTTTCCTTGACCCGTTTTGCTGATAGGAAATGTGGGAATTACCTTATGAATTGATCTGTTGAGGAAACATTTTGTTCAGTAATGTAGATAGTAATTTCCTGAAATAAGCAGTTAACACAGGATTTATCCTACTTGCCAAAAATTCTCAGTTGCCAGTTTGATGTTACACTTCAAACAAATCAAAAACAGAATAAACACACTCTGGAATAACATGCTGTACAATTATTTGAAAATGGAAAAGGCTCCTTCAATCATTGGCATACAATTACATGCGAAATCAGCAAACAAAAAAACCCCACAAAAATAAGACTTGGTTCCTCCCGTTGTGCCACGGATGCACTGCAGTATGTTACTCAAACCTAAGTGAAGGTCATTTTCAGATCTACTTTATCAGGTCTTTCTTTACCAATCTCATCTTTTCCAATTCGAGTGACCATTGCACTTCGACTGTGGCAGCGAATATACCCAAGAGGCAAAATACCTGCTCTCCCACTCTGAGTCATCTCTGCATCACAGTATCTAGCAGATGTCTTTGACCAGAACTCTAGTGCGCTTAGTTGTTGCTGATGGTGTTTCACTCTTTGATACCCAGGATCTCATGCAAACAATACTGGTGAAAGATAGCCAACCAACATGGGCATCTTTGCTGTTCTCTTCCATTTCCTGCTAACATTAATGTAGAATCACAACTTTAAGGGCATGTAGATGGTGTTGGCTTCCCAGACCACATGAAGCTGCTGGAGATTGGCATTGATGCAAGAATTGGCAATTCAGCAATCTTGACACCATCACTCCCCATTAGGGCTAAAAACGTCAACTCTCCTGCTCGACTTGCTTCGCTTTTTCCAGCTGCACATTTTATCGACTATGCCATCATCCACCCCCACCTTACGAGCTCAGGAAACTTATGCAGCCACTCATCCCAATTTCCCCACATTATGTAGTCAATGCTGATATAGGAATCTGGTGCACAACTATTAGGACTAAATCCCACTTTCAGCATAGTTGGAGCAACAGCTGTCTTATTGAGATACAATAGAACACTTACATCAAAGTCCCACAACTTGTTGGTTTGAACACTGAATCTGTCTCTTTCATCACCAAGTCAAAGCCCTGAAGCTTCCCATTTAATGATATTAGTGAGGCAATAAGATATAGAGCAGAAGTAAGCCATTCAGCCTGAGTCAGCTCCGCCATTCCATCATAGCTGAATGTTTTGCAACCCCATTCTCCTGCCTTCTCCCCATAACCCTGATCCCCTTACTAATCAAGAACCCCTCTCTCTCTGTCGTAGATACAATGAAAACACTTCCACCACATTACTTAACAAGTTGCTCCCCATCCTTCAAAGAACGCAAGAATTATTAAGGAAGCGATGCAAGTCAGAAACGGGAAATGTGGATAAGCTGAGAAGCAAAGTCAGACAGTTCTCGCAGATTCTTCAATAACTATTGCAATTTAACAGTAGTCCTTCACATCGGCCATAAAAATCAATGTTAAAATAGTTTGAAAGCTCAAATTTAAGAAGAAACAGCAGGCATTTTTCTATACTTTTCACATATTCAAGATGTTCCAAAACAGTTCACAGATCTATTCAGTGTAATGGCTGTTTTCAAGAGGGTAACATGGTAGCTGCGTTCAAGTATCAAGGTTCCAAGGTGTATATAAAAAAAAACACACGACAACGCAACTTTCCATCAATTATAAAAAGCAGCCTAGAAGTGTGTGCTATTATAGAACAGGGCTTGAAATTAGACCTGATTTATAGCTAAGTGTAATAACCCAATGCCAAACTAATATATTGTCATATTTAACATTATTAGTACAATTCATGGTCTGGCCTACATGTACCTCCGGATCCACAGCAATTTGCTTGCCTTTTAACAGTTCTCTGAAATAGTCCCAGGAAAGCAGTTAAATCAAGCTGCAACTTGGGATGGGTAATTAATGCTGAGAAAGCCAGGAAAAACAGCACAATACTGAGAAAATGTTTTCATTGACACAGTACAACCCCAAAGGGCCAGTCTTATGCAGAAAAGATTCATCCCATCTCTCAGGACTGGTTCTATACCCACTACATCCCCACCTCTTGCTCAGACAGAAATACTTCTCAGTTTTCAAAAGTCAGTGAGGGCGGGAAAATCAATAGCTTGTGTGAGGCATACGCAGAAAGGCGGCTGGAAAAAGGCATCACAATATTATCACCTTCTATTGATTTAATTTCCCAAATTGGAGGGGGACAAAGGAGAAGATGGTGGAATTAACCAAGACAACCACATCCTGAATTTATTTCTTGAAAAATGAACAAAGAAAGTCAAATGCTGGAAATCTGAAACAAAAACAGAAAGTTGCTGAAGAAACTCAGCAGACCTGGCAGCATCTACAGAGAGAGAAAACAACTGTACAATAGAAAAATGGGTCCTTCTGCCCACAATGTTGTGCAGAACATGGCACAAAGTCAGACTAATGCCTGCCATTGGTCCACATCTCATTCCTGATGAAGGGCTTTTGCCTGAAATGTCAATTTCCATGCTCCTCAGATAACACCTGATCTGCTGTGCTTTTCCAGCACCACTCTAATCTTGGTCCATATCCCTCCATAACAAGAGACCAATGTTCCTCCTCTGGTATGACTTCTTCAGAATTCAAGTTCTGTACCCCAAACATCTCCATATCCCTTGTTTAACTCTGCTTTCTCTCTCTCCAGACACTGCCAGACCAACTGAGCTTAGTCAGAGATAAACAGCAGAGAAACAGACCATTCGGTCCAACTCATCTATGCCAACCAGATATTCTAACCTAATTTAGTCCCATTTGCCAGCACTTCACCCACACCCCTCCAAACCCTTCCTATTCATACACTATTCTAGATGCCTTTTAAATGGTGTAACTGTATGAGTCTCCATTACTTCCCCTGGCAGTTAATTCCATACACACACCATCCTCTGCGTGAAAAAGTACCCCCTTATGTCCCTTTTAATTTTTATCCCCTCACCCTAAACCTATGCCTTCTAGTTCCAGACTCACCTACCCAAGGAAAGGACCTTGTTTATTTATCCTATCCATACACTTCCTGACATTATAAACCTCTATAAGGTCACCCCTCAGCTTCAGATGCTCCAGGGAAAACAGCCCGTCTATTCAGCCTCTCCCTATAGCTCAAATCCTCCAACCCTGGCAACGTTAAAAATCACAACACCAGGTTTCAAAGCGCTGCACCCTCCAAAAGCTAGCGCTTCCAATTAAACCTGTTGGACTATAACCTGGCGTTGTGTGATTTTTAACTTTGCACGTCCCAGTCGAACACAGGCGTCCCCGACAACATCCTTGTAAATCTTTCCTGAATCCTATCAAGTTTCTCCGGCAACTTTCTGTTTTAGCTTGACCTCTTCCCTAATCGCACAGCGCCCTAGTCTCCCTCCTCTCCTCCTTCCCCAGCAACAAGATGAGGAAGAACATCGGCCACCTCAGGCACAGCAACTTCGAGCCACTCAACAGGGCCAACCCTGGAAGGCCCTTCTTCAGCGAAAACGAACCGCTTCTCCCCTGGAAGTCTCGCCCCACTCATGGCATCACATCGGCTGGGCCTCACCGCCTGAGAGAGGGCGTCTCCGCATGACGTCACGAAAGTGGCAGTCGCCTGGACCAGTCGGGTGTCCACCACCCCTCAAGGGGCGGGGTTGAAAGGGACCAGTCATCCGTCGTGGGCGGGACTTCCTCCCCACGGTTTGATTGACAGGCCCGGTGCGGGGGGACGTGGGTGAAGATTCTGGAAGGGTTTCCCTTCCTTCCTTCCAGCCGGCCGTGACAGTACTGGGGAAGGTTGGCGAAAGCGTGGCGTCGCTCGTTTTTAAGAAATGAATCACAAAGCGAAGAAGAGGATAAAAGAAGCTAAGCGCAGTGCTCGCCCGGAGCTGAGGGATTCCTACGACTGGACTAAGCACAACTACTACGAAACTTTCTCTTTATCCTTGGACACTGTCAAGGTAAGGAAGCCCCCCGCCACCACCACCTCACAGCCACCCCTACCGCCACTTTCCAGGGGAGGCCGGCCACTGTTACTCGCCCGCAATACCCGAGGGCTGCACGTCCCGCACGTACACGCTCAGGGCACGACGCCATTGAGTTACCGCTCAGGCCTCCCTCCGTTCCCGGAGGTGGAGAGCGGGGCAGGCTGCTCCATGAGGATGCAGCTAACGTGGATAGGGCTGGCCTGGCCCGGCCCGCCGCCCTCACCTCTGCTCCCTTTCTCCCCCCCATCATCATCATAAGAGGGGGAGCACGGTGGTGTCTTGTGAAGAGATTGTTTTGGCTCTTAACCAACATGGTCCATGTGGTGGGGCTCACACGAGGATGGGACAGTTCTGGAGGATGAGGTGGGCAGCCGTCTCTCCCCACCGCACTGAACTCACCGGGCAGCAGCTATGGCTGCAGGCAGGTTTGATCTGTGGAATTCATCTGTTCTGAGGCACCTTCGCTGGAGTGTTTGTGGTGGGGGGCGGGGGATAAAGCTAAAATAACAGCAAAATACTGGAAAACTGGAAATCTGAAATCAAAATATACTAGTGTTGCCAATCCTTGGTGAATCTAGCAGTTGCAGAAAATGTGTTGCTGGAAAAGTGCAGCAGGTCAGGCAGCATCCAGGGAGCAGGAGAATCGACTTTTCGGGCATAAACCCTTCAGCCCTTCCTGAAGAAGGGCTTATGCTCAACGTCGATTCTCCTGTTCCTTGGATGCTGCCTGACCTGTTGCGCTTTTCCAGCAACACATTTTCAGCTCTAATCTCCAACATCTGCAGTCCTCACTTTCTCCTTGAATCTAGCAGTTGCCTTGGAGAGAGGAAACAAGATAAAATCTCAAGTCGGCTGCCAGAATATTTTCAACACGCTTTATTCTTACGGAATGAGGAGCTGCGGTGGATTGGGAGCCACTCTGTAGAGAAAAAAAATCTTGGTGAAAGTCAATTCAAATGTTAAATAATTTAACTCAAAACAAAGGAGTTGCTTTTCTGTCTTGAACAAAATATGATGGCATCCACCTGAACTTCACTTTGATTCCAACATGGTTACATTTGGGAGTGATTTTATTACATGAATGGCTACAGAACATGTGGGTTAACACCCTTCTCAAAATTAGTCTTTCTCTTCTGAGTCTGATTCTACCTTTTCTGTTACATAGCTGCAGATATATTTGGTGAAGAATTGTTTGGCCTTGAGGGTATGTAGTTCCACAACTCACAACTCAACATAATCAGTCTTGTGTGGATTGTGACAGTACCAATGATCTGTTTATTCAGTACTTATTTTGATGCTTACTTTAAACCAATCAGTAAAAGAGCTCACTTGTTGGCCAGTGTCATTTTACAGTAACATGACCTGTCAGCAAAGCTTAAAAATAGTTACGACTCTTTAAAAAAAAAACTTGTGGATGGAATTAACTCTACCGCTGAGCCACGTTTTCTCAACTGTTAGATTTCATGTACACCTGAACAAGCTTTGTGCTGGAGAATCAATTTGGCAATTGGTGTAAATAAAACTCTACAATCTGTTTTTATCAAATTCCATTCTTAAGACTCCAGGCCGTTCCTTAACTCTTACTAATGTAGCTATCTTCATGTCCTGTTTACAATGCAGTTTGTTTCAATTTTGCCAATATAACCCTTTCACACTTCTATCTTTGAACTTTGGAACCTTAACCCTTGCTGAAATGTTTCCAGGTGCCTTTGACTTCCTTCTATGCTCAAACAATTTTTGTAAACTAATCAAATTCCTCCTCGTGCTCTTCTATTGTTTCCCAGATTACCTTCTTTTCCTTTGATCATTATACATTATGGTGCTATTCGTCTTTTAAATCTGATTTGCTGCTGCTGCCTCCCCAAGTTGTCTTCTGCATTTTGCATCCAGATAGGATCACTCCCTTTTCTTCAATCAATGCAATAAACAATTTGACTTGAATTGAACGGCCATCTTAACTTGCCTTGCTTTCTTTGATATGTGCCAAATTGTCCTGCTTTGGCCGATCCCTCCTTGTAAACTATTCAACTTAAATTCACAGCCATCCCCTTACACTTATCATTTCATATGGAAATTGGAAAAGTAGCCTTGATTATGAACAAGGCCAGAGTGCATCCTTTCTGTCCTCAACTGTCCACATTACCCTTCCAACCCTACTTTATTTCTGCACCTCTCCCTTGAAAGATGAGCCTCCATTTCACATTCAAGCCTAATAGTTCAGCTTTTGGACTGCATGGTCACTGTCAACATGTACATGCCCCTCCCACCTTTGCTTCAAGTCTTCAAATATGTGGTGCACAACTTGTTTGCCTGAGTTGGGTCAGTCATGCTGTTTGGCAAAATGTTCTGACCATGATCGTTGTGGACTGCAACATGAATCTGTACTCAGCTGTTTCTTTTAGTCTTTTGGATTTGTGTGCACTTCTTAACTTGTTTGTTATAATAAAAATGCATTCACTAAATCCATAGCAATCTCTTCAGAATAGCTATAGCAGAATCCTACCCAGAAGACTGCAGTTGTGCCCTGAACCAATATCTTCTACGTTTGTGTTCCAGTGCCCTTAATGTGCTCTACAATCTCCAATTGCCAAAAGACTCTTGCCCAGATAAGGCAAAAGTGAGGACTGCTGATGCTAGAGAGCAGAGTCGAGAGGTGCTGCTGGAAAAGCACAGCAGGTCAGACAGCATCCGAGGAGCAGGAGAATCTGTTTTGGGTGAAAGCCCTTGCTTACATAATCCTATTCCATTATCTCTTTTTCCTGAGCTCCAAAGCCACATCTTAATGATGAAGATTGCTTGCTTCAACCTTCGTTTCAGAGCCTGTCTTCACCCTGCCCAGGCAATCTCTTGCTGAATGCTTCATTTAGACTTGATTACTAGCATCTTTCGAGCTGCGCACCTTTTGAGTTGATGAAAAATCTCCCTGCCAAGTTGTAGCAGGATTACAAATCTCAATTTTTTTTTTCCTGAGTTATGGGATCATAGTCTGGCAGTAGCATTTGCTTGTAGTCCTGAGTTCAGTTTTGTAACCCTGTCACAACGTGTTGCAAAAGGAAATGGACAAATAACTCCCCATCTGATTCCCTAATACCTGTCCACCATGTACAAGATTTAAGTTAGGAGTATTTTGGAGAACTCTCAATTTGCCTGGAGAAGTACAGCTCCAATAATATTCACAAGCTTAATACCAAACGGGACAAAGCAGCCTCGTTGTTTGGCATCCCACAGTCACCACAAGTGCAGTGATAGTAGTGTGTACTATCGATACAATACAGCAACGCATCAACCTTCCTTTGACAAACCCACCTAAATTCTGTGACCAGTTGCCTCAAGAAAAAGGGGGGCAGGTACATGGGAACACCACCTTCAGGTTTCCTTCGAAGCCCCACACTGTAACTGGTCCTTCAATGTCACTGGGTTAAAATTGTTCAACTCGCTGACGACAATGTGTGTATCTTCAGCATGTGAACTATTAGCTGTTCAAGGTGGCAAGAGGATAATTGTGAGCAATTCATGAAACTGCATTCATTATCCTTGTCGGACAAGATTGGAAAAGGTTTTGCAGTTGTAGTCAAGAGACTTGATTCAATTAATGGAGATATCAACAGGGAAAAATTCTGTATCTTAAATTATCCCACAGCTCTGATTTATATTTATAAATAATATTCAGATCATACATTAACATATCAATGACAATGAATAAACCTCTAATTACAATCCAGTATTCTTAATTTGCTGTAATAAATTGCAGGTGACGGAAGGAAGATGTAAATTAAAATATATCAGTAAAAATTGTATGGACCTTGGAAACAATATAACTTATTTTTTACTTAATTATTGATTAGTTTCAAGGTCTTTCTTTCATTGAGAGTTTTTGAAGTACAAGAAGTCTATAATTGCTAATGAGAAATTAACAACTATATTGTAGTTTGTGGGACATGTACTTGCATTGGCCAATTTACAGCTATTTCCCTGTAATGGCTCAATCAGGATTTTATCATTGCCAACATTTCCAAGCTGAAAAGATTTATGTTGACTGAATTTTTCTTTTTGTTACAGGATAATGTAGAAAGGATAGACGCCCTCCAGACTTCTGTTGAAGAATTCATTGAGAAATATGAAAAACCATATAAGCCTGTGGTGGTGGTAAATGCTGAACTTGGGTGGGCAGCACATGAAAAGTGGACTCTAGAGCGATTAAAGCGCAAGTACAGAAATCAAAAATTTAAATGTGGTGAAGACAATGATGGCTACTCTGTTAAAATGAAGATGAAGTATTATGCTGACTACATGGAAACTACAAAAGATGATAGCCCTCTTTACATTTTTGATAGCAGTTATGGGGAACACCCTAAAAGGAAGAAACTATTAGAGGATTATGAAGTGCCAAAGTATTTTAAGGATGATTTGTTCCAGTTTGCAGGGGAAAAGCGGAGACCTCCATACAGGTAAAAACACTTAAACTGCCAGCATTCATACATAATTGCTGGAAAGCCACAATGTTGGTCAAAGTTTGGATAGAATGTCTCTTCGTGAATCCCACTGTTTCTGTGGCGAGTTTAGTGTCACAGAATAAGTCTTAGTTGGAGAGCTCTTTTGGAGTCCTAGAAATGAACATTCCATTTGACTAAAGTATTAGAACTGTACTTCTGTGATGCCATTCATCCCGCTGAGTGATAAATGTTCTCTACATGAAACAAGCCATAGACTTTGAGATATTGGAGAAACTTTGTAGTTCTGGTTGTAAATTTGCGCACTGAACTGGTAGATTGATTCTCGGACGTTTTGTCACCATGCTAGGTAACATTGTCAGTGAGCCTTTGGTGAAGCATTGGTGTTCTGCCCCGCTTGCTATTTACCTGTCTCGGGTTTGTTGTTGTAGGTGTTATCATTTCTGGTTCCGTTTCTGAGAGGTTGGTAAATGGGACTGGGACAATACATCAATCCTGGGACAGGCAAAATAAAGATATGCATGGGAATACCTAGAGGCCTGGCATTCAAACCGGAACTCCATTAACAAACATAGATTTGTACCCTGTTTATCAACCTCTCAAATAACTGGAAATGATGTCACCGACCACAGCAAACAGAGACCGATAAATAACAAGCGGGACAGAACACCAACGCTTCACAGGAGGTTCACTGATGATATTACCTAACATGGTGACAAAATGTCAGAGCCATAGAGATGTACAGCATGGAAACAGACCCTTCGATCCAACCCGTCCATGCCAACCTGATATCCCGACCCTTTCTAGTCCCACTTGCCAGCACCTGGCCCATATCCCTCCAAACCCTTCCTATTCATATACCCATCCAAATGCCTCTTAAATGTTGCAATTGTACCAGCCTCCACCACTTCCTCTGGCAGCTCATTCCATAATGTACCACCCTCTGCGTGAAAAAGTTGCCCCGTAGGTCTCTTTTATATCTTTCCACTCTCACCCTAAACTTATGCCCTCTAGTTCTGAACTCCTTGACCCCAAAAAAGACTTTGCCTATTTACCCTATCCATGCCCCTCATGGTTTTGTGAACCTTTATAAGGTCACCCCTTAGTCTCTGACGCTCCAGGGAAAACAGCCCCAGCCTCTCCCTATAGCTCAAATCCTCCAATCCTGGCAACATCCTTGTAAATCTTTTCTGAACCCTTTCACGTTTCACAACATCTTTCCGATAGGGAGGAGACCAGAATTGCACGCAGTATTCAAACAGTGGCCTAACCAATGTCCTGTACAGCCGCAACATGACCTCCCAACCCCTGTACTCAATACTCTGACCAATAAAGGAAAGCATGCCAAATGTCGCTTTCACTATCCTATCTACCTGCGACTCCACTTTGAAGGAGCTACGAACCTAGCAACACTCCCTAGGACCTTACCATTAAGTGTATAAGTCTTGCTAAGATTTGCTTTCCCAAAATGTAGCACCTCACATTTATCTGAATTAAACTCCATCTGCCACTTCTCTGCCCATTGGCCCATCTGGTCAAGATTCTGTTGTAATCTGAGGTAAACCTCTTCGTTGTCCACTACATCTCCAATTTTGGTGTCATCTGTAAACTTACTAATTGTACCTCTTATGCTCGCATCCAAATCATTTATGTAAACGACAAAAAGTAGAGGACTGATCCTTGTGGCATTCCATTGGTCACAGGTCTCCAGTCTGAAAAACACCCCTCCACCACCACCCTCTGTCTTCTGCCTTTGAGCTATTTCTGTATCCAAATGGCTGGTTCTCCCTGTATTCCATGAGATCTAACCTTGCTAATCAGTCTCTCATGGGGAACCTTGTTGAACGCCTTACTGAAGTCCACATAGCTCACATCTACTGCTCTGCCCTCATCAATCCTCTTTGAAGTCTGCCAGCTCAGCAAGCAAATTTACAACCTAAACCATAGATAGTCCTAATATTTTTTAACACTTCATGTATTGGATTGTCAGAAATGTAAAAACCTTTCACCACAACAGAACTTTTCAAATGAATAGCCTTTTAATATCTTCATCAAAGTAGTCAATAAAAATGGCATATTTAGAGACACATGCAGAATCTCATTTTAAGAAAATGGCCAAAAATCCACAATATTTTCCATTTGAAAATGTAAAAAATAGAAAGAGTAGGCTTTTCATACTTTTTGAACATGCTTGGCGATTTAATGAGTATGGCCGACCATCTGACTCAGTCCTTTGTTCCTGCTTTCTCACGTAGCCTTGGATCTCTTTAGCCCTCAGAACTGTATTAAATTCCTTGAAAGCATGCAATATTTTGGCCTCATGCTTTGTGGCTGGGAATTCCCCAGCCTCACCAGTCAGTAAGTGAATAAATGTCTCCTCATCTCAAGTCTAAATGGCCTACCCCATCTCCTTATCAAGTATCTCATTACATTCTTGTTTGACTATTTGTTGTGATCATAATTTGTCTTAATCTGTAGAAAGTGTATATACATTTTTGCTTTTAAGTTGTGTTGAGCAGGCTGAGATGTTAGAGGAATTCTTAAATTTTTGGTGGTGTCAGCATCAAGAACTCTAAGACTACTTTGTAGTGCAGTTAAATGTGAGCAACACTTTACTTTGTCCCAAACATATACCTGAGACCTCACCCAAGGAAGATCATGATTGTCTGCATCTCTGCAACAACTTCATTTGTCCCACCAAATGTCCTGTTGTATTTCGATCTCATGTCTTGGAATTACAACAAGAATGATGTAGCTTACTTTACAAAAGTTCCTTAGAGTAATTAAATAGTTTTGATTGAGCCCAAAATATTAAGGACAGTCTTGACCAATCCTGAAAAACTAAACTATATTTTATGGAATCAGTCAATTTTACATTTAGAAGAGAAAACTTAAGGAAGAATGCCAGCATAGTTCTCATAAGAGAGCAATAATAATGAAAACAGGTAAATAGTTCTAGACATGAATGAGTCACTTAAGCCTTCTCAAAGCATTTTTTTTTTGTACGGAAGAGAAAAGTTGGAATAAATGGATTTCGGGAGTGAATTCCAGAGAGAACAAAGTGAAGATTGAAGACTTTGACAGAGAGCAGAATACCAAGGCGTGTGAATGGAATAGGGCAGGAAGTTGAGATAAAAAGTGGAGTACAAGGCCAATCAGGAAATTAGGAAGAGGACAAAAGATTTAATGTAATGTGTTTGGACAAAGACTAGGCAGAGGTCAACAGGGGTGATGAGTAGGTGTGAGTCAGTGAGGGATGGTATGTGAGCAGTGAAGTTTCAAATACACTGATTAAGGTAAGTTAATATTCCATCCTCATTTTTACATGAGTTTCTCATTTTCAGCAGTTTGCACATGCCTTATGCGTATGTATTACTGAGTGCCAATTGTAAGAGGATTGAAATGTTACATACTTAATCACTGCTTAGGTATCTGTATGAAGAATAAAGCAAAGACACCACTCCTGTAGAAGAACATTGGAAAAATGTGTTGTGTGTTGATTTACTAAAAACATGACAGTTGGTACTGACAAAAGGTTTGTTTTATGTTTTGGAAGAGTAAATGTAAAAATAATACCAATGTTTTGTCTTTTTAGATGGTTTGTCATGGGTCCTCCAAGGTCTGGAACTGGTGTCCATATTGATCCTTTAGGAACAAGTGCATGGAATGCTTTAGTTCACGGTCACAAGCGTTGGTGTTTGTTCCCTACAAATACACCACGTGAACTTATCAAGATAACAAGGGAAGAAGGTGGAAACCAACAAGATGAGGCGATTACATGGTTTGTCATTGTCTACCCTCGTACACAGCATTCGACATGGCCCCAAGAGTTTAAGCCCTTAGAAATCCTTCAGAAGCCAGGGGAGACTGTCTTTGTACCAGGTGATTTATTTTTTAAAGGATAAGTTGACTTCATATAGGTCTTTGTCCAAAGGGACCATTGTTATAAATCATTGAACTCTTTCTGTTCCACATATTACACACAGGCATCATTTTTGTTTAAAAACTGATATTATTGTTTTTAGGCAACAGAAAATTCTAACTTCCTCCTGTAGTCCAAAACAGGAGTGAGCACGTTCTCATTCTTTGAAAATGACTTCAGAATTTTACATTGACTTGAACCATTTTGGTCATGATTTTTAATTGCTCTCCAGCCCTCGGAATCTGTAAGGCTATGCACAGTGGTCGTGTTTCCTTGGAAAGGATTTCAGACAATAATTTGTTGTCTAAAGGGAAAGTTAGAACCCTCGAGTGTTAGGTGATGTGTTCTCCATGGTTGACTGTTATCTTGTAAGCAATCTTTTCTTTTCCAAAGAAAATCTCAATACTCATTCATGTTTCATTTTCTCGATGATCTTTATGGATTTTGTCAGAATGTGCATAAGTGCCATCTGTCCCCAGCACCCTTAGCTTTGACCTTATGGGAGCTGCAATTGTTCTGCAGTATATTTGATGAATAACATTAAGTTAAATTTTTTTGCTCTCTCCTGCACTGAATGCACAGCCAGATTATAAGATGTCACACGAATGGTCTTGAGATCAAATCTAAAATTTGATGAGTAAGTTGCTTAGGACAGTGATATGTCAATTCTCAGACTTTGGAGAAGGAACCTTTCAAGGATGCTGGCTTGCACAGTTTGACAATATTGATTCTTGAAGTTGGAAAGATTTGGGTTCCTCATTGGAGGACAGATTATGCTGCGAAAGCTAACATTTTTGAACAAGTTGCAGCAAAATGAGGACTTAATTATGTACATGTTTTATATATCTTGATAAGAAATACTAGTCCTAATGGCCCGTCCAGCCTGCATCACCATTCAATATGATCATGGCTGATCTTTTTGTGGACTCTTAATTCCTTGACTATTAAAATCTATCCATCTTTACTTTAAAAATATTCAATGAGGTAGCCTCAGCTGCTTCACTAGGCAGGAAATTCCACAGTTTAACAACCCTTCTCAACTCAGTCCTAAATCTGCACCTCCTTTATTTTGAGGCTATGCCTCCTACTTTGAGTGTCACTGGCCAGTGGAAACAACCTCCCTGCTTCTATCTAATCTATGCATAATTTTATATGATCCCCCTCTCTAGTATGATGTGATTATTGAAAATTGATTTGAGATTTAGAAATGTATTCCTTACATATGATTCTTTTTGTCTTTCAGGTGGATGGTGGCATGTAGTACTCAATATGGATCACACTATTGCTGTTACACAGAACTTTGCCAGTGCAACCAACTTTCCTGTTGTTTGGCATAAAACAGTTAGGGGGCGTCCTAAACTATCCAGAAAGTGGTACAGGTAATCGCTCGAGAGTTAATTTCTGAAGTGCAACAAGGTATTGGTATTGCTTATGGTGGATCAGTGCTAGCACATGCAAGAGAAATGTTGATGAGAAAATAGTATTTCCTTGTTTTGTATCTTATATAAATTGCCTTAAATCCTATTAAGGGACCAGATAAATTTCATTCATGTTGTGTTACTCAATTTCTGCCAGAGAAACACTCTCAAAAACTAGTCTAATGCATCAATTTCATAATGAAAATTCATACATTTTCAAAAAGCAATTTTTAAGTCCGAAACTCAGCTTCAAAGTTGGACCTGGCCTTATGTTTACATTCATATCATCCAATTTTGAACGAGCTGCCAGAGGAAGTGGTGGAGGCTGGTACAATTGCAACATTTGGGAGGCATTTGGAGGGGTATATGAATAGGAAGGGTTTGGAGGGATATGGGCCGGGTGCTGGCAGGTAGGACTAGATTGGGTTGGGATATCTGGTCGGCATGGACGGGTTGGACCGAAGGGTCTGTTTCCATGCTGTACATCTATATGACTATATAAAAAGCAAAATATTGCAGATGCTCTTAACTCTCCAGGTCTGGTATCAACTGTGAAGAAAAGAATGGAGTTTATTTCAAGTCCAAAGGTGGTCCTTCGGAAACTGAAGGGAGCTAAAAAATGTTTTATACTTTTGGCACAGTGAGAATTTGTCTTAGGGCTCTGGGCACTCTCTGAATCTGTTCTGTTTCCCTCACTCCTCCTCTCTGCCTTTGAATCATCATAGAATTTCTACAGTGTGGAAACAGGCCATTTGGCCCAACTGGTCCACACTGATATTCCAAAGGGTATCCCACTCGATCCATTCCCCTATCCTATTACTACACGTTAACTAATGCATCCCTGAACACTATGGGCAATTTACCACAGCCAATTCGCCTAACATGCACGCTTTTGGACTGTGGGAGGAAACCCACTGAGACGCAAGGATAATGTGCAAACTCAACACAGACAGTTGCCTGAGGCTGGAATCTAAACCTGTGTCCCTGGTGCTGAGAGGCAGCAGAGCTAACCACTGAATCACTGCTGCCTTGTCAACAGGATACTTGGCAACTCCCTTCAAATCCAAAGAAGAATTGTTGATCTCAAGAGGTTAACTTTCTTTTTTCCTCCGATGCTGCTGGACCTGCTGAGTTTCTCCAGTTTTTCTGTTTATGTTTTAAATGGTTAAAACCAGTTTGCTGCTCATAAAAATTTTCTTGTGATTGGAAAAAAGGAACCAATAAGATGAAATCATCACCACTGGTGGGGCCCTTCCCAGTAGCTGGCAATAGAATTAAACTGACATGGGGTAGGCTCAGTCTGTTGTACGAGGATAGCTTGACCTATGTTGCCAAATTCTTCCTTGATCAATGGTGAATGTGATCCCTTTGTCACTGACCTGGATTTCTTTGCTTCAGTGGGACTAATCAAACCTTTTTCTGCTTGTGTATTCTTGCAGGATTTTGAAGCAAGAACGTCCAGAACTAGCTGTAGCAGCAGATTTGGTTGACTTGCAGGAGTCCACTGGTATTGCATCAGACAGTTCAAGTGATTCTTCAAGTTCATCAAGTTCTAGTTCCTCAGACTCTGACTCAGAGGTGAGAACTAATTTCCTGTTTGGCAACTAATTAAGTTAACTCCACTCCAAAAAAGGAGACAGTTATCAGTTGAGATTGCAATAATTTGTTGTAGGCTATAATATATTTAGTGAATCTCAGTGTACAAAGAATGATTTGACTCATCAAGTCTGCACATACACTCCGAAGAACATCCCACCCAAACTCAACTCTATTCCTGCAACCCTGCATTTACCATAGCTAATCTACCTAGCTTCCACATCCTTGGACGTAATTAAGCACGGTCAGTCCATTGAATCTGCACATCTTTGGATTGTGGAAAGAAACTTGGCAGAAACCCGCACAGAAATAGGGACAAAGTCATCCAAGGCTGGAATTGAACCTTGGTTCCTTGTGCTGAGAGGTACCATTGAACCACCATTCCCACAGAGTCACCGTGCCATCAAAACAAATCTGTTTTCAATTATCAATACAGTTAGACATGGAAAAACCAAAATGAACACTTTAGTGGTTAAAGAAGTTAGGTTTTGATAACTTGGAAGAACTATAACCTGATGCATGTTGTACTCTCTTCTGTATGTATCAATTGAAGAGGTAATGATACAACGTTTCTTTAATCCCATGATTGAGAATTGTATTTGCCTGCATTAATAACTAGTTTAAAAAAAAGTCATCAAAATAACAATTCTACTGTGGAGCAATACTGATTCACTCTGCCTTTGAAAATTATTGAGTGTTTTCTACTGTAATTTGAACCACATTAGCTGTGCTTGGCCTTGGTAGAAAGTTTTTCAAGAAGTATGCTTGCCTTTTTTATTGGAGTCGGTGCATGGGGTAAAGGAGTTGGTTTGTCATATTACACCTGCACAGGACATTGATAAGGCAACTTTTGGAAGACTGGGTTCAACTCTGGTCTCCCTGCTGTAGGAAAGATGTTGTGAAACGAAAGGGTTCAGAAAAGATTTATAAAGATGTTGGCAGGGTTGGTGGATTTCACCCATGGTGGTGTGGGGGTGGGGGGTGGAATTCAATAGTAAGAAACAAAGTAGGGTCAGATGCTGTAGAATCTGTGTGGGTAGAATTGAGGAACCACAGAGGTGAAATAAGCCATAGTTGGGATTATGTACAGGCCTCCAAATAGTAACTAGGAGCTGGGGCACAAGACAACTTTTTCACGCAGAGGGTGGTACGTGTATGGAATGAGCTGCCAGAGGATGTGGTGGAGGCTCGTACAATTGCAACATTTAAGAGGCATTTGGATGAGTATATGAATAGGAAGGGATGGAGGGATATGGGCCGGGTAGGACTTGATTGGTTGGGATATCTGGTCGGCATGGACAGGTTGGACTGAAGGGTCTATTTCCATGCTGTCTATGACTCTACACCAGGAGATAGAAAAGATGCATAGGAAATGCGATGTTACAGTGGTCTTGGGGAATTTCAATATGCAGGTGAACTGGGAAAATCAGATTGGTAGTGGATTGTAAGGAAAGGAATTTGTGGAATGTCTGCAAGATGGCTTTTTGGAACAGCTTGCAGTGGAGCCCATTAGGGAACAGGCAATACTGGATATAATGTTGTGAGATGAGGGAGCTTTAGGTGAAGCAGCCCTTGGGCAGTGATCGTAATATGATTGAATTTATTCTGCAATTTGAGAGGGAGAAGATAGAGGTAATATTGAAGCTGAATAAAGGCAACTACAGAGATATGAGGGAGGAACTGGGTAGAATGAACTGGGAGAGGAGCCTGGCAGGAAAGAAGGTGGAACAGCAATGGCAGGAGTTTCTGGGAGAAATTCATCAGACATCAGAGAATCATCCTGAGGAGGCAGAATCACAATACAGGAAGGATGAAGCAACCGTGGCTGACTAGGGAAGTCGGGGATAACATAAGGTCAAAAGAGAAAGCATATCATATGGCAAAGGGCAGTGGGAAACCAGAGGATAGGGAAGATTAGTGTCCAACAGAGGGCATCTAAACAAGAAGTAAGGAGAAAGAAGATTAAATATGAGGGTAAGCTAGCCAGTAATATAAAGGAAGACTGTAAGAGTTTCTTTGTGAGAGGCAAAAGTGGACATAGGGCCATTGGAAAATGACACTGGAGAGATAATATTGTTGAACAAGGAAATGGCTTAGGGACCGAACAATTACTTCATGTCCGTCTTCACGGTGGAAGGCATTAGTAATATCCCAAAAATTCAAGAATGAGAGGGCAGAGGTGAGTAATGACCTTGGTAATGGCCACAAGGTGCTAGAAAAACTGAATCACCTGAAGGTGGATAAATCACCTGAACCAGATGGACTACACCCCAGAGATCTAACAGAGATAGTGGCGGCGTTAGTGGTCACCTTTTGAGGATTCTTGAGAATCGGGGAGGGTCAGAGGACTGGAAAATCGCTGTTTAAAAAGGAAAGGCAAAAGGAGAATTATGGATCAATTAACCTAACCTCGGTTGTGGGTAAGATTCTGGAATCCATTATTGAGGATAAATTTCTCAATACTTGGAAGTATGTGGTAAAATAGGGCAAAATCAGCATGGTTTCATCAGGGCGCCGGTCATGCCTGACAAATCTGCTAGAATTATTTTGAGGAAGTCATGAGCAGGTTAGACCAAGTAGAACCAATGAATGTTATCTACATGGACTTTGACAGGGTGCTGCACAAAGACGATTGAGTCAGATAAGGGCCCATGGTGTTGGAGGCAAGATGCTAACATAGAAGCTTGGCTGTCTGACAAAGCCCAAGAGTAGGGATAAAAGGGTCCTTCTCAGGATGGCAGCTGGTGACATGGTGCTCTGCAAGTCTCAAGGTTGGGGCCACAACTTCTCTTTATACATTAAATGAACTACATGAAGGAGCTAAGGGCATTCTGGCTAAATTTGCAGACAATACAAAGATAGGTTGTGAGGCAGAAAGCATTGAGGAGGCAGGGAGGCAGCAGAAGGATTTGGCCAGGTTAGAGTGGGAAAAGAAGTGACAGATGCAATTCAACGTTGCAAAGTATGAGGTCATGTACTTTGGTAGGAAGAATAGAGGCATGGACTATTCTGTCAATGGGGAAAAAAATTCAGAAGTTTGAAGTACAGCGAGACGTGGGAATTGTAGTTCAGGGTTGTCTGAAGGTAAACTTGCAGGTTGAGTCAGGTTGAATGGCCTGGACAGTAGATGTTGGGAAGATGTTTCCATTGGTAGGAGATACTTGGATCTGAGGGCATAGCCTTGGAGTAAAAAGAAGACACTTTCGAAGGGAGATGAGGAGAAACTACTTCAGCCAGAAAATGGTGTATCGATGGAATTCATTGCCATAGAAGGCTGTGGAGGTTGGGTCACTGAGTGCATTTAAGACTGAGATATGTCCTTGATTATCAAGAATTATGGGGAGAAAGTGGTACAGTAGGGTTGAGAAACATATCAGCCATGATTGAATGGTGGGCTGAATGGTCTAATTTCTACTCCGAAGTCTTATGGAAAGGCGAAATATGCTGGGTTGTTTTTTCCCTGGAGTGTCAGAGGCTGAGGGGTGACCATCTGGGTTTACAAAATCATGAGAGGCATGGAAAGGGTGAATAGTCAAGTTTTTCCCCATGGTAGGGGAGTCCAAAACGAGTGGGCATAGGGTTAAGGTGAGAGGGGAAAGATTTAAAAAGGACCTGAAGGGCAACCTTTTCACTCAGTGGGTAGTGCATGTATGGAATGAGCTGCCATGGGATGTGGTGGAGGCTGGTACAATTGCAACATTTAAAAGGCATCTGGATGTGTATATGAATAGGAAGCATTGAGGGATGTGGACCAAATGCTGGCAAATGGGGCTAGATTAATTTAGGATGTCTAGTTGGCATGGCGAGTTGGACCAAAGGGTCTGTTTCAGTGCTGTACATCTGATGCTATGACTCTTAAATTTGATTGAAAAGTGATTCCACACTGTGTAAATAAACTACCTCAATCTAGAGGTATGGTAACTTCTGCAAAAGCCTTGTATCTGACTGGAGAAAACAAAGATATTTGTTAATAAAGCAAATGCATGGTTAACAAGGATAAAACCTATTAAGTTAAGATGACAGAGGTAGTAAGAGAATAATGGTAACCATCAAATTAGGGAGTTTGGAATCGATAGAACAATAATCTGTCAGTAAAACTGCAGCAAGTGAATGCCTACTTCGTAGAACAACAGTAACATAAACCTGGATGACTAAGAAATGATGGCTTGGGGAGGGTGCCGATGACTTCAAGTTGAAAGCCTTCAAATTGCTAATTCTGCTAACAGCTAAAAGAAAATGCATGATACAAAGCACTGTTGGGCTACTAAAAACTGGTATCATTCTAGCTGACATGATTACTCTGACATCATTGTGTTAAACATCTTTACATGTGAAACAATTGCAAAATCTGAAAGCAGTATAAAGCTATATTTTACCTGAAATCTCAGAAATCCCTGAAACATTTGAGAGACCTGGTATTGGGAGATAAATGTGGCAAGTAAATAAGAGCCTTCCAAGACTATAATAGTCTGAGTAAAACAAGAATGGGAGAAACATTTTTAACTTGAATCTATTGAGTGGAAAAGGGAAGTAAATATTTTGGAGCTCCTTGAGGATAGAGAATGATTCCAGGCTGCTGAGGAAATTTAACAATTTTAACTGAATTTTAAAATACTGAATGGGATAAAGGTAAACTAATTACAATAGTTTTTAAGAAAGGTAAAGTGGAAAATGTGTCCAAGTCCTCTTCAAATTGCGTTAAGATGCAGAGGAGCTGGAGTTGACAGAGTGGATTGAGGCTTCCCTGCTGAACAATACAGTCTGGGGAGATCTTTTGCTTTAATTATGCTTTCCCACCTAGTCTCTATACTTGCTGATTACCTGAGTGATAAAAATATGTACATCTCACCTTTTAATATATTCAGTTATCTAGATCAAGAAAATATTAAGACGAGCAGTAAAGGTACGCTATTTGGCATGGGACACAGGATGTGAATGATAGCATTATACAAGGCAAGCTAATGATTCAGTTAATTGGAGTTGAGGCATTGCAAATCAGGAGGATGCATGAAATAGCATGACCCAGTGCAGATAAACAAACCTTCTTCAGATGCTTGAAATCAGAAATTAGAAACTTGGAGATACTCTGATCAGGTAGCATCTGTGGAGAGACAGAAGCAGAGTTTCTCACCTCTTTGTGCAAAAAAATGGCTATTTTCCCAGTTCGGTTGGAGTCGGTGCACTGAAATATAAACTATTCCTGTCTCCTTTATATTTTTAGTTTATCCAGTATTTTTATTGGATGTTTCACGTGTTATTCTAATTTACATTATTCCATTGTTTCTTTTACTTTGCTGTAAAATTTGGTATGAGAACCAAGACACGTGATAATTTCTGGAAGGAATTAAATTAATCACAGGAAAATATAAACAAAGTGAAAATGTGCGAGTGGGAATTATGTGGTTTGAAAAAGGCTGCTGGAAATGCAAATTACGTCCACGATAAACTGATGTATCAGCATGAAACACTTGTTTGCCTTGTTGTGAATTTCACATCTGAAAGAAACAGCTGTGGCCACTTTTGACCAAACAAAGCTTTACCGAAGATAATAGCTAGTAGGGCATAAGAATTTATTTTGGGGAGGACTTGTACGTTCTAATAGCTGCAGTTCAGCAACTTAATGATATCATTTCTTAGGATTTTTTCAAACAGAATGTAGCATTATCTTAATTCTTAATTATTTTTGTTTGAGGTTTGTATGCACAGACATGGGAGTAAAGCATCTAACCATCTTTGACAACCTTTCTACTAACTTGTGATTTGCAAGATGAATTATTAATTTAATTTGTTCATAGGAGAAACCTTTTTAACCCTAACAAAATAATGATTTTTGGCCATCGAATGCCTCTTAGCATTTTAGAAAACAAGTTTAATGCCTCAGTAGAAGATTGGCTAAGTAATCAAATAGAGTTGTGATTTTAAAAAAAGCATTTTCTAACTTGTAGAGTACCACAGGGATTGGAGTTGGGGCCACAAATATTACCAATATATAAATGATTTGAATAACGAAAGTGAATATACTTTTTTCAGGTTTGTGGGTGGGAACACAAGTTGCGAAAATGACAGGGTGATTGGGTAAAAACTTGGCAGATGGAAAGACACATGTGGGGAAAATTTGAGGTTATGTACTTTGGCAGGAAGAATTGTGGGAAGTAAGAGGAAATTGCACGACCCTATGCAGAAATATTTGGATCATCAACTACAGGTGAGATGCCTGATGACTGGAGAGTGGCTAATGTAGCTTTTCTAATAGAAAGATTGTAAGGGGAACTATAGACCTGTGAGTCTGACTTCAGTTATGGGTAAATTGGTGGAGATCCTTATAAACAAAAGAATTTATGGACATTTAGACAGGCACAAATTGATTAGAGTGTCATTTTTTGTTGAGGGCAGGGCTTATACAATTAATGGTAGGGTGTTACATGGTGTTGTAGAACAGAGACCTAGGGGTTCAGGTCCATAATTCTTCAAAGTTTGCATCACACCAAGACAGGATGGTTAAAAAGGCACTTGGCACGCTTGCCTTAATTGCTCAGTCTTTTAAGTATAGGAAGGGTCTGAAGAAGGGTCACCAGACACAAAACATTAAATTTGATTTCTCTGCACAAATACTGCCAGATCTGCTGAGCTTTTCCAGCAACTGTTATTTTTGCTGATTTACAGCATCTGCCGTTCTCTCTGTTTTGCTTTGAGTATAGGAGTTTGAAAGTCATGTTCAAATGTATAGGACATTGATGAGGCCTCTGCTGGAATATTGTGTCCAGTTATGGTCTCCCAGTTATAGGAAAGATTAAGCTGGTGAAGGTTCAGAAGAGATTTACCAGGATGTTGCCAGGCATGGAAAGTTTAAGTTGGAACAGACTGGATAAGTTGTAACCTTTTTCCACTGTAGTGTCGGAGGTTGAGGCGCAACATGATATGTTTATAAAAGAAGATAGTTAATGTTTGTTTTTTTTTCCCTAGAGTGGTGGATTTCAAGACGAGGCGGCTTTTTTTTTGGAAGTGAGAGGAGAGAGATTTACATAAGACATGACTGGGAGAAAGCGAGGACTGCAGATGCTGGAGATCAGAGCTTAAAAATGTGTTGCTGGAACAGCGCAGCAGGTCAGGCAACATCAAAGGAACAGGAGAATTGACGTTTCGGGCATAAGCCCTTCTTCAGGGCTTATGCCCGAAACGTTGATTCTCCTGTTCCTTTGATGCTGCCTGACCTCTGCGCTTTTCCAATAACACATGACTGGGCAGGCATTTTTTTTACATAAGGTGGTTCCCATGTGGTGGAGGGAAGTGATGGATGTGGGCACAATTACAACATTTAAAAGCTATTTGGATAGATTGATGAACAGGAAAGGTTTGGGAGGGATATGAGCAAGGAGCAGGTAGATGAGATTAGTTTAGTTTGGGATCATGGTTGGCATAGACTGGTTGGACCAAAGGGTCTGTTTCTGTGCTGTATGACTGACTCTATGACCAGAAGAGCTGAATATAGTTTAAATTGGGCAAGATTGCAGGAGGTCAAAGATCATTGTACATGATTTACAAAAAGCTAGCATTCAGGTTTGGCTGGTTATAAGGAAAGCAAGTAGACTGTTGGCCTTTTTACTCATTTTTTGTTCCAAAGCGGGGTCGTGGTCTTCCTAAAACAATGCAAGACACTAGCCAGATAACACCTATAATATTTTAAAGTTTTTGGCCCCTTTATCTAAGGTATAGATAGATGAAGTCCAGAGATGTTCACTTGATTGGTTTCATATAGAGGGACTGTCAAAGGAGAGGCTGAGGCTGAGGCTGATATTCATTGCAGTTTAGAAGAATGAGTGATGATCTTATTGCAACTTAGAGTTTTCTCTGGGGGTTTGACAAGGTAGGTACAAGGAGGTTTTTTTTTCCTCTTGTGGGAGAGTCTAGGATCAGAGGGCTTAGGGTGTAGGTTTGCTCACTGAGCTGTAGGTTTGATATTCAGACGTTTCATTACCTTGCTAGGTAACATCAGTGGCGACCTCCAAGTGAAGCGAAGCTGTTGTCTCCTGCTTTCTATTTATATCTTTTTTCCTGGATGGGGTTCCTGGGGTTTGTGGTGATGTCATTTCCTGTTTGTTTTCTAAGGGGTTGATAGATGGCATCTAGATCTATGTGCTTGTTTATGGCATTGTGGTTGGAGTGCTAGGCCTCTAGGAATTCTCTGGCATGTCTTTGCTTAGCCTGTCCCAGGATAGATGTGTTGTCCCAGTCGAAATGGTGGTTTTTTTTTCATCCGTGTGTAGGGCTATGAGGGAGAGGGGGTCGTGTCTTTTTGTGGGTAGCTGGTGTTTGTGCATCCTGGTGGCTAACTTTCTTCCTGTTTGTCCTACGTAGTGTTTGTGGCAGTCCTTGCATGGAATTTTATAGATGACGTTGGTTTTGTCCATGGGTTGTACTGGGTCTTTTAAGTTTGTTAGTTTACTAGTAAATTAGTTTGTTAGTAAACTAACAAACTTAAAAGATCCAGTACAACCCATGGACAAAACCAACGTCATCTATAAAATTCCATGCAAGGACTGCCACAAGCACTATATAGGACAAACAGGAAGAAAGTTAGCCACCAGGATATATGAACACCAGCTAGTCACAAAAAGACACGACCCCCTCTCTCTCATAGCCCTACACAGGGATGAAAAAAACCCACCATTTTTGACTGGGACAACAGATCTATCCTGGGACAGGCTAAGCAAAGAAGGGCTTACGACCGAAATGTCGATTTCCCCTGTTCCCTGGATGCTGCCTGACCTGCTGCGCTTTTCCAGCAACACGTTTTCAGCTCTGATCTCCAGCATCTGCAGACTTCACTTTCTCCTCACAGGCTAAGCAAAGACATGCCAGATAATTCCTAGAGGCCTGGCACTCCAACCACAACGCTATAAGCAAGCACATAGATCTAGATGCCATCTATCACCCCCTCAGAAAACAAACAGGAAATGACATCACCACAAACCCAGGAACCCCATCCAGGAGAAAGATATAAATAGAAAGCAGGAGACAACAGCTTCGCTTCACTTGGAGGTCGCCACTGATGATGTTACCTAGCCACGTAATGAAACGTCTGGATATCAAACCTACAGCTCAGTGAGCAAACCTACACCCTAAATCTCAACCTGAGCTACAAACCTTGCTATCAGAGGGCTTATTTGTAGGATAAGCAGTAAAGGTAAAGTTGCCATGGTCTTACTGGACCATAGAGCAGCTCTCTAGTGATGGTTTAACATGACAGTCACCATTTCTATGACAATTGGAGGGGTTGAGGCAGTGAGTCCTTTGTGGTAACCTCAGCCAGTGTCCGAATTAAACTCATGCTGTTGATATCCTTCTGTAGTATTGCAAACCAGCCAACAGCTAAGCCACCATTGTTTAAGTGAGAGAGGTGTGAGGAATGTTTTTTTTTAGGCTAGTGAATCTGTAGAATTCTTCACTGGAGAGGGCTGTTAATACTGGTTATATTTGAGCCTGACTGGTTTTTAATTAAAGTTGAATTAATCCATTCTGAATGTATAGCGAATTTCTTGTTTGTCTTGTCAGCAATGTGGTGGATTGGAAGGAACTTAAACAAGTTGTACGTTCTTTACCTTCATGAAATTACTCATGAAGGTAATTTCATGAGTATTACCTTCAGACACTATTGGAATATAATGTTGTAATATGCCATACGTTTAGGATGCTTGTTAAATTTTATTTGACCAAACTTTGGTCATCTGTCCAAATGTTTTTGTGGCTTGTTGAAGTTTATTTGATCTTTTTATCATAGAATCCCTACAGTGTGGAAGTAGGCCATTTGCCCGTCGTCTCCATGCTGACCCTCTGAAGAGCATCCCACCCAGATCCAGCCCCTTACCGTATCCCCATAACCCCAAATTTTACCATGGCTAATCCACCTAACCTGCACACCTTTGCACTGTGGAAGGAAACTCATGTAAACATTTGTTTTTCTGGTCAGACCGTATTTGGAGTATTGTGTATAGTTTTGGGCCCCTATCTCTCAGGAATGATGTATCGGCCGTGGAGTGTGTTCAGAGGAGATTCACAAGAATGATCCCAGGAATGAAAATCTTAACATATGAGGAATGTTTGAGGACTCTGGGTCTATACTGGTTTGAGTTTAGAAGGATGAGGGAGGGATCTAATTGAAACATACAGCATACTGAAAGGCCTGGACAGACTAGATGTTGGGAAGATATTTCCATTGGTAGGAGAGACTGGGACTCGAGGGCGCAGCCTTAGAATAAAGGGAAGACCTTTTAGAACGAGATAACGAGAAACTTCTTCAGCCAAAGAATGGTGAGTCTATGGAATTTATTGCCACAGAAGGCTATGGAGCCTGGGTCATTGAGTGTATTTAAGACTGAGTATCAAGGGGTACGTAGAGAAAGTGGGAGAATGGAGTTGAGAAACTTGTCAGCCACGATTGAATGGCAGAGCAGATTCGATGGGCTGAGTGGCCTAATTTCTGCTCCTGTGTCTTAATGTCTTCTGACAAATACATTTTTCTATTAAGATGTTTTATAAATGCAAGAGGTTGTTTATTTCCCTTTTTATGGTCACTTTCTTTCAGTTAACCTAAACTAGTTTTATTTGTTTGAAAACTAGTGTGACTCTGGTGCTGAAGGAGATGGAATGACACACAAAAGGAAGAAAAGAAGAACTTGCAATATGATGGAAGATGGTAGTTCTCAATCTCGTGATGACTGTGTGAGCAAAGAACGCAGCTCATCCAGGTGACAAAGACTCGAAGATAACAGCAGTGCATCGTAAGATAAATTTCAAAAGCTGCAGTAGATGAAAAATAATTGCCAGTCTAAGACTCGATTTTAAATTCTGAATTACTACATTTTTTTCGGTTTCGTATAGCTATCTTATTTACCTCCTTGGTAGTAATTGTAATTCCAGACCAAAATGTCATGGACAACCATTTAAGACCATACAATGTTTAATAATTGATTTTTTTAGATCAAATTATCTAGTGTTGGAAAGATATTTTTATAAACCTATCCCTAAATTAACAATAGTGCGCTAAAGACTATTATTAGTCAGTGTTGGTACAGATATATTGGATACCCTTTATTACTGTTGATCAATATTTCTGTTCAAGTTTAGCTTGAACTAAATAAAAATGAACACTGAATAAATCTCTTTTATCTTGATGTTCCCAATTTATAAATCACTTGCTCATTTTGCATAACTTAATTCAAATTCCTTTCAAAAGCCTACTTTGACTTCAAATCAATTGGGGCCCAGTTGGTAGCATACTTGTTTGAATCACAAGGTTGTGGGTTCAAGCTCCATTCGAGAACTTGAACGCAAGTCCAGGCTGTTAGTGTGTCTCTTATGCAATGCTAAGAGACATCCCCAACAGATTGGGCCCCATGTTTTTAGGTGAGACTGTGTTTTCATTTGATGAAAAACATTTATGCAAGTGCATGGATGGTGGGAAACTCTTCAAAGTGCTATGGGATGCTTGGTGATCATGCAAAGCACTACATAAATGCAGCTCTTGTACTTTTTGTAACTGAGTCAGTTCATGTCTAAAAATTAATTCTTGGTCTGCATTTATTATTCTTCAAGCCAGTGTTGCAATTATGGGTGTTCTCATCTGACATTTTCAACAGATCTTTTAATAAGAAATGTGCACGTTATGTACAAATGGGAATATTTGCCAGAATTATTATTTATCTCCAATTCTTAAATTTAAACAAAATGATTATCTCTTAACAATGATGAATAACTGGAAAAGTCTTAGCAAGTTCAGGTAAACATTAAATGTTAATTAAATTCCATGAAATACCTATTGGAACAATATAGATGAGCTGCTTTTGATCCTCATCAGGGGTGTTGAGATGGTGTACGCAAATTCCTGAAAATGAATATTGCACCCATTGCTGATGGATGATATTACTGCTCAGTGTGACCTTAAGGTAAAAAGCAGACATTTGGTAACACATCAACTTATTGTATATTTAATTCAGAGGTCTTGGTAAATGAGATGACATCAGGTCAAATCCCACCATGGAAGCTGGAGAATTTCAATTTCCTTAAACAAGTATGAAATAAAATGCTTTTATCAGTAATTGTGACACAACACTGGATTGTGCTTAAAAATCTATCCAGTGCATTGAAAATGCGATGGAAATGTCATCATCTAAAGTTTAATTTGTAATATTAATCACTGGGTATAGAGCACTTTTGAAAGCAAACAGCACTGACCCAAAGCAGCTACTGTTTGGTCGGGGATGCAAGCTGATTTTTGGTGCTGGAAAATACCCCAGATCTGACGGGGTGGGATGGAGGGAGTCTGAGAATGAGGGCAAGATGATATAAAGTGAGGGTTTGCACTGTTTTGGGAGAAGGGAAAGGGAATGAGATGGGTGGTGAAGAAGGTCGGGTGGAGTTGGAGTTGTATGGTAGGGAATCAAAAATTATGACACAACCAAACCTTCCATTACGTTTTGTAAGACAAGATGGAGGACTCCAGGTTTGGGCAGTTAGGCTATGCTCACTAATAATAAAGTTGCAGAGATGTTGGCACTTTTGACACCAAAGGAGTTACCAGCCAAGAGAAGTCACATGTTCAGCTTCTGCCCATGAGAAAGATGATGCTTTTTCTTCGAACAAATAATTGGAGCAGTTGTCATAGGAGAGAAAGGGTAAAGGCTTTACAGCTTGTCTTTTAAACTTGTCTTCAAATCTGAGCTGTTTGGAATATGAAGGCCCATCACAAAACCTCATTTCTGCAACCCAGGGGTTCTTCAGGAAGAATTTTGAAGCAATACCACAATCCGTTATATTAGGCACAACTGTGGTGACTATTCCAATGAGGAACCTCTGTACCAGCAACTACTGTGGCATGTGATTCTTGAATGTGCCAGCAAGTCTGAACAGTCTACTTTTTTTCTTTTCTGACTTGAAATTTGTCCAAGATTTTGGATCCAATAGTCTACAGAATCATCTTTGTCCTTTTTTCCCTTCATTTTTGTGGATAATGGAATTGGATAGGTTTTAAACCGACATCTTTGTGTCTCAGCAATAAAATTTGCTCTTTACTAGTAAACTTCGGGAACCTGGCTAGATTGTTTCTTACAACAAGCTGGATACTGCAAAGTGTTTGTTTATTACATGGCCAATTCAACCTTTCTTCGACATTCATACACTGTTGCAACCAGCTCTGGAGTAGGATAAAGAGAGATATAATTTCACCCCAAGTCAGTGGTGAGCCACACTGAAGCAGGAGCTCTTGAGACTGAAGACTTTTATGAAAATGCATCCTCACACTGGTTCCCTGAACTGCCCTCAGTCTCCAAAAATCACAATACCCCAAATTCCTCGTTAACACTGATGTTCAAGTGTTAACGAGGCTTCATTGTAGACATCAACCAGTTCAGATGTGTTATAACACAACTCAAGTGGAACTTGTACCTCAAAGGTAGGGAGATTATCACTGTGCGACGAGCCCATAACTAATTTTAATCAACCTGTTATGACAACACCAGGGCAGATAGGATGCAAGCCCAGGTCTTCGCTTCAGCGGTAGAGACATCACCACCAAACAAGACCATGTCATCTCACGTGTAAAGTTATTTGTTTTTAAAGAATCTGATTGTATGAGGAGATTACTTTGATTAAATTTGAGTTTGTGTTTTCCATAAATTGTGAAATATTGTATCTTTTGTGTTGAGGGGAAAGTTAAGATGCAAAGCACATGTATTGTTTATGATTGGTGTCTGAATCATCACCTAATTTGTCATCTTTCAACCTTCTGATACAAAATCAGATTGTTGGCAACCTTGATATCATATTTGACCACAAGATGAGCACTCACACATCGTCAAGTAGACTGAGCTCTAATCTTGCTGAACTGCCCTTTAGTTTCAGCGATTGATAAATTGACTATCCTCTGTGGTTTTTCTTATTTGACTATTCTAACATACTTCTGACCTCATTTCTATTTTCTCTCTGGTCCTTGCTCTCAATAAATATAATTTACTCATTATTGTTTGTTGAGCTTCATGACAACAGGATTGTCATTGAGATTTATTTTTTAAATTATTAATTTGATATGGTTGTGTTGTTGGATAGACAAGCAGCTATTGTCCACTCCTTATCCTTGAAGGTTCAGTGAGATCACGTGAAATGAAACTCTGCCTTTTGTTTTGTGTCTCAATAGTTTAGTTGTCAAAGATTAATAGAATTTTGTTGACTTGAGTTCACATCAATTGTCTTTTGTAAAAGAGATCTAAATTTCAAGCATCCTTTGTGTGTCAAAGTATTTCCTAATTTCACTCCTGAATTATTACTATAGTTTTGAGGTTATATCCATAGTCTCATTTTCCCCAAACAGCAGAAATATTTTGTCTTCATCTCACTCACTCTTCCCTTTGAAGTTTTGATCAAAATCATCCTTTAATCTTTAAACTTGAGAGGAAAAACTATCCTATATTGCATAATCTTCCCTCTTAATTTAACATGTGAAATGCAGATATCATCTGCTAAAGTTATGGCACACTCATTTAATGGCAAATATATACATCCTAAGATGTGTCTAGAACTGCGTGCTCGATTCTAGGTAAGAATCACTTCACAGAAATTAATAAGAGGCTTAAAATCAGATATTAGTTATTATTAAAGTAACACCATTAATAAAGTGTATCAACAAGCAAACTTTAAGGAAAACTCATCAATCAATATTATGTTCTTTGGGTAATAATCTTTTGTCCTTAAGTGTGGTTCAGGCAGGGCTTTGTATAATTGGAGTACAACATCAGTGACAAACAAAATCAAACTGCTGGAAAATCTGAGCAAGTCTGGTAGTATCTATGGATTGAAAACAGTTAAAGTTTGGAGTCCAATGATTGGATCTAAGAACAGTCAGTTCAGAGGATGATAGTTTGGAATGGCTCAGGAGACAAATTAAGGTGTCAAAATGTCACATCTACAAGCTGAGTGCAGGTAAGAGGTCCAGGTGGAGGGATAATTTGGAGTTGGTTTAAAGGGTCTGTGAGATAGGCAGTGGACTCTTGTCCATAGAAATAATGTAAAGATGACAGAAGTGGTGTTCAGGGTCATTTCATAGCTGAAACTCATTGAGGTCAGGATCGAAAGGAATAAAAAGTCCCTTGCCAAGTACAGAATGTTCAGTGAATCAGGATTTAGTAAAACCTTGACAAGAGGCAAGGTTAGAAGAAGGGAGGGAAGAGGAGAGTTCCAGAGGCGTATAGATATCTTGGAGTTGTAATTTGCAATGCCTGAAAGGAAGAGAAAAAGCTGCTTGTTCAAGTATCAAACTAATTGAAGAATGAAGTGGATCTGGGATGGGCAGGAGAGAGCTTGAGTGTGTGCATATGCTGACAGACAGCACGGAGTGTAGATGAGGCAAAAACCGCTTTCTGAAGAATTTTGTACTACATGGAGATACCTGAGATTCTGGGTAGACTCAAAACATGAAGGATGAAACTTCATTTGAAATCCATGTGGAATGAGTGAGTTGAGTCAGTCACAGGAACAAGTAGTAGCTATGGAAGTGAGTTTTAACAAATACCTTGTCAAAGACAAGGAGCAAAAATGAAAATAATAGTGCACAAAAAGTAAGAATGAAACAAATCCTGTCAGAGGAGCAGAACATCTTCAAGGTGGACATGCATGGAAGAGATGTGGCATTGAATTAAACACAAAATGATAGTGGATGCTGTCGTTCTGAAATAAGCAAAGACACCAACTTCTGGACTAACTGAGCAGGTCTGGCAGTGTCTGTGGAGAGAAAACTGAGTTATTGTTCTGAAGAAAGTCAGTGGACTCGACGTTAATTCTTTCTTTCCAGACCTGCTTAGTTTCTCCAAGTTCTGATTTTGTTTGTTTCAATTCTCCAGTATCCACAGTTCTCTCTTAATTTTGATTTCTATGCCCTTGCATTTCAAATTTCAGGTTGATTCCTGTGTTATAGTTGGCTTGGAACAGTTATAGAGTGAAGCACAAGTCTGACCAGTTAGTTAGTGAAATGGCTTAGATGTCTTTTTTTTCCATTCCTTAACATGCATGTAGTCCTATGTTGTAGCTTCAGTACCTTGGAACCTCACTTTTAAGGAAACTTTGTGCTATTCCTGTCAATTACACGAATTACTCAACCAAATTTGGCCTCCTGGCTTGACGTAAGTGATTGAGGGAAGAATATGGCAGGCCATGAGATCATTGACTGTTTTAGGATATAATGATGCTGCCCACAGCATATCATGGATGCCCTCTGAGGTAGGCCATCTATTCTGCACTTATCCCACTTAGCTCAGTGTACTACCGGCTAGTATTACAGGTATAATGGAGACCCAATCTGAGCACAAGGATGGGTCGTCTTCTCCGCAGGACTGCGTAGAGTTCATTTTCTTAACTGATCATATCATGTATCAATGCATCAGCACCAGGTGGATTGCGAAAGCCGAGGTCAATTATATTTCCTTCGTTTTGGTGCTGCAGACTATAGATCTGGATAAATAGATGAGTCCTTCAGCATTCATTCTGTTTCAATGAAGAGTACAGGAGAGGATACCAGCTGTGATACCACACCTACCCTAATAATGAGGTGTCAACTTAATGAAGGTACAACACAGGACTACTTGCATGATTATAGCATAAAAGCAAATGTAAATAGCGGTAGACAATTAAACAAATTGATATGATCCACAAATATCCTGACCCTCACTAATGGTGGATAGTCCAGCTGAGTGCAGATAACAAGACAGAAGTATTTGCAGTAATCTTGAGTTGGAAGTGCCAAGTGAATGGTCCATCTGTTCTGGAGAGGTCATACTGGGCTGAGCATTAACTCTGTTTCTCCCTCCACAGATGCGACCAGATCTGCTGAATTTCTGTTGCAATGCCTGTTTGTATTTCATAGAACATAGAAGAATACAGTGCAGTACAGGCCCTTCGGCCCTCGATGTTGCGCCGATCTAAGCCCACCTAACCTACACTAGCCCACTATCCTCCATATGCCTATCCAATGCCTGCTTAAATGCCCATAATGAGGGAGAGTCCACCACTGCTACTGGCAGGGCATTCCATGAACTCACGACTCGCTGAGTAAAGAACCTACCCCTAACATCTGTCCTATACCTACCCCCCCCCTTAATTTAAAGCTATGCCCCCTTGTAATAGCTGATTCCTAGCATCCACATTATTTTGCTTTTATTTGGATGATCTGTCTGCGCCATCTCTGGAGGTCCCCAGCACCACACGTCAGTTTCTG
Source organism: Chiloscyllium plagiosum (assembly GCF_037043375.1). Classification (NCBI taxonomy): domain Eukaryota; kingdom Metazoa; phylum Chordata; class Chondrichthyes; order Orectolobiformes; family Hemiscylliidae; genus Chiloscyllium; species Chiloscyllium plagiosum. Next base: position 30,833,571 of record NW_028270163.1, read on the forward strand.
GAAGTTGTCAATAAACAACTGGAGGCATTAAATACTACAAAGTTTATGGACTGTGACATCATTCTGCCAATAGTGCTGAAAGACTTGTGCTGCAGAACTTGCCATGCCATTAGCCAAGCTGTTGCTGTACAGTGACAAGATTGGGTGTCTAATTGACAATATGGAAAATTGCTCACGTTTGGCTTGTACACAAATGCAGAGTAAATCCAACAAAGCCAATTACCACTCCATCGGTCTCTTTCCAGTTATCAGTAAAGTGATGGAAGGGGTTAGTGATAAGCACCACTGGTGTAACAATAACCTGTTTCCATTCCACCAGGCCACTCTGTTGCTGATGTTGCTTCATCAGTGATCTTCTTTCTATCATAAGGTCAGAAGTGAGGATGTTTTCTGATGATTATACATAATGTGACATTACACATGCCAAATAATGTCTGACGACTCAGATTCTGAATTATTCTGTGCTTGTCAGCCTCTACACCTGGATAATGTCTAGGTTTGGGTGAGAAGTATCAAGTAGTGCGCATATTATAAAAATATCAGGCAACAGCCATCTCGAACAAAAGAGAATCTAATCAAGACAATTCATGACATTAAATCGCCCAGTATCCACTTTCTGGGGTTTCCATTCACCAGAAACTGAATTTGACTATATAGAAAAACTGGGGCTGCAAAAGCTGTTTGGAGGCTTGCAATTCTGCAGCAAGTAACTCACCTATTTTTCAATTCAGACCCACCATTTACAAGAATTGAATCAGGGGTGTGATGGACTATTATTCATGTGCATGATTGTGTGCAGGTCCAACAAGCACAGCAGCATCTTGATAAAGCTTGGTTGGTACACCATCCAACATTTTTAAAATAGTCACTTCACAATCAAATCACAGTGGCAGCAGTGTGTATCATCTACAAGATGCACTGTTGCAACTCACCAACCCTCCTTTGACAGCACCTTCCAAAGTTGTGACCACTACTTACATAATGGGATAAGAGCAATAGATACATGGGAATACCACCACCTGCAAGTGCTTCAAATTACACATTAGTGTGACTCGGAATTTTATCACAAATCCTTAACTGTTGCAGGGTCAAAATCCTGGAATTCCCTTTCGACCAGTATTGTGGATGCACTTACTGGAATAGTTCAAGAAGACTCACCACCAGCTTCTCAAAGACAATTAAGGATGAGTAATGAATGCTGTACTAACCAATGATGCCCACATCCCATGAACAAATAAAAAAGATATTGTGCTGCACTGGATTAGCAACCTGGTGATGTTTACGAGCAAGGTACCATCTCACTCAGATTCAGCAGGTCATTTTCCATTGTGGAAAATAGGCTTTTGTATATAACGTATGGAAAAATAAAATATAGAGAAATCTTTGAACCACTGAACTGTTGCAAGATTGTTGTGCTTGAGATTGTGGATATGATTACTCAGTGGAGTATGGGCAGGTGCAGACGTACAACTTTTGTGCCAACTGTTTTTAACATTCACTCTTCAACTTCTCGGTTGTTCCATCATCACGAGATTTAATTGAAAGCGGTGCTATAGCTTTTCAAGGATTTCGTTGTTAAGGGAAATATGAAAAAAAAAGCAAAAGTTGGAATCATGCAACATCTTTCGAAACTAATCAATATTTTTTCAATCCTTAACAGTAATAAATTAAAGTCACCATAATCCTACTGGAGCATAGGGCTGCTCTTTCATTAGAGAGCGATGAGATGACTGCTGATGGTTTAACCTGAGGATCACCATGCCTCGGGGAGAGTTTAAAGAGACCTAACGGTCTTTGAGAAGGGAGTGGTGAACATGTATGATGCAGATGGGGCTTTACAACAATCACTTAATCAGATTGTTTCCTGACTCTGAGACTCGCTTTTAATTCCAGTATGAGGAATTAATTGAAATTGAATTTCGCCACAGTGGGATTGAACCTGTGCCCTCACAACATGAGTCTGGGCCGCAGGATTATTTCATATTACCATATGGCTTCAGACCAAAAGAGGTCATTCTCCATAATGGAAATGGGTTTCGCAATATAAAAACATGGAAATTTAATTTAAAGGAGCGCCAGTCAATTACAGCCTTTAGGCGTTTGAACAATCAATTCAGTTCAATCCAATGACGATGCCTGTTTATGGCGGAGCCTTTAAATACCAGAGTGGAGGGCGGGATGAAGGAAATGACGATCTGTTTTAAAATCCGATTCATCTTTACATGCCATCTGTGATTTAGACCAGCAGCGTTATCCGTCGACAGAGCTACTTAAACGCAGTGACTAGACGAAATTAAGTCAGTTCAGGGCTCTGGTATTTGAAGAGAGAGAGAAAATGGACCTAGCGGTGGATGTTTATGTGGCTGTCCCGCTGCTCTTCACTGTGCTGGCTGTTATTATCGCTTCTTTATATCTGAGATTCAGACCGTCCGATCCTAGTGTTAAAGAACAGGATGCGAGTTCTAAAGTTGACGGGAGTAAAGCCGACGAGGAGCCAAAGAGGAAAGATTCCGAGGAGGTGAAGAAGCCCGAAGATGTGAAAGAAGAGCAAGCGGAGAAGAGAGATGAGGAGCCAGAGAAAGCTAAAGGCAAGCTGCCAGTGGAGGACATCGGAGCCGGAGAGGGAAATCTCCAGAATCAAGAGCCAACTAAAAACTCTGAGAAGGAACCCGCAGTTGCCGAGGAGAAAAGCCCCCCGACTAACGAAGCGAAGCAAGAGCCCAGTAACCCCGAGGAGAAGCTTAAAAAGGTAAAATGAAGTGGGGGGAGGGGGACGGAATCTGGCGAAGAATTGACTTTTTTTTTCTTTTGTTGTTCAGTGGTCTTTTGGCTGAAGGGCTTTTTTCCCCTCTGTTACGCACGGAATATTGACTTTCCTGATGTGTGTAACTCTGCAAGGTGACGTGGACGAGACATGCAGATGTGGCCAGGCTTTGGAGCCGAGTGGATTTTAACCTCCAGCTGTTTTAAGGGTGTCAGTTTTAGTGGGGTTTTAAGGGGAGGTAGAGAAGGCGGGTCCTTCCCCGGGGTTACGCTACTGCTGCATTAGAGAAACGTCTGGTTTCAGAGCCAATACTCGATCAATAGCGCTACAGTGCCGCACTAACACATCTCCAAAACAGAACAATGAAAACTCTGAAGATGGCCAACACTCAGTCGGCGAGTACTGTGTCTCGATCATTCTCTTGGCGAAGAGTCAAGCTGGACTCGAAACGTTAACTATTCCCCTTTCCACAGATGCTGCCAGATCTACTGAGTTTCTCTAGCACTTTGTTTCAGATTTCCAGCATCTGCAGTATTTTGCTTTTATTCGTCTCGATCACTGATCGATAGCGCTTTATTTCTTTATCTGTGGAATAACTGATACGGAATGGGTTTTTTTTTAAGCTGCACACGATTAGTTTTGTTTGCGGTGAGACGTGAATTTCAGGTGCCGGTGCCCACATTCTCTACATCAGACGGAGACAATAGTGAGCTCGTAGTCTGCCGCTCCCTGTGCCAGTCCTGGGTATGGCAAATGGCTGGAAATGGACCAAGTGTCCATATGTGACACTAAGCATAATCTTTGGGCACTGAGCTAGTCGACTTGTGTTCCCTTCCCTGTAGCTTAGGGTACTTGGTCCTAATTGCTTGTTTTTGTTTTCTCTCTGATCACCTCACCACACAGCCCGCAGAACTGCCCACTTGTTTGTATAACGTCGTTGTGTTTACAACTAAGTTCTATCTGATCTGGCGAGCAAATTAGAACCTTCTGCCTCCTTTTTAAAATTCTAATTGTTCAGTTAGAAAGTTAGCGTCTTACAACAACCTCCTGAAGCGATTGATCTTTCCTGGGCAAGGGGATTCAAGACATGGCAGCTGCTGCTCAGCTTGTGTTGTAGCTGTACTTCCAGTTTGGAGACCGTTCATAACAGGGCGCGTCTTATCAAAGTTTCCTTTGTGCAATTTTTAAACCGTTTTAATCACGTTGCATCTTATAAAAGCAGTATTGTATGAAAAAGTGGCATCCCACTCAGCGTTTTGTCCTCTACATAGTTTTTTTTGGAATCAACTGAGTTGGGAATGATTGATCGGTGTGGTTATGTTTGAGTATGTCAGTCTTTTTTTTTTAATTTGACCTGTGTATTTGAGGGGGAGGAGTGAAACTGGGATGCAGATTCCTTTTGGAATGATGGCAAATGCAAATTACTGCAGGTTACTGTTTGGAAATTGAAATGCACAGATCTCCAAAATAAAATTGCATGTAAGATAAGGATCAAACCCAAATCTTAGATGTGTGGTACCAAAGTTGTTTGAAGTGAAACTTTGCCTTGCCTGGTGGTGCAGAGAATCAAACAACATCTCCTTGATGTTCTATGGTATTACTATTGTTGAATCTGACAATCCAGACAGGGAGGTAAACCATTGAACTGGACTAGCCATATGAATACTGTGGTTATAATTGCAGGTCATAGCTTCATGAATTCTGTGACCAGTAACTTGCCTCTAATATAGCTGTATACAAGGCACACGTCAGTGAGAGATGTATTTATTGCTTGGCTACATGAGTGCAACTCCAAAAATAAACTTGTAACTTCAGGATTAGAGGGTTATTTGATTAGCACCCCATCTACTACCTTCAATATGCATTCCTTTCCTGCAGGTGGGCAGCAGTGTCCTGGGCAAGATGTACTGGAGATCTAAATCCTTCAACAGTACCTTCCAACACAAATCTCTCCTAACTGGAAGGACAAGGGTTCTGATGCATAGTAACAATATTTGCATATTCCCCTCAGTGTTTATCCCTCCTCACTTGGAGTTATGTCGCTATTCCTTCTCTCACTGGCTTAAAATCTTAACTCCCATGGACCACAGCATGTCCCTACACCTAGAATTGAAGATGACTGCTCCCCAACACCTTTCTTAGAATGATTTTAAGGATGAGTCACAAATAGCCTAATGAGTGATTAATGATATGTGAACATAAATAAGGGAAAGGCCAAGCATTTGATGCCCAGGTCTATCATGAGTTATTTCACTTAGAGCTATCTAATAATATGCCATCAAATTTGCAGAACAAAATGTTTGGTGTTTGCATAACTGAATCATATACATTTTGACTATTTGCTCAGGCTTGGATGTTGAGCATATCCTTAATCTTTTAGGGCAGTTGTTTTGATTGATGGAATCCTGAGTAGTTTGCTGAACTGGGGTGTACTTAGCCAGCTTTTTTTGAGTATGGTATTGTTGATCATTGAAGCATAATGACTGGAAACTAGAAATAAGCCCCAAATATTCGACTCCAGACTTGCGAGGTATCCTCTTTATCTGTTGCCCTTTTCTACGACTTGTGAACAAATTATACTTTAATTTGCTACGGTCAGTTATTTTTAAATTCTCTGCTTTAAAAATTTTGGACTGTTTGCCTTTATTTACCAAGGCCTGAAAGACTCCAGATTCCTCTGCATTGACAACAGCCAAACTTCAATTGAAATAAAAGGTCAAGATAGCAAGAAGTAACATTTTTAAAAAGTACAAACAATTGAATATGAGATTATTGGTCATAATTTCATATCTCCCTTTTTTTGTTGGAGTGGAGTCATATGTTGTAATGCCTGAAATATGATCAGATTGTGTACGTAAGCTCCACACAATAGTATTCTTTCCTGAGGTTTCACACAAGATGCAATTCACACACTAACTTCTGCCAACAGTAAGTTTATTAAAACTTACACACAAGTTAGGTGACCCCCTTTGACCCTGCTTGCAGGCATGCAAAGTTGAGTCGAGATCCCAAACAAAGAAAACACATGTCTTTATACAGGTCAGTTGGTAATGCATACAGATACTCTGGCCACTCCCCACAGTAATGTGCCACTGAAGACATCCCCAGCCACTTTGTCACAGTCACATGTTACTCCAGGTACGATGGTAGGATGAGGTCATCCCCAGATAATGTAAATACCGTAATCCTGGGGAATTGTTACACAGATGATTTCCTGACTGTTTTGGGGAAATCAATGTAGGTGTGATATATCCTAGCTTTGGGGAATGATTGAAAGCTTTTCTGATAGTTTAATTTGATAGCAGGGGAGTAGTAGCAAATTACGGTCGAAAGAGTGGGAGTCATCCACATTCCTGCATAAATGTTGTCCCCACCCACTTCCAGAATGTTTGGTCAGTATAGTTTAACCCTTCAATATTACTAATGCCCAGAGCTATTCTTTCACATAACCAGATACTCTAATCATATTGTAATGTTCAAAATTAACTTAATCTGAACACCAGCCCAAACTCAAATTCAGAACAATCTAGTTATTTTAGATTTCATCTGCAAACAGAAGGCCTCATTTGATGTGGTCTCCATCTATGTCACTCCTCCTCAAATGACACTCCAGTGCAAGAGAAGCAGGAACATCTGGAAGCAGAACAGGCTTAGCAACCACCTTTAATGACCTCTGGGCAAACCCCATTCCCAATCTGAAACACCCCAAATGAACAGTTGGTCCTTCAGTATATTTAAAAAAAAATTAGTGGCATTCCACTGTCTCCTTTTTTTTTTGAAGGTGGGGGTGTTGGTGTGGGCAAGGCAGAAGATTTTATTCTGTGCTGAAGTAAGAATCAAGATAAAATAACTAAGACTCCCCTAAACTAAATCCTTTCTCAAAATTAAGATGTCACCCAATCACTTTGTAGTATGAGCCAAGAATAAGAAGTTTAAAAAGTCATGGAACTTCTGTAATCTACTGGGTTCTACCTCTTTAAGTTGAAAGGAAATCAGGCTGTAACTTGAAATAGCTACACTTAAAAAGGGATGCAATTTTGTATTGATGGTCGGTCATACGTTCTTAAAACTTCAGGCTAAAGATGATCCAGCTGCCTCCTGCATTTCCTTCTATTAGTGATTTTGAGCTATTTGGTATGTTGTGCATGAAGAAAAGTCAGTTGTTTGTCAGAATGTTGCCTATTGCTTTGTTGCAAGTTACGAGTGGTTTACATACATTCCTGGCTGTTGTACATGCTTAATTAGTCTTAACAAATTTCCAGTACAAAGCTGCCTTCGGTATTTTAACTGTGGAAAGAGCTTTATGGTAGGGAGTCTGTGTATAGAATGAGCTGCCAGAGTAAGTGGTGGAGACTGGTACAATTGCAGCATTTAAAAAGCACCTGGATTTCTATATGAACAGAGGGTTTGGAGGGATATGGACCAAATGCTAGCAAATGGGTCTAGATTAGGTGCAGATATCTGGTTAGCATGGAAGAGTTGGACCTAAAGGGTCTGTTTCCTTGCTGTACATCTGACTGTCTATTCTTGCATTGTTTTGCAAAACTGAAGTAAATTGGGCATCTGGAAGTTCAAATAAGTGTCTAAGCATCTAAATTGCTGGTGTTGTATAAGCATTTCTGGACTCTGGTCACTAGTATTAAAAGCTAATGTGAATGGTGGAGAGAGGGATCATTCAACAAATCTGGCAATCTATGAATTTCAGCTGACTTTGTGTGCAAGGTCTTGAGACAATGTATGTAATGAAGATCAAACACCACTTTTTTTTTCTTGCAAATTGACTAATCCTCAAGAAGTGAGAACCCACCTCTTGACTTCCACCTGGCATCTGCCATGCCCACACCAACCCACCCCTTATTTAAAATGGGACTGGTGGAATGCCATGCAAACTGATGTCCTCTTTATACTGAAAGATCAACTCTTGATTTTTGGGTGCTTAAGGTTAGGGGAGCCAGTGGGGTTTGTTCAGTGGCCATGTAAGGTGACTGCTAGCCTGTTCTGCTTCCAGATGTTCCTGCTCCGAATAGAATATGATGCCATTTGAGTTATTGGTTTGGTATTTTTCCTCCTTCCTGTTGTACCTGCTGTCTTGGACATAAAGGTTTGGTTCTGCCAGATGCAATAACCTTGGCAAGCTTTTCCCTGGACGGAAACAACATCAAAACTAGATGGTGCCTTCAGAATTTTTCTTATGACCTCTTTTTGACTACCATTAACACAGCCAGATTCTTCAGGATTCTGGCAAAACTAGCAGTCCAGCTGTTACAACTGTCTCTATGGTGTGGCTGTTGGCTTTGGTTGGTTCTATACCTGACACATGCTTCCTCCTTTTTCTTAACCAAACCTTCAGTTTCTTTAGTCATCCAGCATTCCCTTTACCTACCAGCCTTCCCTTTTCACCCTGACAGGAATATACTTTCTCTGGAGGGGTGAAAGGGAAGGCTAGTAAGTATAGGGAATGGTAAGGTCCTAGGGAATGTTACTGAACAAAGTCCTTGGAGTGCAGGTTCATAGCTCCTTGAAAGTGGAGTCACAGGTAGATAGGATAGTGAAGGCAGCATTTGGTATGCTTTCCTTTATTGGTCAGAGTATTGACTACTGGAGTTGGGAGGTCAGGTTGCAGCTGTACAGGACATTGGTGAGGCCACTGTTGGAATACTGCATGCAGTTCTGGTCTCCTTCCTATCGGAAAGATGTTGTGAAACGTGAAAGGGTTCAGAAACTATTTGCAAGGGTATTGCCAGGGTTGGAGGATCTGAGCTATAGGGAGATGCTGAACAGGCTGGGGCTGTTTTCCCTGGAGCATTGGAGGCTGAGGGGTGACCTTATAGAGGCTTACAAAATTGAGGGGCATGGATAGGGTAAATAGGCCAAGTCTTTCTTTTTCCCTGGGGTCGGGGAGTCCAGAACTAGAGGGCATAGGTTTAGGGTGAGAGGGGAAAGATATAAAAGAGACCTAAGGGGCAACGTTTTCACGCAGAGGGTGGTATGCATATGGAATGAGCTGCCAGGGGATGTGGTGGAGGCTGGTACAATTGCAACATTTGGATGGGTATATGAATAGGAAGGGTTTGGAAGAATATGGGCCGGGTGCTGGCAGGTGGGACTAGATTGGGTTGGGATATCTGGTTGGCATGGACAGGTTGGACCGAAGGGTCTATTTCCATGCTGTACATCTCTATGACTGACTGACTGACTGAGTGCCTGTGCATTGTATGGTCCTAACAGTTGATGTTCAGAAACTGCCAAAGTCAATGGAAGTAGTTGTCCAAACACTTGGATTGTGTTTAGATCATGCAAGTCTTTAATGCATAGAAATGTGTAGGTCAATTGTTGTGCAGATGTTTGTTATATAGACTTGCTGGCGTTCATTCCAGACAGCTGTCAGTCTGTTGAAGGTTGTATTTGGCAAGTCTTGCATATTTGATCAATAAACCAGTGTCCTGCAGAAATATTTTTCTGCAATGCTGTGAGGGTCTTTTAATTGAAATAGAGTTCAAAATGGAGCTTCCTCTGGAGCAGGCTAGCTCTTTACTTCAGTGTCAATCCAGGACCATGATTTGGAGTTGCTGGTGTTGCATTGGGCTGGACAACATTTAAAATAACACAACACCAGGTTATAGTCCAACAGTGGGGCGGCACAGTGGTTAGCACTGCTGCCTCACATTGCCAGAGACCTGGGTTCAATTCCCGCCTCAGGCGACTGACTGTGTGGAGTTTGCACGTTCTCCCTGTGTCTGCGTGGGTTTCCTCCGGGTGCTCCAGTTTCCTCCCACAGTCCAAAGATGTGCAGGTCAGGTGAATTGGCCATGCTAAATTGCCCGCAGTGTTAGGTAAGGGGTAAATGTAGGGGTATAGGTGGGTTGCGCTTCGGCGGGTGTGTGGACTTGTTGGGCCAAAGGGCCTGTTTCCACACTGTAAGTAATCTAATCTAAGTTTATTTGGAAGCACTAGCTCTTGACGTGTGGCCTCCATCAGGTGGTTGCAGAACCTGACCATACAATGCAGAATTTATAGCATAAGGGTTAGTGTCATTCAGTTGTAATGAGATATTAAACTTTAGTTTTGGTTGTTGAACATATTGCTACAACTCATGACACTAACGCCTTCGCTACAAATTCTGCATTGTATGGTCACGTTCTGCAACCACCTGATAAAGAGGCCACTCCTCAAAAGCTGGTGCTTCCACTTAAACTGGTGGGTTTGTTTTTAGTACAATGGAACATGACAACTAGTTCTGGATTCAAACAGTTCAGATCTGGCAATAATCCACAAACAGGAAATCGTATGGCATCTTCTTGGAGACTTTAATCTTAACAGTTGCCTCTGATTTGAGGGCTTTCCAGTTTGTACAATGTCACTTATTCTTGATGCTTCAGTGCATGGTGATGAATAAACAGTTGTCAGTATGCAGGTTTTCTTTCCTGACTAAGTCAGATTCTTTTTGGACATGTGAACATTCTTTTATGCAACTGTCGAACCTTTACGGTGGATTTCAAGGCAGCTGCATTTCTTTAATTTTCAACAGCTGCTATCTTTGCCACAGTCCATTAGATAAGCTTGGTCAACAAAATTCCTGATAATCTATCATTTTGGCTAGCTTCTAAAACCTCCAAAGATTGACTGCAAATCCCAGTTGAAGCTGCAGGTTTCTACTGCAGCATTAGACAAGAGTCTGATTGTACTTGTCATTTCTAACTGTTTTTGAATAAGTAAACATTTTTGCTTATGAAGGTCTTGTGGTTCCATCTATTTTTTTTCTAACCTCCTTGAGTTTTCTATTTTCTTTTTCATACTGTGATCAGCACTATGTAGACTGGGCCCTGAAGGGTAAAAATGTGTGGTGCTAGAAAATCAGTCGGTCAGGCAGCAGTATATGAGGAGCAAGAGAATCCATGCTTCCAGCATAAGCTCTTCCCCAGGAATGTTGGGAGGTGGGGAGGATGCAGTGGTGCTCAAAAGGCTGAGGTAAATGGGGGGGGGAAATGGGGCTGGGGAAGTTAGCTGGGAATGCAATAGGTAGATGAAGGTGGGGGGTGATGGTGATAGGTCTGAGTGGGTAAGTAGGAAGGAAGACTAACAAGGAGGTCAGATCAAGAGGGCAATGCAGAATTGGGTGGCTGGATTTAGGATGAGGTCAGGGGAAATGGAGATGAGAAAACTGAAATCAAAGTTGATTCTGTGTGGTTGGAAGGTCCTGAGGAGAACCACTCCTCTTGGGTGGTCAGGATTTGGTGGTGGAGGTGGTCCAGGAGTTGCATGATCTTGGAGTGGGCGGGGGAGTTGAAGTGATTGGCCACAGAGCAGTAGGTTTTTTTTTCAACTGTCGCATTATTCTCCAGCATTCTGCAAGTTAGCATCTTGCCTCCCCAATGGACCACATGGAGAGCAACGGGCACAGCACATGAAATATTTGGAGGTGGGGGCAAGGGAAGGTGCTGGCAGTAGAGGGTGGACTTTTAGGTTGGGGGTGTGGGTGAATACCTAACGAAGGGTTATGGAGGAAATGGTCTCTGCAGATGGGTGGGGAAGGAAATATATTTGTGGTTGTTGTGCCTGACTGTAGGTGGTGGAAATGATGATGGAAGATGATGCATTAATGCTGGAGGTTGGGGTGGAAGATGATGATCATAGGGGGGGGAATGCAAGTCGTATCCTTATTGCTTTGGGAGGGGTGGAGTTCAAGGACAGGTGCAGGGAGTAGAGGAGATACAGGGGAGGCATTGTCGACCATGAGAGGGGAAATTGTGGTCCTTGAAGTAGGCCACCTGAGATGTTCTGCAGTGGAATCAATCCACCTGGGAGCACATTTGGGGGAGGATTTGAGTAAGGGATAGTGTTTCCATAGGTGGTGTGGGAGGACATATAAGAGAAAGTGAGGACTGCAGATGCTGGAGATCAGAGCTTAATGTGTTGCTGGAAAAGCGCAGCAGGTCAGGCAGCATCAAAGGAACAGGAGAATTGACGTTTTAGGCATAAGCCCTTCTTTAAGAATGAGAAGGGTGTGCCAAGCAGGCTAAGATAAAAGGTAGGGAGGAGGGACTTGGGGGAGGGGTGTTGGGAATGCGATAGGTGGAAGGAGGTTAAGGTGAGGGTGATAGGCAGGAGAGGGGGGTGGGGGGGCGGAGAGGTCAGGAAGAAGATTGCAGGTCAAGAAGGCAGTGCTGAGTCTGAGGGTTGGGACTGAGCAAAGTGGGGGGAGGGGAAATGAGAAAGCTGGAGAAATCTGCATTCATCCCTTGTGGTTGGAGGGTTCCTAGGCGGAAGATGAGGCGCTCTTCCTCCAGGCGTCCTGCTGGCAGGAGGTGTAGTCCAGGTAGCTGAGTTGGGGAGTTTGAGTCTGTTGCTTGAAATGGAGAGGTCCAGGAAAGGTGATATTCCAGGTGAGCTTGATCAGTGTGGCAGATGTTTTGTGAAATTGAACTGTTCAACCTCCTCATGGGAGTATGAGGTGGCATTGGCGGCACCATCCCCCACCATTACAATGTAATTGCGGAAGGTGGACAATTCCACATATCCTGCGAAGAGGCAGGTGTAGTTGGGGTTCATGCAGGTGCCTGTGGCTACCCCTTTAGCCTGAAGGAAGTGGGAGTATTTGATCGAGAGGTTGAGGGGGAGGACCAGTTCCAACTAGTGTATTGGGGGGGGAAGACTATTTGGGTTGCTGGGACAGGAAGAAACAGCTTGGAGGCCTTTGCCATGGCAGATAGATATTGTAGAGAGGTTGTATGTTCATGGTGAAAATAAGGCTTTGGGGGCCAGGGAAACAAGTCATCGAGGGTGTGGTTGTCCTGAACAGGTGGGGGGAGATCCTGTCCTGAGGGGAACAGGATGGTGTCTAGGTATGGGTGGGGATCTGGGGTCAACTGGGACAGTCAGTTTTTTTTGTGAATTTTGGGTAAGAGGTGAACTGGGAGTTATTGAACTGAGGTTGGAGGCTGTGGATTGGGTCTCCCCTGAGGTGATGAGGTGGTTGTGGATGGTCTGGGAGATGTTTGGGAGGTGAGGTTGTGGTTTTGGGGGGGGGGGAGAAGGAGGAGGAGGTGTCCATGAGTTGACCACACCTACCATGCTTTTCCTATCTTCTCCTCCCTGCCCCAGCCCTCTGAGGATGAGCGATCAGTCATCCCACAAGGCTCCCAGATCAACAAATGCAATGTGTTGTGACATCAAAATCTTTTGCTTCTGTCACCTCTGCCTCCATGCTTGCTTTTTCTAACGGGGCTCCCACCCACCCTGCTGAGGACCCCTTTGTATCCCTTCAACACACTCCATCTGCTTGGACATCCCATGCTGGTCTGTTAGCTGTCCTTTATCTCCATCTCCCTCTCCAATTGCTGCTGTGACATTGACTGCCTCAACTTGTCGACCCCTCTCTCCCACTCCAACCTCTCACCCTTGCAATGTGCAGCCCTCCACTCCATGTTCCAACCCCAACCTATCCATCAAACCAGTGGATAAGGAGGAGTGGTGCACAATGATTTGGGGCACCAGCCAGATGCCACCTACAGCCCCCTCGACCACTATCTCACCTCTCATCACCAAACTATTATCTCCCAGATTACTCACAATCTCATCAGCCCAGGAGATCTCCTATCCACAGCCTCCAACCTCCTAGTCGATGATCAATCAAACATAATTGGGGATGGTAAGGAGGACAGGACAAAATGATTTGTGGTAGTGTGAAGCTAGGACAGCTATCTATCACAGCTACTGGTACTTGGTGTAACTGGCATCAGTTCTTGAGCTGACAGCCTTAAGGGCTGTGGATGTTAAGACTAGAGAACTGGCTAGTACTCACTTGCACCCTTGTGGGCAGTGCTGAATCTGGCAGACCATTGACACATGGGTCTCCCTTGAGGTGACTGGAATTTATCAGCTGCATCTTGTTGGCAAGACAGATGAAGCAGACTTCCATATCGTTGCTAGTGCCTGCATGAGAGAACTTTGAGTAACCTTTATCAGGCCCAATGGTTTATAGAGCCATAAAGAGATTGCTTTGGGACCTGTTGAATTGCATCTTTGCTTCCTACCAGTGAAAGCAAATAATCAATGTTTGAGTGGCCTGCATGCTGCTCCATTGCTGGCATCCCTGTGAAACCATGTGAGCCTTTGACCAATTGCTGTAGGATTTGATTGACAGCTCTCCATAAAATGAAGGTCACTTCCATTGGAAATGGATTTGTAGCCTCAAAAATGTCATCAACTTTAGACTCTTTATCATTACAATAAAGACTCTGGCCTGCTCTCAAGTCAGTTGGACCATTTTTTTTTAGGATCAGTTTGATCTGTTGGATTCGGCCTTTATATACTAAAGGTGGATAAGTTACCTCTTTTAGTGGTCCTACTATTGTCCACCAGTTCTATTCCTTCTAATTTTAAACTAACATGGATCAAAGTACCTTTTTAAAAATGAAACTATAGCTTAGTATCCAAAACAAATAAGGTTACCTATTTCAGGAAGTAAATGTGTACTGTTGGCTACTTTGTAAGATGGGTGAAAGCATTCTGAATGGGAGCTAGTTTCGATTGACAAAATTTAAAATTGACACTTTTTTAAAAATGGGAAATACTTATAAATCAATTCTACCACAATTTTCTAACTTTGTTTTGAGCTTGATCCAGCATGAGAATTGGTGGCTGCTGGACAGCTAAGTTTGTTCAACCACCTGGAGTTTGAGGAAGAAAACAGCTAGTCTCCCTAAAATGCATTACAATCTAATCTTTGTTTAGAGATGACGTGTACAGAACTAACTGATTAAAAATGACTGACTCTGACTCTGCTGCCTGATGCAGAAGGCTGAGTCACATGCTAATGATTTCAGTGCTTTTAAATATTATTGGTTGACTGACTCAAAGTATGAGACATTTATTTCTAGCTCTCGAAATCCCTTTTTGGGGATTTTCAATAATCTTGTGTTATTTTGGAATGTATTCTGAAAGAGGTTAATGTTTCACTACATTGTAATTCTTTTTCCCTCTGGGTTGTTGAATTGCTTCTAGAAAGATGGTTTAGCTGATTCTAAACACTTCAAAATTTGAACCATTGTGTGTCAAGCTTGGTTTTGTGAGAAACCAAAGTCTTGACAATAGATTTTAAGTTTTAATAAAGCAACCCTTTTTTTCTTTGCAGACTTCAGATTCCAGATGCTGAATTCTGGATCAGTTGAAACTGGTGATCATGACTAATGGGTTAAGTATAGGCTAACTACTTCCTTTCAGTTAGCTGCTGAGAATAAGGCTATTGGCTGTCTCAAATGGAAGTTTGATCCTTGTGACAGCCCACAATCAACATGCAGCCTCCAGTATCTGGTTGGCTAGTCTACTGAATCTAGGTACTGTTAAATTCTGTAGTTTTGAAGGGGCAGTTTTTTTGCGTTGAAGCCAGAGATGTTGGGAAGAGGGCATGTCTTAGTCTACAGTCATGAATTTCAGTTAACCAAGAGCTCTTTTATTTAAAAAAAAAACTAGATCTGAAGATCTAGGTGTGGAATTGGTTTCTTGTTCAAGTTTAACATAGGTTTTGAATGAAATAGTACTTGACTCCATTTTTGGAAATGACAAACATTATCTCCCTTTAGAGCAGAGGGAAATGGAAAAGCTCTGAACTATGTAGGCCAGCTAGCCTAGCATTGCATTGAGGCAAAATCCTAGTCTCTTAGGAAGAAATAGCAGGTCATTCAGAAATGCCTTCATATAAAATGGTTTTTAAACACCTTTTGTGAAAGGGAAATAATGGTTGGTTTTTATTTTTTACAATTCATTCAAATGTATTGAGCAGAATTGGTAATGAAAACCAGTAGATGTTGCATGCTCTCTGAAAATCCTAGTAAAAGCTGTCGCAATCTTGAATGCACAGAATGAAAGTACTGTATTGAGGTAATATTAACATCAAGGATTGGATAAATCAGTCATGATTTAATCTGCCAAGTTGGAAAGACAAGATACAGGTTGTGGACTAATTTGCTAAAAGGTGAGGTCATGCAGTTGAGTAGGGAGAGTGGAAAAAGGCAGTTCAAGTGAGACACTCTCTTGAAATAGAGACAAGTCTGGGTGTACATGAAGAACAAGGCAGGAGCAGCAAGTAATTGAGGAAAACATAATGTTGGCTATCATTGTTATGGGGTCAGTTTAGAAAAACTGAGTCTTGTTACAACTATATAAGGTGTTGAAGCTACACCCAGGGGTAGTGTGTACAGTTTTAGCACCTTGGTAGAAAACAAATGTACCTGCATTGGAGGCTGAATCTTGGGATGGAAAGGGTTGACTATTCAAGAACCACTAATCCAGTTAGGCCTTTTTAAAAGTGAGATTTTGAGTTTGAGTGCTTGAGAGGAGAGGTAAACTACTTTCACTAGTGGGAGTGTCTTGAACTGGAGGCGTCCTTGTGGAATAAGAGGACTCCATTTTCGAGGTGTGAAGGAATTTTCCCAGAGGAGTGAATGTGCTGAATTCTATTGTGGAGGCTGTATCATTGGAAGTATTTGTAACAGTATATTTTTAAGTATTAAAGTTTGAGGGATGTGCTGAGCTGTATCAGGGGAGTTGAAACCTGGGACAAAGCAGCCATATTTGGATAAATGATATGGCAGCCTTGAGGGACCAAATGCTGCTCCCTGGGTCTAGTGTCTACACTTTGCTATAGTAACCAAACAACACAGTACAAGGCTAAACAATTGCATGACTTTTTTGTTCTAACCAGTAACTGTCACAGGCAGAATAGCTATAGCTGAACAAAATATAAATCCCAACCAAGTTATACCATCATGGGAGATGATCTAATGCACTTCCTGAACAATCTCTGGCTAACGCAAGACAGATTGAGATGCAACTAATTTGGCAAAGCTCCTGACTTTTTTAACAAACAATGCGCTCTGGAAGAAATAAAAGGTGCTTGAATTGGTCATGTTCCAGACAGAGCCTGATTGTCTGAAGAGAACTTTATTTTGTAGCATGTTTTGTCACTTTAGGAATTTTGCTTGCACAGTCACACGCCCCTGTAGCACCTTTTTTGAGAGGAGAGAATGTCAATGTGACTGACCTTTTGATCTTAAGAACTAGGCCTGTTGGAGTGGGAGTAAAGCTGTGATAGCTATGTTGATCAGTGTTCTATTCCCCTCAATGCTGCCTTGCTCAAAATATTCAGCTCCTTGAACCCACTTCAGATCCTTATCCCCAACTTTGGAAAGGCTTGCCCCAAAGAAAAATGTTGTCCCTCAAACATTAGAGAAGCGTGCAATGCAAATTTGCAACATTGCAAGGAAATTATCAATCTCTCCCCAAACTTAGTTTGGGAGGTGATTCCTTAGTTGGAATTGCAAAAACTATTCTATTGGTGTACCTGTTTAACTCAGCTTTTTTTTTTATCAATTGAAAATAGAATTTCTTTGGCAGTTATCTGACTTCTCTACTGAACCCAACCTACCCACCTCCCACCACTCTGATTTTAAAATGTTGTAAGGTGTCTGATTTACTTATGATAATGCGTTCACCACAGGCTGCATTCCAAACCCCTGTAAAAACTTATTTCTAACCTTCAGCTGTGGATCAACATTCCAATTAGATGAGGCAGTGCATTTTTTCACTGATGGAAACTAAATTCTTGAAGTTGGACTGCAATATAAATCTAGTCTTTCACAGGCCTAAAAGGTATGCAAAAAGTAAATTGTTGCATTGCAACAGGGTGAAACTTTCCCACTTAGAGCCAGCCTGTCTCCTGGTCACCTGTTCATTAATGCATTTTTTAAGAAAATATAACTTTAAACTCAGACTGTGAAATTTCTTACCTGCACTTGCAAGGGCATTTTTAATGTCTTCCACAGCTTGTTGAATGTCTATTGTAAACCAAACCATGAAGACTGTTTGTTTGGCTATCAAATGGAAAAATGGAGACTGTGCTCTGTTTGATGCTCTGTTTGATAAACTAAGTCCGAAGAACAAAAAGTCTATGAAAGGGAATTTAACTTTTTTTTTCAAGATATGTTTAACATTAGCAAATTTGTTTTTTGAGCTTTGCTTTCAAAGATCATTACTTGGGCAGCTGTATGCTCAAGGGAGGATGGAATGTGCAAAGCATTAGCTTTTGGCGCAAGCAGTGATTTTTATCTTAAAATTCACATCTGGGATGTAGATGTCACTGGCCAGTATCTATTGCCTGTCCCTTGCTGCCCTTGACGGTAGTGAACTGCCAGCTTGAACTTCCTTTGGGTGATTCTCAATCTCCCTTGAGGTTGGAATTTCAAGATTGTGCCCCAGTGATCATGTAGAAACAATTATATTTTCAAGACAGGGTGGGGAGTGGCTTTGAGGGGATCTTGGAGGTGTTATTCCCATGTATCTGCTGCCCTCTTCCTTCTAGATGGAAGTGGAAGGTGCTGTTGAGGATCTTTTGAATTTGTGCAATGCATCTCTTTCAGTAGTATACATTGCTACTGAATGGTGGTGGAGGGAGTGGACAGTTGTGGATGTAGTGCCAATCAAGCAGGCTGCTTTGTCCTAGATGGTGTCAAGCTAGTGCTTTTGGAGCTGCCAATATCCAGGCAAGTGAGGATGATGTTCACTATTGTCCCTTTTTTGTTTTGGTTAAAACATGCCTTATTGACCAAATAAGATGGGCTATGCACTAAGTTTAAGCTGTAGCTTTAGTTTTGAGCAAATGTTTGAGTTGCCTTTCTCAGGCCCATCAGTATCCTGATACTCTGCAGTGACCAAATATTGGTAAGCATTCCTCCGGCTTTACAACTTACTGTTGGACGATGCAGGGATTTACTTTGCCCGATGAAGTAGGAATAAGGATAAGTTCCAAATCTTGTTGCTATTCACTTGTTTTGTCTTGTGTCACATAGCATATCACTAACCTGTGAAGGAAGATTCATTTTTCTAAGGTTACTTATTCAATGCTGTAAAGAGGAATGAAGAAATTTTAGGGTTCTCAATCGCCTACTATGTCATGCTGCTTACCATGCATTCTGGGTACAATGACATCTGCCTTGGATTCCTTCACCAAAATGATTTTGGTTTCAGTTGTTAACTGGGTACAAGTTTAATCTGAGTTATCAAGCAAAGGCTTCCTAAAGCCAACTTAAGTATCCAGTATGCCAGTACAAAGGTTCAGCTTTTAAATTATTTTTAACCAGATCTTGGTACACCACACGCAGAATTAAGTTTTTAAGTTGGTAACTGCAATGATTGCACTGAAGCCTGCATGCAAATTGAGATTTTGTGAGCCACAAAAGTTGGACAAGAAACTGAATATTTGTGTAGCCTGGCTAGTACAATAGGTTAAAATCTGAATTGCGATCAGAACGACTCGTGTCTTTATGAGCCAGTCAGTGTGATTGCAGTTCTGTTATTTAACAATGCTTGAAATCTCCAACAGGAATTGCTGGAGCAAGTCAGCAGGTCTGACTGTATCTGAAGAAAGGGTCACCATACTCCCAGATGTTGGTTCTGTTTCTCTGCACAGATGCTGCCAGTCCTGCTGACTTTGTCCAGCAATTCTTCACAGTTGCATGGTTTTCTTTGCATGTGTGGCATGACTAAGACCCCAGACCAGTCCTGCGTTCCAGGAAAACAACAATCCAACATTTGGAAGTTACATGATCATTACCCAAGAAAGCATAAAGAACTGATCTTGGTTGTGAAATCAAATTCACAACTTCACTGTCTTTAAATTTGCTCTACCTGACAAATCTATTTTGGGTTATGTTTATTGCTCTTCCTGCCATCATGTGTAACCCTCATAAGACCAGCTTAGGCTGAATTAGGTTTGTGCTTGAACTTAACATCTAATAAGGAATGTTAGTTGTGTGAACTGATGACTCCAGTTTTTCTCTTCCTGACTTCAGTAAAACTTAAATAGACACTGGTCTGTTGGACAATTATTTCTGCCTTAAGGAGAAACTTTAAGAATAGTGCATGATCTGCTTACCAATGAAGTGTTAATTGTCAGGCTTCATGGTAATACATAAGGCATCTATGTAGAGGCTCATTTAACATATGGAAACCACACTTTTTCGGCTTGAACCTGAGAAATTATTCCAAGGGAACTTTGAGAGCTTTGGTTGTAAATTTCTTGTTGTTGTTGTATTCATGAACAAGCTGAACAGTACACATGAAAACATGAATTAGCTGAGTGGCAACCTGAATCAAATGTTCATGAAGTGTTGTGCATTATGTCCCAAGTCCATTCCGAAATATTATCCAAAACAATTAGTCATACAACATGGGAACAGACCCCTTGGTCCAACTCTTCTGTGCAGACTAGATATTTCAGTCTGACCTAGTCCCCATTTAGCCCCATCAGTTGCTATTTGGGTACCCATCCAGATGCCCTTTTTTAAAATATTGTAATTGTACCTGCCTCTGGCAGCTTGTTCCATACACTCACTATCCTTTGCCTGGAACAAGTTACTTTGGGTTGTTTTTTCCTCCCCTTAAACCTAGGCCTACTAGATTTGGACACTCCTACCCTAGGGAAAAGACCTTGGCTATTTACCCTATCCATGCCCTCTTGATGTTATAAGTCTCTAAGGTGATTCAGCCCCTAATGCTCCAGTAGGGGGGAAAGCCTCTGAATATTCAGCTCTTTGATAGCTGATGCCTTCCAATCCCAGTCCTGCCAACATCCTTGTAAATCATTTTTCTGCATTCTCCAATGGAAGAACTTTCTTTGCTTTGAAACACCATTGAGTGTACTTCAGTTAGGAGGATGGCATGTACACTTGTCTTGTTTGGCTGAAAGCATAGCTGTCATTGGGGGAAAAAACAAAAGTTGGCAATCTGGCCGCGATGTGTCCAGCTTTTCCAATGCAGTTGGTCACCTATTCGCATTGTACAATAAATCTCTCTCCCTCTTTCTCTTTTCCTCTTTTTTCTCTTTTTCCCTCTCTTTCTTTCTCTTTTTCCCTCTCTTTCTTTCCTTCTTTCTCTCCTTCTTTCTCTCTCTCTCCCCCTCTCTCTCTCCCTCTCTCTCTCCCTCTCTCTCTCCCTCTCTCTCTCCCTCTCTCTCTCCCTCTCTCTCTCCCTCTCTCTCTCCCTCTCTCTCTCCCTCTCTCTCTCCCTCTCTCTCTCCCTCTCTCTCTCCCCCTCTCTCTCCCCCTCTCTCTCCCCCTCTCTCTCCCCCTCTCTCTCCCCCTCTCTCTCCCCCTCTCTCTCCCCCTCTCTCTCCCCCTCTCTCTCCCCCTCTCTCTCCCCCTCTCTCTCCCCCTCTCTCTCCCCCTCTCTCTCCCCCTCTCTCTCCCCCTCTCTCTCCCCCTCTCTCTCCCCCTCTCTCTCCCCCTCTCTCTCCCCCTCTCTCTCCCCCTCTCTCTCCCCCTCTCTCTCCCCCTCTCTCTCCCCCTCTCTCTCCCCCTCTCTCTCCCCCTCTCTCTCCCCCTCTCTCTCCCCCTCTCTCTCCCCCTCTCTCTCCCCCTCTCTCTCCCCCTCTCTCTCTCCCTCTCTCTCTCCCTCTCTCTCTCCCTCTCTCTCTCCCTCTCTCTCTCCCCCTCTCTCTCCCCCTCTCTCTCCCCCTCTCTCTCCCCCTCTCTCTCCCCCTCTCTCTCCCCCTCTCTCTCCCCCTCTCTCTCCCCCTCTCTCTCCCCCTCTCTCTCCCCCTCTCTCTCCCCCTCTCTCTCCCCCTCTCTCTCCCCCTCTCTCTCCCCCTCTCTCTCCCCCTCTCTCTCCCCCTCTCTCTCCCCCTCTCTCTCCCCCTCTCTCTCCCCCTCTCTCTCCCCCTCTCTCTCCCCCTCTCTCTCCCCCTCTCTCTCCCCCTCTCTCTCCCCCTCTCTCTCCCCCTCTCTCTCCCCCTCTCTCTCCCCCTCTCTCTCCCCCTCTCTCTCCCCCTCTCTCTCCCCCTCTCTCTCCCCCTCTCTCTCCCCCTCTCTCTCCCCCTCTCTCTCCCCCCCCAATGTATGTTCTTTGCAACTTATTAATGCAGACACTGAATGCACCCTGGGAACCACTCCAAGCCTGTGACCTCTTAGATAACCCAGCAAACCTTTTTAAATATAAAGGAGCATGAAAACATTGAACTTGTTGTAGTGAGTGTAGAGGGTAAACTGGGATCAGGTTTCACCTGAAGGGGGCTGGTCAAGTAATTGGCTTTGAGCAACTGGTCATGTCAGGGAGTTTAACTAGAAGCTAATTATGGTAAAGTTTGCAGGTGTGGTTCTGTTTTTGGGAAGCAGTGAGCTTCGTTTGAATGCAGTACACACCTTTCGGGATTAAGTTTATCCTAATGACTTAAGGGAGTTGAACTTCTCAGCCAACAGGGGATTTCTTAGGCAAGTTTCCCAAGCCAAAGAATAGTAGAATCTGGAAGTTCTAACCTGGGGTAGCTTTCACAAAAGATGTTAGTGATCTCCTGCAGAGAATAAATAGCTTACAATCAGGGTGTTCTTGGAGACTCCATGATTGTCTTTTGTGAAGCCCTGAAACTTTGGTCCTCCATCTTCAGACCATGTCATTAACCTATCCATTTCCAGGAAGTATGTTTCTTGTATTCATGCCATATTGCATCAAGTTGATTATAGAAAAGTCTGATTTTTATATTTTTTATTTTGAATCTAAGTTCATGTATGTAACAAGGAGAAAGTGAGGACTGCAGATGCTGGAGATCAGCTGAAAAATGTGTTGTTGGAAAAGCGCAACAGGTCAGGCAGCATCCAAGGAGCAGGAGAATCGACATTTCAGGCATAAGCCCTTCAGGAATCGCTGAAGAATGACTTATGCCTGAAACATCAATTCTCCTGCTCCTTGGATGCTGTGCTTTTCCAGCAGCACATTTTTCAGCCATGTATGTAACAAGTTGAGTGTAGTTATGCATGTTGGCAGCTTTTGGTAACTTTTTGTTAATTTTGGCCAGTGAACATTTTGTGAATTGTTCCTTAAATACATGGTCTCCCTGGTCTCCAACAGTCAAATAAAATGTATGTTATAGGAGGGTCCACCTTCATTTTGGAGGTTGAAATAGCTTTCTCTTTACCAGCAAGTTCTTGAATCTGTACTGTAATTAGGCATGAGCCAACACTTGCAATTTTTATACACCTAGCTTACATTTATGTTTCAGGCTATTGGTTGACTCTATATTGAGGCAGCTGATGCAACCCTCTTAAAGCAATCAGAAGGCCACACCTTGAGCATTTAAATTCGAGCCTCCGACTGAAGTATTCAGGCCATGGAGTTGGTGTGGAGAGATCAAATCTAAATACTGGTAGCAGTCTACCTTTTTGAATGAAGTGTGTGGGAAGCTAAGAGGCAATAGAATTTTTTTCTTGGCTTAACTCTAGGAAAGAGCATGAACACATCTTGATTTGTGAGCACAACACTTGAAAGGATTCAAGACACATTTAGGATTTGTTTGTTTTTGGGAATGTTTCAGTAATTTCTAATACTTTGCCCTCTGTTAATTCCAGTGGTGGACAGCATCATTTGCAATCACTTGCCCTGTAGATTGTAAAAGTGAATGAAGTGGCAAGTCGCCCTCTGATATATTGAAGATTTGTTCAAAATCTGGAGTTGTTGATGAGTTGGTAATTTCATGAGAAATTCTTTCAATAAAGAACCCCACAGTTGCACCACTAGTACAAGGGATTACTTGATTATCTCATCTTTGAAATTTTGTGGGTAGTAGGTGTTAGATTTTTTTTTCTTACCAACTTCAAAATTGAAGTTAAAAATCACACCACCAGTTTATAGTCCAACAGGTTTAATTGGAAGCACACTAGCTTTCAGAGCGTCACTCCATCAGGTGGTAGCAGGAGCAATGCTCCGAAAGCTAGTGTGCTTCCAATTAAACCTGTTGGATTATAACCCGGTGTTGTGATTTTTAACTTTGTACACCCCAGTCCAACACCAGCATCTCCAAATCGTGCAAAATTGAAGTTGCATTGCCTGAGGCCATTTGAATGTGGTGGAGCTGGATGAGGTTCCTGTTGTGTCTCTTTTTAAAAGTGAAACTGATATTTCAAGAGTAGCCTGATGTATTTTCCAAGTGAATTTGTCACTATTTGTATGTTTAAACAGCCAGTCTGTGTTCAATCTGTGACTTTGCTGTTGAATTTTGTGCTTTGTTGATATTAATTCTGAAAGATAACAGGCCTCAAGTTGTTAACTCTGCTTGTCCCCTTAAAAGGTACTACCTGACCCTGAGGACTTCCAGCATTTTTGGCATGTCAGTTTCCAGATTGGCAGTAACTTTGCTTTTGCATGACTATATGGATGCTATTTTATTGGTTTTGCAACACTCCAATTTGGGCAAGTTCAAATATTACACTTGTGACTTCAAAAGCTTGTCAGTTTTAACTGATTTGTGCATGGTTTCAAATATGTTAATCCGTTTCAGTCTAGTGACCAAAATTGGGCAAAGGATCTAAATAATACCTCTTTTAGCTGGAGTCTGTCATGGGGAGGCCAGAAATAGTATTTTTGTTTGTGGTTCTTTATCACTTGGTTATCCAAATGTATTTATGATCTTACAAACGTTTTGATGTTATTGAGGAAATGGTGCCTCATCAGTGCAACGTTAATTAAACAAGATTGCAAGATAAAAAAATGTGTATTCTTTTTCAAGCAAACTGGAAAAGATTATAAAGAGTACACTTTTAAAATTGCTGTTACCTGACTGGAATGAAGGAATGTGCACTTGAACAATGCAGGTGTTTGTAACAGCATAGAATGCTCATACTTGCTGATTTGAGGAAAACCTGACTTTATGGAGCCTGTTTTAGTAGCTTGATTACTGACCTGTAAAATTTCAAATAAAATTCCAGTTAGTTGCTTAGTACTGTTCCTACTTCCATTTGGTGCACTTATTGTGGTATTAGTTACAGATAGGACTTCAAAGAAAACAAAGGGGTATTGGGTTTTTTTTTTTTTTGAACACTTGAGGACCAACTGCTTCCTTCCTTCACCAGAAGAATGTTGGTGATGTTGTCCAATGGCAAACTGTCCAGATCTGACAGACTACTTTTAGTGCTTCCTACGTTACCAAGGCTGGTGTGTTTCATTGAAAAACTTGAGTAGCATGAGTGTTTTGTGTGGCGCAATGTACATCAAATCTGAAACATGGCTCAAACCACTAGATTCCATTCTGCAATTTGAATTCTCCTAGTTGAAAACTGAGTTTCAGGTAGCTATTAACGATAAGATTGAGAATGATTGATCGAGGTATAAAGCATGGAAACAGCTTTTTGGCCCCACATGTCCATGGAATAGCCATCTCTAGTATTGAACATATAATTAAATGAGATATTGAGGGCTTTAACCAGCTGGCAATGTTTAAGTGTTTTAATACCAAAACTTAAAACTAGTTTTGTGTAACTTCCAAGACCAACAGTGATTTTTAACTAATATTGGGAATTTTTGAATATAGATTGTAATTTGTTTACCCTGCCAGAGAGCAACTGTATTCCCCGGTGTCTTTCTGCCACCACCACCTGTTATAAATAGCTAATGCTGAGCCTCCTGGCAAATGCTACTTTTATCCATGGTACAATAGTCTAGTCTGTTTTATAATGATCATGACCTTGCTTTTGCCATGGACTTGCAAAAGAAAATTGTCGTCTCCCTGTTTTGGATGTATGCAGAGCTGACTCTGCTGTTGGTATGCTACATAATGGTTTACTTTGTGCCCCAGTCACTCATAAACTACTAATACACCACCCAATTCTCTGACCTGGCAATGATATTTGTCTTGCACAAATTTAAAATGTTTTCCAAGTGTTCAATTGAAGATCTAATTGATGACAATAAACTTGTATCCTACAAAATCAGATGCTTTTTTTTTTTACAGAGCATGGTTTGTCATTTAAACATCTGCATTTAAATCTTTTCATTTGGCTTTTTGACTGCCACCAGTGAATATCAGTGACTGGAGTAGGATCATTACCAGCAAGGCAACCAGAGAACTTTGTGCAAATACATGCGCTCCTGTTTTGAGTAAAAGTTCATCAACATCGCCTATGGTCAAAGGACTCCATTCTAGTTAATCCCATTTTTTCTCCAGTCGGAACATGCATTGTTGGTATTTCAAAGTTGAATTTTTTGTACTTGAATCTGATTCCTTGCTGAAGAAAGTTGCTCTTGTGGAATGTGCTGTTGAAATGGAATGTCCTTTGCAATCCATTTTAAGTTGGGCACTTATCATTCTATAATCTGCAGATGGTAGGGTCACGTTGATTTATCTGCAGTGAATTAATAGCTTCTTGTGAACATAATGTAAAATCCCAGATGACTGCTCTAAGCAAGTCCCAAGTTGCCACATGGGCTGTCTTTTTGAAATTTGAAATGTTGCACTCTGGCAATAGTCACCTCATCAGTGAAATTTGGCTTTTGGTTCTATCTTTTGATTACTCTTGTTGTTTCTGCTTTTTTAATATTTTGGCCGCTAGAAAAGTAGTTTGGTTGTAGTATGACATTAGTCATTTGGACTTGACTAATTTGCACCACTTCAGGTGTATTTCTCCATTTTAAGGATTACTTTGCACCAGTCTACTTTAATTTTTTTATCCTTTTTGTAACTCCTGCTTACACCTAAGGAATTGAGGATTTTGTGTGTGGTGTTGAGCTGATTCATCAATTGGGAAACTCCATGTTGTAATGACTGAAATGTGCAATCTAGAATCTTGGATGTGGTTATTTTTACATCCAATCCTTGTCAATGACAGGCTAACCTCTGCCTGCAAGACTGAAAAGATTTGATTCCAAGCTGTTTGTCTGGGGTGTCAAATGATCTAGCTTGTTTCTACTAATCTTGTTAGAACCACACCCAGCTGATTTCTTGTACTGCTTATTTGGACAGTACTACTTTCTCAGACTTGACCACCAATTTGTTTTAGTGACATGTTTGCTCTGGGCTGGTTTTAATCAGTGCTTCCCGCCACATCTGGAGTAGTTTCTTTTTTGCATTATTGACTTGTGAGCAAGATGTTTGAATGGGGTGGGGGTTTAAAAGAAAGTCTCTCAGCTGGTTTGATAACTTCCACCATTCTTGCTGCCTTTGCTCACTCCTTTTGAGTATAGGAGTTGGGATATTGTGTTGAGGTTGTAGAGGACATTGGTGAGGCCTTTGGAATACTCCCAGTTTTGGTCATCCAGTTGTAAGGATTTTGTCAAGCTAAAGAGGTTCAAAAGACTTATCAGGATGTTGCTGGGAATGAAGACTGGGAGCTGGAGGGATAGGCCTTTTGTGTAGGAGGCTGAGGCTTACCTTTGAGGGACGTAGGCAAGGTGTATTTCTCTTAAGATGTGGGATTTGCAGACTGGGGCATCTTTTGAAAGAGCTGTACAAAAGACTAGGCTATTTTCTAGAGCAGATGGTTCACAGGTGGAATGAACTTTCAGAGGAAGTGGTGGAGATGGGTATAATTACACATCAAAAGATGTGGATAGGTAAGAGGTTCGGAAGGATATGGACTGGGGCAGTCAGATGGGATTAGTTTAGTTTTGGATTGTTTGGCATGGACTAATTTGTTGTGGAGAAAATATAGAGAATCGCCACCAGGAGATGCAGGGAGTTCAAGAAGTAGGTCATTTATTTGCAAACAAAAAACTGTGACACTGAGAAAGCAGATTCTTGAATGCCCACAAACCTCAGGGTCCATGGATTTTTATTTTTTTTAATCTTGTTTCTGTTAGTTTATCAGCATGTCCAACTATACTTAATCAAAGTACCTCACTCTAGCTACATAATAAACCAGTGATGTTAGTTCCCATTATCTTTAGTTGTACATTCTACTTAATATTATTCCAGTGTCATGGTTAGATATTTATTGTTAACTCTCTGCTACAGTGATCTTCTATTCCAGACTATCCTGTCATGATAGAATAGCTAAATATCTATTACAATAGTCTCCTGTCTCTAGCTGACTCTACTAACTATTGATTAGATGTTTTAATGTCATGTCCCAAATATTTATGGTCCCAATCCTGTCCTAATTAACACTAACACAAGTAACAAAGCAAGTTCCTTTTATCCCCTCTTGTCAGTGACCTTTCAACCTTAACCTTGCTCTGCTAATTGGTGTAAGAGCATTCCACTATTCTTATCCCATCCTGCCTTCCACAGATTGGCAGTGGTGGTCTTGCTTTAACCCTTCCCATGAATCATGTTCTTTATTTTCATACTAGGTGAGGTGGTCTGAAAGATCTGTTATGTTCTTTGACCTGATAGGTAATTGTTTCCTACTTGAACCTTGAAGACCACATAGTCTGTATTAGCATCCTCAATTTTTTGTTTGTGGGAATTCCTGCTCTCAAGAGTATGCTAATGAACACATTCATAGGTTAAGATATGGGAAATTAAAAAAAAAAACTTGTTTGCAGGAGCAGACAATGATTTCAGGAAGACATCTTTGAAGTGGTTTGTGGTCAGATTGGGGTATTGACATTAGCTTCTCTCTTTTCTAAAGTAGAGAAAGTGAGCAAAGGCTGTTCTTCTCTGCGCTCACCCCACCCCACACTACTGAACATGCTTCAGCAGTGAGTTTGGTACATGGTCTCTGCTTGACTTGTCAAGGCAAAAATTGATTGCATTACTTATCTGCAAGAGCTTCACCTGGTCAGGATCCCAGTAAACTCCTTTTTTGTATACAAATGCATAAGTCACTGACTATATTTTTAAGTTACATCTTTTGTATGAGCTTTGTTCTATCTGGTGTGCTTTTAACACCCTCCAGATTCTGCAATTTTTGAGCTTTCTTCCCCTTTTGTCTCCTCCACACCTGCAAAGAAGCAGAAATTAGAATAGCTTCCATTTAAGGAAGATCACCGACTATCTTGTGCTATCTGCATTTGAGATTCCTTTTTTGTGTTGGAAATGCCATGTAACATAAATTATTTGGATCCGCTCCTGATTGGTAGCCAGAATGTTAATGCTTTATCCAGCTTCATCTTTGCAGCAAGGTAGTAAAGAGCTTTACCTTGGCAAGCTTCTGGCAGAATTCCAGTGGTTGATATTGGTAGTGAAGTCTCTAGTAAAGCTGGACCCTTTTTTTTTCAATCTGTATGCAATGAGGAAATAGATGTAAAACCTGAGGCTGTTTTGTCCTTTCTGTAGTTGCTGTCACTGTGATCCCTCCTTCTGCTTTCAGCTTTTGAGTGATCAACTCTAGCTACTCCCTCTACTTTTTACCACCAGGAAGACCAATCTATTAAAACATAATGGATCTCCAGAATTAATCAATTGCTTTGTGACCTATAAAACATTGCAGATCTCTCATACATGGAGGGTTACCTGTCCAAGGATTAGATTTGACATTAGTTGACAAGTGCAATTTTGCTCCACTTTAATTCGAGATCGTGTTTTCCCTGTCAAATTAAGTTCAAGTTAATTCAGTGGGACAAGTGCCATTCCATTGTGTAATAATTTGAGCCTCATTTGAGGACTAGCACACACTTCATGTGTCTTGGAGATCGGTTGGACACCAATGCATTTTACTTATTGTCTGAAGCCTCCTGCATTCACCACCTATTAGCCCCAAGCCTGTTACCTTGAGCTGAAAATGTGTTGCTGGAAAAGTGCAGCAGGTCAGGCAGCATCCAGGGAACAGGAGAATCGACGTTTCGGGCATAAGCCCTTCTTCAGGAATGTTACCTTGAGACCTGGCAATGTCAACCTGCTGTGTGATGTGAAGTGATTTTAATCCAAACATGTCTGACATCTCTCCAGAAGCTGGCTATATTACTTTCCAGTTAGAATGCTGCTTTCTCCTTGAACATGCTTTTGGGTGGTGTTCTAAACAAATATTTGCATCCTGTTCTTTTTCAGGTGTCATATCTTGTTTGGTTTTGTTTTTTCTGCAAGTATTTATTGGCATGAATGTCTACACCTCCAGCCTAAACTGTTCTCCTCTCTCCTCCTCCTTCCCCTTCCCCACTGCTTCTCCCCGGTTGTCTTTGTGCATTAGCCTCCAGATGTAGGGTGCAATATAGTTTGTGGTGCTCTGTTTCTCGCACTGTGGGTGCACCTTAGTCCTTCTATTAAATTATCTTCCTATTTTTCATTAACTAGCAGATTTGGATTTTTTTACTTATGATTTGCACAGCAGCAGGGTATGAACAGATCAGCCACTTAGTTTCTGAGCTTGCAGACTGCAGTTTCACTTTTGCTTGTCTGAGAGCAATTGGCCATCTAGCAGAAGGAAATAAAGAAATACCACCCCCCCCCCCCAAGTAGCTTTGCACTCTAATCATCACTGTCTAATAGCTTCCAGAGACCAGTGGAAACCTGGAGTACCGGCAGACAATCCATGACTACAGGAGGTCAGTCAGTAAACTGTGTACACCCCAGTCCAACATCGGCATCTCTAAACCATGAAAAAAAACAATGTTTAAAAATCACACCAGGTTATAGTCAAACAGGTTTAATTGAAGCACTAGCTTTTGGAGTGCTGCTCCTTCATGAGGTGGTTGTGCCTGATGAAGGAGCAGCACTCTGAAAGCAAGTGCTTCGATTAAACCTGTTGGACTATAACTTGGTGTTGTGATTTTTAAACTTTGTGTTTTCACTGTCAAGGAAAATGTTTTTATACAAATGGTGAGTTAGAGGTGACATTTTGAAAAGGGGGTATTATGAAAGAATTTAATGACTCTTTTAAAGTCCCATGAAATAAATGAGCTGAACCCTAACTGTCTTCAAGCTGATTGCAGCTTCTCCCCATAGTGTTTTTCTATGAATTGGCAGTTTAAAGCCACTCATTTATCCATGCAATGCCTCTGGTACATATTACATAATAACTTTTTCCAAAACTAATCAAAGTTTTAAATATACTGGAAGTGTGACAGTGGTTAAGTTAAACGTGACTGAGCATTTTGTGACTTATTACAGGAAAACAATGGTTGCATTTTTGGTTCCCATGAATTTGTGCCATTCCTGTAAATCCAGGCAGTTTGTTTTTTTGTGGCTGTTTTTTTAAGAAAAGGGTAATTTGAGTTCTCCAGGTCATGTAGCAGTTACTGTATTGGGGGACTGAAAAATCATGGGTGAATTAGTCCATTGGAAATGGTAGATATCTCCTAGTTAATTAGTGCGTCATGAAACTAACTGACTCTTTTTAAATCCCCCAACTGTTAGAGCAGAGTATAACTTAGAATTCTGGAAGTACTGGTTCTGTTCATGGTTTTCCCCCCTCCCCTTTTGTTGCTCCATATTTTATTCCTGTACATCCTAACCTGCTTGGCCTGGGCTCTTGGTATTCTGATCCTAGTCTTTACCAAACTTGTAAAAGATTATTAACAATAGGCACAATCGCTAAGATTAACATTTCAACAATTCTTAACAATCCTTGGAAGATTTTTTGATGTTCCAATTATCCTTTGTTGACACTAATGCATTTGGAGACAAGTGATCTGAACCACTGTTTTTGCAGTAGGCCCTAATTTTTTTTAAGATGTCATGCATCTGTGTGTATAGTAACATGCAGTTTGGTTCTTTACAGTTGCATATCCGTAAACAAGCAGAAAATTTGACTGTCAAAATCAATGCCCTCTTTATACGTAGTAATACTTAAATTGAGGCATTAGGAGGGTCTGGTGCTGTTGAGGTGATATCCCCCACTCCAGAAATAGAAGGTCTGCTTTAACATTGAGGAGAAAGTGAGGTCTGCAGATGCTGGAGATCAGAGATGGAAATGTGTTGCTGGAAAAGCGCAGCAAGTCAGGCAGCATCTAGGGAACAGGAGAATCGACGTTTCGGGCATTAGCCCTTCTTCAGGAATGGGATTCCTGAAGAAGGGCTAATGTCCGAAACGTCGATTCTCCTGTTCCCTAGATGCTGCCTGACCTGCTGCGCTTTTCCAGCAACACATTTCCATATCTGCTTTAACATTGACCAGGTAAGCTGACACGCAAACACATTGCATGTGGTGTTAACTCTACGATGTTAATGCAGTAATGGCAATTTTAACAAGGCTTTTTACAGAACTACCCATTACTCACTTACTTTCTCATGATCTTGTAACTGGGGGACTCCCTGCATCCCCATGGTGTGAGCACAGTGTAGAGCAGTAAGGTTGCTGTCCTAATCCTCCCTGGAGGGATTGCCCTGCTCTAGTGTCATTGGGGTGGAACAAAGCCTGCAAGGTCCAGTTCTGTCAGAGTAATGGCTTCTGGTTGCCTGGAGCTGTGGTGCAGTGGATACCTCCTGGCTTCTTGCAGCCAGATGTTGGACTTTACTAGGCCCCTTGAAGTCTGGCATTTCAGGTTTGGTGGAATTCCTGTATCCTTCTCTGCCACTTAGTTGGTTGTTAGCCATCTTGCTGCATGTCTTTGTCAGAAAAGCTGCTGGTGTAGCCGACATGCAGCTACCTCTTTCCATCTTTGCTCTTGCTCTCGCTCCTCCGCTTCATCCCCTTTTTTTTTTTTTGTTTCCTCTGGTAGAGGTTGGGTCAGTTGTTCTGCCTCCACACTAGCTACCTTTCTTCCTCCTCCTGGGTCCCCCTGCACACCATATCAGTTTGCTAGCTGGTGAGGATGGTACACTTTTTATGGGGCCATTGGCTCACATTGCCACTTCCAGCCATCCCGAGTTATGTGGCAGGGGGTCCCATCTTGGGCAGGCCTTGTATCGGCAGCCTGCTTCTCAACACAGGTTGCAGCTTTTTGAATTCTTGTGGTCCTTGGGTGACTCTCCTGTTTGCAGTTCCTGCAGAGTCACTTCGCAGTATGCAATGTGTCCTACCCCCTCCAGTTCAGTGCACACTTGGCTGTCCTGTATACATCAGGAAGGCCCTGCTCCCTCTGATCCACCCTGGGTGTGGGGGGGGGGGGGGGGGGCTGGGTGGAGGATGTTCTCACTAGTCACCTTTTTTGACTTCATCCAGATTCCAAAGGGGTCCACCACATCGATGCTGCCTCCTTCCAGCGTATGCACCTTCCTGGGAAGATATGAGACCTCTTCTGCTGGGACATGAGGGTTATACAAAGGGATTGTAATAGTCCAGCTCCTTTGCAGGGAGAACAAACAATGGTCTTGTAGACAAGATGAAGAGACCCTCTCCACCTTTTAACTCTGAATTACCTTCAGGAGGTGATCACATTGCTTCACACTCCTGAAGATTGTCAAAGTAGCCCCAACTGGGAAAGTCCTGCACTTAGAAAATATCTATCTGCTGCTTAGAACCCATACCAATCTAGGATAATTCTAGAAGGTCCTGTCAACCAGTGATGCTTCCTCCCACAGTCACCCTGACAGGTATATTTAGACTTCCTGGTCTGGGATGCAGGTGCTCTCAGAAGTCACAGCTCTGGTTGGCCGGTCAGTCACTGAATTAGTGTTAGGTCAAAGCCAGCATAAAGATCCACCAAGCTTGCTCAGCTCAAACAATAATCCTGCTCGCAATCCAGTGACTATCTTGATGATTCCAGTGTTAGAGATTCTTCACTCAGATAGTGGTCAAGGTGTCTCTCTTTGTAATCGAAGCTGAGGCCATCACTCCTGCCACAATCTGTCTTCCCCTTTTTTTTTCTCAGGGAAATCCCCTGGCAAAACTTTTCCCAATGCAAACCCAGATTTTAGCATCTGCTTTCATTGTTTGTAAACCCAAACTCTTGAAGGCTTCTGGTGAGGCCCATCACTTCTTTTGGTTTGTCAAGTTTATTCAAATGAAGTGACAACTGAGTCTCTAATTTTCAAAATGCTGAATAGTGTATCCATTTACTCCACTGCACAAATATGTTCCATGGTCTTCAGCTGACTGAAATCAAACATTAATATAGGATCAAGTCCCTGGTTTTAATGCAGGTTTAATTACCACGATGAAGCTACCCCATGCAAACTAGATATTGTACTTGTCAAATTCCAATTCTTGCAAGAGGAAGCATTGAGATTGCTGATTTCTCTCTTCTCTCTACCTTCAGTTGGTACACTGCACCAAGGTGAAATGCAGATGTTTGTCATGTGTGCAACTGAGTATTAGGGGAAAGCAGTGTGTCTGGTCTAGTTAGACTGTGGATGTTATGAAGTTCAACTTGTACTCCTTTGCCACTGTACCCCTATCTGGTGGTCAGTGTGTCTCTGTGTGGATTAAACCTTGAACATCATACTTCAGGAGTTGCTTATTTTCATTGTTTGATATATGGATGATGTGGAATAGTTTAAGTATCTGATGGTTCCTAGCAATTTGGCAGGAGTGATTTTTTTTTTTGTTCAGCAATGACTTGCCTCTGAAACTGAAGTGCAACCATAAATGGCGATATGCTTTAAAAAGGAACAGGAGCTCTGAATCATGACTAAACAATATTCCTTTAGTGTGATTTCACTTTTCTCCTTTGGTCAGAGGTTAGTACTTGAGCTCTCTTTTTTTTCTTTCGGCAATCTGGAAATTTTTTAAAATGCTTTATTTTTGTAAGCAATGTATCGGGTACCACAAAAGATTTTTAGTTTTGTTAACCTATTGGGATTTCAAAATAGTGCTAACCTGCAGGACATAACCGAAGCAAATTTGTACATGTGTAATCTGAAGCCAAATTAGTCTTGTTGGAAATTAAGCATTTTTGCAAGGCTGTAGAGTCTGTCACACAGCACAGACAGTAAACTTCACCTTGAAATGGTGACCAAATCATGGAATTTCAACACCCATTCCAAATGTACATAAATAGGAAATTTTAGTCATCTTTGAAATGAATAAAACAGGTTTGTTGAAGCAAACTTGAAAACTTCATACAAAATCTGTCATGTTTTGGAGATCTGCCCTTGAATGGCTTTAAAATCCTGTGGTACTTTTTTGAATATTGATCAGGAAGTCATACCCGGTTTCTTAACCAATACTTGACTCTTGATCAGCATGAACACTTCACTGGTGACCATCGTATTGTACTTGTGGGATATTAGCTATACCTGAACTGCACTTCCTTCATGACTGCAGTGACTACTGAATGATTTCTGAAGCATGCCCAAGTCACCTTAAGTTCATAAAAGACATTAACTTTTTTCCATCCTTGCACTCCATGCAAGAGGCCTACCTACAGAGGGATGTTGTGCAAGGGCTTTAAACCATGCCCAACCTTGTGATGTGCTGTCAGTTGTTCCTCACTGGACATTAGTGTGACGTGCCACTGAAAGAAACTAGTTGGAAGTCTCCAGTTCAGCTACATGGATGTGAGATGATCCAAGCAATATGTAAAAGAGACCAAAATAGCAAGAGGTGAAGTTCTCATCTAACAGCTGTAAGATTAGATTCTGATAGATCAAACATAATTTACTAGTGTTTAGTCTTGGTGTAACAACTTTTATAAAGTGCAAACCTGAAGACTTCCTGGACCTTCCATTTCTGAAGGGTTTATGTTGAAACATCAACTCTCCTGTTCTTCAGATGCTATCTGACCTGTGCTTTTTCCAGCATCACTTTTTTTTCAACTCTTCTTTGCAACTCAGACCAATTCCTGGGATAGTGGGGTTTGGTTTGATTTAAGGCCTTTGTTTACTGATCATTGAAAGAATGAGGATGAAATTGAACTATTAAAATTGTGAAGACACAACATCCTGAAAGCGGTATGATGTCTGTTCCTGTCCCTACCTCCCTCTTTGACTCTGGGACAAGGGGACATGGTCTCTGAATATAGGGTGAGCCAGTTAGTGGTAAACTTTATAGGATTCTTCAAGGCCTGAATTGAGTCACTGAATACTTTTTTGTTTTGAGAAAAATTTTCTCAAGGTTAAGGTGTGGAGGAATGTTGAAATAGTCTGATGTTAAAGGCTGGTTGAATGTTATGTACTGATTTGGTCATGTAGACTATTTTTCAAGTTGACCAAACTCCTCCTAGGAGAACAGTGCAATTATAACTTATGGGGTCAGGAAAATGAGGTGATGTAGAGATTTAGCTCCTGCTTGTTTTAGATGTCTCTCTAGTTGTGGGAATCCAAGAATTTTTCTCAGGCGGACTTCTTGGTAGGCTTGCAAATGCAGTGCATTACTTAGAATAAGTATCAGCACTTTTCTGACTAATGTTGCCCACATACATGTCAAGTGATAAGTTGGCCACAGTCTTAATAAATTGGATGTTAGTCGTAACAAGGCTGTGTAAATGGACATGATGGGTATCGGTGCTGGGGAGGTACAGAACATATTTACAACCCAGTAATGATTGACTATTTAATTGTACTAATGAAACAAATGCAGACTATTTGAGTTTGGGGCCACCTTAAGTGAGCCTTCATTACATCTCAGATTTATAACCCCACTCAATTCCTCAGCAATGCTCATTCAGAACTCGACTGATGAAATCTTAGCATAGAAGACATCTTAATGATGGCATGGCTGCCACACTGGTCATGTCAAGAATGACCAACCACTACTCCAACTGGGCCAGATAAAATTACCTTTAAACAGAATAAAACTATGTACTGCAATAGCTTTTTTTTTTAAAAAGCTAACATTTCAAGTAAATCCCAGGTTCAAGAAAGTAAATATTTAAAGTACAGCATCCCTTAAGTGATACATTTGACCAAGATCTACACAAACCAGGTTAAAGCATAGGAATGTTTAAAATTTGTACTCTGAGCAGAAGTCAGAATTCTAATGTTCTTTCAACTGATTTAAGACAACCCACAATGTAATTGTGCAATAGTACTTAGTCAAGACAATTCTTAACAGAATACACCATTTGTCTGACAGCACCACAAAACAGTACTGTACTGGATTTCAAGTGGGTGTGTTCCCCTGACTTTAATGCAAGGGTTTATGTCTGGCTTATATTAGAGACATTTTAGACAAAGTAATAGAATGTCATATCATCTTGCTCACTCTTGGCTTCATCTTGCTACTTTACTTGTAAAATGTTCTTGAGTTAATGCTTCATCCAATTTAGTGCACAAAACCAAAAATACTAGAATTCCGAGTACTGGGAGGTTTTTTCAAGCAAACACCTAAGGGGTATTGTTATATTTCAGGGAGATCTTAACTTGCCAGTTCAGTTTTTATCTTCCAGTTGAGAATCAAAGCAACAAATTCCTGTTCTGAGACTAATCCAAGTATTTGGAATTCCTGGCTGGGCAATAGCATGTATTTTGAGGAGAGTTGGCAATGGAAGTTGACATTAGACTGTGTATCACTGCAATGGAAACCATTTCACAGCACTGAGGTGCTTTGAACTGTAACTATGATATTCAGTTCTTTCAACCCATCAGTTTAGATCTGACAATGTAAAATTTTCTCAACTTCAAGGAGTGATAGACTGCCAAAAACAAATAATCCATTCAGTTTTGTTTTGGAGATGGAGCAGTTTTAAATGTTTTAAGACTTTGCTGAGCTAATAAGTATGACACTTTAAATTGGACTCTTTACAGCAAAACTACAAACTAGGTCAATCCAGTTTACTTCAAGAATAGCAGGAATGGATGAACCCATCAAGTGTAAACAGTACCAACAACTAACCACTTCATTTACAAGGCTTTTACTTCAGACAGCACTAACCAGGAGAGAATATCTTTTTTTCCCTTTTTTTTTCTTGCCCCACACCCCATCCCTACACAACCAGCCCATTCCTTCTCTCCTCTCCTCTCTCCCCCTTCACAAACTAGCTTGAAACTTAGACATATGAAAAGGATTGTGACTGACTGGTGTGATGCTTAGAAATACTCTGGCACCTCTTGATCCTGCAGATATTGGCAAGTTCCCTGCAAATAGTTGGTAATGTCACATGTTTTGTAGCTTTTTTTCTAATGTTTTTCTTCAGGTTTTTAAACCATATTTCAAACTAAAGGAACTGTCATCCCTGCAGTTTAAGCTTTCTTTTAGAATGCCACAAAACCCCTCTTGGATGTGGACTTTCATAGGTCCCTGGAACCATAACAAACCAGAGTTTTTCCAAAGGTAAAACCTGATCTTGCTAACCATCAGTCAAACTCTTGCTGTAGAATGGCATAGTTACTATTTTTAAGGCCTCGACTTGGCATAGTTTTGCGTTTCAGTTGCCTGAAAGAAAAGAAATGAACTTGTCCATAAGTGTTTTTGTGCTGTACTAATCCCACCAATATTAATTATTTTGAAGACCATAGCTCAACTGTTTTGAAGCCTTTGTAGATGAAGTTGGCACACTTACCAGACAAATGTGTTTTAAAGCATGATGTATTATTGCTGCTTCTATTAAATGGGGGGTGGACCTTTTTTTAACTATGGTGTAAATCCCAGTGAACTGAGTGGTCCCAAACACCAAGATGCCATTTTCTCATGCTTGTATCCCTGTTTTTTAATATTTTGTTGTGCAATAAGTGACTGACTTTATTGGTGTAGATGTGTTTATTACTTGCTAATGTTTTGAAATGCTTTTGAGATGGGACTTCAGGATCAATTTTTTTTTAAGATTAGTGTGGAAACAGGTCCTTCAGCCCAACAAGTCCACACCGACCCTCCGAAGAGTAACCCACCCAGACCCATTCCCCTTCACCTAACGCTACGGGCAATTTAGCATAGCCAATTTCCCCTAACCTGCCCACTTTTAGGCTGTGGGAGGAAACCGGAGCACCTGGAGGAAACCCACAGAGCCATTGGGAGAATGT
Organism: Chiloscyllium plagiosum; assembly: GCF_037043375.1. Classification (NCBI taxonomy): domain Eukaryota; kingdom Metazoa; phylum Chordata; class Chondrichthyes; order Orectolobiformes; family Hemiscylliidae; genus Chiloscyllium; species Chiloscyllium plagiosum. Next base: position 30,871,808 of record NW_028270163.1, read on the forward strand.
GCAAACTCCACACAGTTGCCTGAGGTGGGAATTGAACCCAGGTTAATTTCTAAGATGAGACTTATTGCCTTGGGGTGCTTAGTGCACCCCACCCAACCAACCATCAAGAAAATCCTTCATGTTTGAGACTTCTGTTTCTCTCCAGGTCTGTGTGCTCCAACCTTCTGAAAACAAAAAAACAGTGCCTGTATGCAATATTACAGTGCATGCATTTAAAGGTTTTAGAACCTACTAAGGCTGAAGTAAACTAGACAGTCCAAATGTATTTGGTGCCCTTATGCCTGCATTGCTGAAAGTGGGTTAGCACAGAATGACTGCCCTGGAGCAGTGAGCTTTTAAGCATCTATGCTGTTGAACAGTTTAATCTTTTGATTTTAGGATCACTTGATCATGTACCACTTTGCATCTGATTAGAGAAATTAGCATCAAAAATAATCTGAGTTGGTTAATGTGGTTTCAGTGACTAATCACCTATGCAGAGTTTGCAGATCTTCAAGCAAATTTCAACGTGTTATCTGAGGCAGTTGGATCTTAACTTCATGTTTGCATTTTGACCTGGTTTTCTCAGTGGATCTCAGGCAAATATCTTGAGCTTTTGTAAATCTTTTGAAGTGACATTCCCTAGTAGATATTGAGATCCGGGTAGAGTTTGTTGATTCACCTTCCAATCTGTGGACTTGAACCACCTCTTTCTTTTAGTGGAGGAAATGTTTTCGCATTTTTAACAAAATGTGCTTTTTTAAAAAAAAACAAACTCCTGGCCTGATCACTCTACATGTGAAATCTTCTATTCCCTTGAACTGACTTGATCCTGCTAAAGATAATCTAACTTGTGAATTGAATGTTCAGTTCTTTAAGATCTGAACATAAGGTCTACGGTTAAGCATAGTTAAAGGCAATTAGTTTTAGGTCTGTCAGAAATTCAATAGTGCAGACATGGTGAGGACAGGAGTTCTCGACACATTGAAGTCTCATGTTTTCCTAGGTAGTGGTTTTGGTCACTGTCCAAATCACTTTCTGAGCTTATGACAATAACCAAAGCTGTCAATCTCATGGATAAAATCCAAAAGTTATGTTTGTATTATCACAATGTATGCAAACAAAAGCTTTTAAGATCAAAGATTGCTGTAACTGGTTGAAATGTCAATGTTTGACATGGTTTTTTTTTTCAACAACACTAGTGAGCAAGAGCGACTGAATTGCATATCATCTTGTAATGGTACATTTAGCAGCGAATTTGGCATTGATGTTTTGAGTCCAAGTAACTCTCTTCATCGGAGAATGAATGAGTGGCAAGGAGGCAAGGGTGTATAAAGGAACAAATACAAAAAGAAAAATATGGAATGGCAGGGGCAATTGATGTTGCATTGGACCTGTCAAACACAGCTATTAGCTTGTTCTACTCAAGCATGTATTTTATAACCAGGATGTTGTTGGATTAGTCCAGACCAATTCCTAATGAGCTAAATTAATTTTAATGTTTTGCTTGATTGGTAATCTTTTAAAGCAGCATGTTGGTTTTACCTTTGGTAAGGAGCTAGGCCAGGTTAAGAGTAATGTCATAAAACCAACACCTTGTAGTGCAGGTTCATAATTCCTTGAAAGTGGAGTTGCAGGTAGATAGGATAGTGTAAGTGTTTGGTATGGTTTCCTCTATTGGTCAGAGCATTGTGTATAGCAGTTGGAGGTTATATTGCAGCTGTACAGGATGTTGGTTAGGCCACTTTTTTGGAATGTTTTGAGCAATTCTGGTCTTCCTAGTCAAAGGATGTTGTGAAGCTTGAAAAGGCTGAAAAGATTTACAAGGATGTTGCCAGGATTGGAGGGTATGAACTACAGGGAGAGCCTGAATTGGCTGGGGCTGTTTGCCTAGAGCATTGGAGGCTGAGGAGTGACCTTGGAGACTTTTATATAAATGAGTAGTATGGATAAGGTGAATAGACATTTTTTTTTTCCCTGGTTTGGGGAGTCCAGAGCTAGAGGGCATAGGTTTAGGGATGGTGGGGAAGATTTGATAAAAGGGACCAAAGGGGCAACTTTTTTTCCAGAGAGTGGTGCATGTATGGCATAAGCTGGCAGAGGAAGTGGTGGTGGCTGGTACAATGGCAATATTTAAAAGGATCTGGATGGGTATCCGACCGACCGACGATATGGGACTAGATTAGTTTAGGATATCTGGTTGGCATGGACAAGTTGGACTGAGGGGTCTATTTCCATTGTGTACATTTGTGATTCTGACTTTAAGTGCCATTGCTGAGGATCTATTTTGGCATGATGACTATTACCATGTCAACGATATGGATTGTGGAATAGCATTACCATTTGTTAAAAGCTTGGATATACAAGGTAGAAAGTGTGGTGCTAGAAAAGCACAGGTCCGTCGTCATCCAAGGAGCAGGAGCACAGATACATCAGGTGTAATCCCTTAATCAGGAGTGAGTCTTGTGAGCCAGGGGTCTGAGATCAATTGAGGGGTGTGGGTTGAGGGCAAGCTAGCTAGGAATACAATTAGGGAGATGAAGATGGTGTAGAAAGTGTGAGGGGGAAAAGATGGTGGACAGGTTGAGGGCAGTGTTGGAGGCTGGGGGGGGGGGAAAGGTGGGAAAAATGAGAACTGGTGAAATCCAACTTGGGACCCAGCAACCACGGGATCAGGGTCCCAAGGTGGATTTTCACCAGTTTGCTTATTCCTCCTTGCCCCTCCCAACCATTTTCTTTTTTTTTTCTCCCCACCTTCATCTACCTATTGTATTCCCAGCTACCTTCCCCATCCCCTCCCATTTAATCTCTCAACTGCTTCTTTCTCCCCCCACAAACAAGCCTCATTCTTGATGAAGGGCTCATGCTCAACATCTATTCTTCTGCTCCTTGATGCTGCTTGACCTGCTGTGCTTTTTCTAGCACCACACTCTACTCTGATCTCTGGCATCTGCAGTCCTCAACTTCTCCTATACAATGTAGAAGCCTAACTTGGGTAGATAGGAGCTTGAATTTACCAGGGGGACATAAATGGCTCAAATGGATGAAACTGAACACCTTGTGAAGGGAAGCAACCTCTCTCAATTTGCATTAGCTATTAGACTTTCAATTCAGACCGGAGTTAAAATTTTCGGTTTACGATTTATGGAAGAGTGGAGGCCTATAGGTTCCTGTCTTCCCAGTACACTCAGGTTATATCAATTCTGGATGGTTCAAGGACATTGGGAAATACTGGTTGAGTTTTCTACGTATGGGACTTAAGTCATCCTCTCTCAATTTAAAAATCCAAAGAATTTCCTATGCATTCAGTTTTTTACTTGCTATTGGAGCTTCCTAGTGCCAAAGGAAATGCAAAAAATAGCTTGCCAAATTTAGTGACAATGAAATCACCTTGCTATTTAAAGCAGGACATTCTTTCCATCCATGCCTTTCTTATCATACATTAGGAATCCTTCTCAGAAGGAAGTGGAAAAAGATGAATGGAAAAGCTGGTGCAGCATGCCAAATTTAGTGTGGGATAACTTGGGATAAGAGTGAGGGACAGGGAGTGAGAGCACCTCTGTCCCATTAGGCTTTTCACAAGCCATGATAGCTGTTTGCACTTTTGTTCCATCTAATTTAAACTTTGCACCTGTTGTCTCACTTCAGGCAATCTTAAATGAATGTTTGATGTGTTGAGTGCAACTATAGTAACCACCTAGATGCCTACTGATTTGGATCCTGTGCTGTGGTCCCAACGAGCTGTACACGGTTCTTGTTGGAATAGCTGCTTGTGACTGTTAAACTTATATTTTGGTACTTTTTTTGTTGGATTCATGAAATGCTGTGTAAATACCAAGCATTATTTATTGGGGTGAAACAATTGGGGATGGTGTAGTAAAGTTTGTTTTGCAATATCTTAGTCTTTTAAAATAACCTCCCCTGATTGGAAAGGCAGCTTTTGAGCTATGGTTCAGCAAGAGTTGAGTGTACAAGTTTGAAATTTACAACCTTCATTTTAGCGAGTAATGGCTTTCTTGTGCAAATTTAAACCGCTATACCAGTTGCATCCCCTTAGGAGCAGAAAACCCCAATGCTTTAATTGAAGTTCACTTAATTAATTTTCCAGTTGTCGCAAAATTGTGAACAACTATAATGTTGCAAGCTTCTGATTAAAGGAAGGTTCACAGCTAACAATGTGCCGCAAGCTTAATATGTAATATTTAGCTGGCTGATTTTGAGGTCTCCTGGTCAGAGACTTGGTTATGCTTACTGTGCGAAGTTGTAGCATTACAAACAAAAAACTGCTGGAAAAGCTCAGCATGTATGGCAGCATCTAAGATCTGCTGGACCTGAGCTTGTCTAGCAATTTGTTTTGGCTTGATTTACAGCATCTGCAGTTCAGTTTTTTTTTTAACTTGGTGTAGCATTAAATTTTATGTGAAAAACACTTTTTTTTGGTTTTTAAACTGTTGAACCTGTGGCTGTGTTCTATCATGAGAATAATCAAGAAGCCCAGGTAATGTGCTGGCTGTCCCCTGGGTTCAAATCTCTCCATTGGCATATGATGAACTTTAATTTCAGGTTTATTATTGAATTCAAAGTCTAATGCTCATAACTATCAAACTCAATTTATTTACTAACTGTTTTTGGGACAGGAAATTACTGTGCTGCTTTGGTCTGGCCTGTGATCCCAGACGCACAGTGATTTGGTTGACTCTTGGGCAACATCCAATTTAAGGATAGACAATAAATGTTGACCTCAGTAGCACCACCCATGTCTCTCATTGTTTCATTTATAGATTGTATAAACCAGTCCTGATCGAGACTGTCAAATCTACCAAAAATGGTGCTGAATTACCATGACATTGATTTCAAACAATGGTAGTTGCTAAGCTAGTAACTTTGTTTTTGCTTGCCATGTTTTGACCTGTCTGCTAGATTTGGCAAGAGGATAACCTTTTATAGACTCTTATGAAGGAGCTAAAATTAATTTACCAGTTCAATTTCTTTTGAGCACTGCAAACTATTAAAATAGATCAGTCATTTTGAAGCTGCTTTCTTTAAAATGTTTGAGTTTTTTTTAAAAGTCTCTTCTTTGTCATCTGTGGTCTGCTATTGAAATCTTCCAAGAATTGTTATTCAGTCTATGTATAGCACCTGTGATATGGATTGACGTTGACTTCTGCAGGTCTTGGCATCCTGATGGTCAATGGCAACCCTGATTATATTTGATTTTATTTTAGAGTTTTCTGTTTTTATTCTAACCGGCATCTGAGGCTAAAAGGTTTTTTTTTGTTTCTGACTGGTTTCACAGACATGTTGAGTTAATGAACATTTTTTCAGTAACTACCAATTTCTGGAATTCCTGAGCCTTACTGCGGCTGTGAATATGCTAACTATGTACCTCTTTTAAAGCCAACCTGTACTCAGCATTGGTGGATGACTTTGATTTTTGATTCAGGGCCTGGATCTGCTGACCCTGGCTCTTATGCACTGTTTAATTGTTAGATGGTGCACATGGCATCTTAAGATGTAAACTCATTCTTCTCCCCACTCCCCCTTCTGAGAGAGAAGTGGTCAGTTACATCATCGAATCACCAGTGTAGTAAGTGCCTGCAATGCTGTTTGGGTGCTCCAGGACTTCAACTCTGGTGATGGAAGGGACACTGTGTACAAATTGTAAGAGGTTAATTTGGATGTAGGTGTTCTGATGACTGTGTTCTCTCCAAATGCATACTAACTGTACAGAAGTTTATTACAGCATAATGTCTGTTTTGCTATGCTCCATCAGAGCTGCTCAAGATGAGAATAAATAAAATGCTAACATTTGGACCTGGAGCCTCCATTTGAGTTGCAATGCTGACAGATTTCGTATCTCTTTTGAATTGGAGCAGTTTGCTGTCACTATGCAGTATAAATCATACCACTGACTTCTGTTAATCTGAGCAAGAACTTGTTTAGAAACATAAAGCTGCCTCCTCTCATTATACATAATAGACCTGCTGTGTATTATGCTTTACTGTTTATTTAAAAGTTTCTTTTACTGCAAATGTCAAAATGGCAAAGAATTACTTGGTTCTAACACTAGCAATGCTTTCCTCTAGTGCCTTTGCCTACCTGTGCACATCCTCATCCTTGCTTATAGCAATGAAATATTGCTGATTGAAGTTTAAATCAACCTTCATCTCAATCCTTGAAAAATGAGTCAACTTGTACACTGAGCCTGATTTGTTTTGCAAGCAGTCTTGGTTTTTGACACAGTCTGAGTTATCAAATTGAGGGTTTGAAGCCCAAAGACCATGTTGTTAATGAGCCACATTAATCACTTGTCCTACCCTATGGTGTATTTCTAGTTGATCTTGCCTCAACTTACCTCCCCTTCCCACACATGTCCACATTCTCAGGCATCTATCCAAAGACGAGCATCCCTTGAACCCACTACCTTTGAAAGATAACGGTGTACCTGGATAAGCACTGGTGATCCAGCATCTTCAGCGGGCCGATATCATAGCAAAGCCACATAGTTGACAGTCCCTTTTCAAATACCATATCTTGCCTGAGCCACTAACAATTTACCAATCCCTAGTAACATTGACTTAGAGGATATTCAAATTCACAGCTACCCTTTCTCCAAGGCTCAATCTTATCATTGTTTGCCTGTATGAATTTCGCTACTTAGATAATCAAACTCCTAGTTTATTTGGAAGTTTCCTGTACAGGAAGGAAACCGGAATGCTCATTTTTTTAAAAAAAAAGAGCTGAACTATGTTATGGTGTCAAATGAAGTTCTTTAATTACAATAGTTAGTCAACAATTTAGATTCCTTATAGTATGGAAACGGGCTCTTCCGTCCATCAGGTCGATACTGACCCCTAACTCTAAGGTGAATTGGCCATGCTAAATTGCCCAGATCAGCACATCTGGGTTATGGGAGGAAACTGGAGCACCCGGAGGAAACCCACGCAGACACAGGGGGTGTGTGTGTGTGTGTGTACCCACGGTGGGAATCGAACCCCGGTCCCCGGTGCTAGGGCAGCTGTACTAACCACGGAGCCACCGTGCTGCCCTCTAATTGTCTGCTGCACGTAGCTGTCATGTATTGGAGGCAGGTGTCAATGAGGTTTTTTTGGTCTGGTTAATTGTGCCTGTTGCAGCTGAACTCTGATCTGGACATGTCAGCTTCTTCTATCTCCATGTTTTTCATCCCTGCTATTGGAAGATTTCTGAACTGGAATCTCACCATGCTTATGAAAAGTGTAAATAATAGTGAGATCTGAATTTATTACCCAATTCTGCGTACATCTTGCCACAGCCCACATAGCTCATTCAAGATTCAGCCCATGGTTTTTGCTGAAAAATCACTTCCTAATAAAGAGAGCATGACATCTGAAATTTAAAACCAAGTTCAGGAAATCTTGACAGCTTTCACCCCATCTGTGGAGTGATTGGACTCCAATTTACTCTTTGGGTCACCATGTAGATAGTGTCTCGCTCTCCTCTCTCTCTCGCGCATGTGCTCTCTCTGTCACTCATGCCAGAAGTTTGACAGCAAGTTCATGGACAGCTATTATGTAAATAATTCTAATTTTGGTGTGGAGTGGTAACTACACAACACCTCCCCAGGAGAAATTCCCTGCTCTAATTCCAGAGCGCATTTAATCTCCTTCCACTTGAGAAACTGTATCTGACTATTCACATTGGCATACCTGACAATGCTGCACTTGTGCACAACCACTTAGGGCAGCACTGCTGCCTCACAGCACCAGGGTCCCAGATTAGACTCCAACCTCTGGTGACTGTGTGCAAGCGCCACACAGACAGACATTCTCCCTGTGTCTGTGTGGGTTTCCTCCAGGTGCTCCAGTTTCAGTCCAAAGATGAGCAGGTGAGGTGAATTGGTCATGCTAAATTGCCCATAGCGTTAGGTGCATTAGGCAGAGGGAAATGGGTCTAGGTGGGTTGTTCTTTAGAGGGTCGGTGTGGACTGGTTGGGCCAAAGGGCCTGTTTCCACACTAGGGAAACTAAATGAAACACAGTATCAGCCTGCATTGTTGTTGTGTAATACAGGCTTTTTGAGGGCAGCGCGCTCAAATATTTGCTTGAACGCATATGCACTACCATGTACTAAAATATGAAACCAAGCATTTTGCATGGTCCTAGAATGCACATTAAATAATTCTCCAGTGTTTGCCTTTTTATTTTCAGTGGCTTCTGTTAATATCACTATCATTGGAGCAGCAAATAACAAACCTTTTAATCTTTTAAAGGTTCAGTTCCTTCTGTCATTTAGCTGCTAGTGCTAACAGAATATGCGCAACCATGCTCTTAGCATTTGGCATGCTGTTTTTTTTTAGGGATTCCTGACTTTTTTTCTTTTAATTATTTTGTGAAGCTCTTTTTTTTTTTGTCGTCTTTTTTTCTAGCATAAGGGTGTTGTTACAGTCATGCCAGAATGTCTCCCTCCAACAGGCAGTTGGTCAATAGCTTTCGTTTCCTTTGGGATTTTGAAATCACTAAGGGCAGGGTCAATTCAGACAGATCCAGGAAGTTCTTTTAGCTTTGCTTTCAATTGGTGGTTGGGTTTTCTGCTCGCTGGCTGCTGCTAGAGTGAAGCCTTAAACATTGAGGCTTCCTCCTCAAACAGGCCCCTTTTTGAATTTTGGTCTGGGCTGGAGAGTGACTGCATGTGAGAACCAGAACAGAGTTGCTGATTTTTTTTTTAAGGGTGTTAGTGGGATGCTGCCTACGTTGGAACTGTTGTCGCTAAGTAGTGAACTTGAAATACTGCTATGCCAATTCTATTTTTGTATCTTAAACACTTTTTGTTTTTGCTTCGAGTCTGGTGGACCAAACAAATGACATCTGGGACACGGTAACTTACTTTTGCCTCTTTTAATATTAACTTAGGGTCTAACCTGTCTCAATTTTAGGGGGTCTGTTCCATAACAATTTGGATCAAGAATATGGGTATTTGGAGCTAAATGCCTCTGACAGTTGTCAGTCAGCAATATGAAGATGGTGTGCTGCAAGCTTTGCTTGCCAAATTGAGGGCTACTAATCAGGTTGCAAATACAGTGCAAACTGAACTTGATCAAAGTATAAGACCTTTTTTGAAAATAAAACTAAGTATACTTGAGACAAAGTTTCAGTAGATTTGTTCTAGTCCTATTTAATGGGAAGTCATAAGACAAGTAATCAACTTGATGTTCAAATGATAAGCTATTTCTGGATGGCTGAGAAGCTGAAATGAATTTGTTGTGAAAGTCTGAATTGAAACATAAGCTACTATATTAAACTGCTGTAACCTTTTCAAAATGAAAATATTTGTTTGCAGTAGGAAATATTTGATTTCCTTAACTTGCACCCCCTTCCAATCTTTTGTCTTTTGTCCAGTCACACAAAAATTGAGTGGCTAAATCAAAGTCCATGAGGTCTGTGAAATTCCTCACTGCTCATATTATTGGCAGCTTACTTCACACCGTCCTTGGCAATCATCTGTGGTGCCAAAAGTATAATGTGGGGGGTAACTACTAAGCCTTGGTCTAGTGCTGTTATTTTAACTTGAACATTTCAGGTATGGCATCAGACCTACAAAACATGTGAAGTTGCAATTGGCTGGCATACTGTTTGATAAATTTATCATACTTTGATTTATCATGACAGCTGTTCCTCGCTTGTCTCAGTGGTAGGCTGATCTCACTTCTTGGATTTGTACTCAAATATTTTGATTTGAATCTTTCCTGGCACCGGAACTGGAAACTCTGTCAATGGTTCCTTTCTCCCCAAATGCGAGTTGGAGTCTGTGACCCCAGAACTTGCGTCTATTAAAAATTGGAATTGTTTTCTTGCATGCAGGAGTCTATCCTTGCTGGTATAATTTGTGCACAGCCATCACCTGGAAGGTGGCTATTCAACAGTAGTTTGCGTTATTTTGCTATTCCAACATGACATTTGCTTTTTTTTTTGACTAATTTCATGTAGCAGGTTGGTACTGGCTGTGTAAAATAATGGGACACTTGAGCAGCTGTCAAACTGATTTGGCACTGCAGGATGAATAGGGCCCTCCACAGAGAACTAACTGGTGTACAAGAGTATCTGTTTTTTCAAATTGTGGCTTTGACTGCAGTAACTATTCATACTGACCCAGTAGGTGGTCGCATTTACAGCCAGGGAAAGACCAATATTCCCTGTTAATAGGGTCAAGAGCAAGGAAATATGTTGCTCTAAAGTTCACTCAAGCTGGCTCTGAAACAAAACCATAAATGTGCGCTCTCCATTTATTTCTTGACTATACCCTAAAGCCATCTAAACAACCTCTACCAACCCAAGAGGTTTTTCTTTTTCAGCTTCAAATGATACAGTATTTCATTCAGGACAGAAGTATTTTGCCTTCATAGTACAATCAGCTGCAGGTTGGAAGTTATTGCACTTTTTAAACTTTTTTTGTTTTTAAGGCCATGGATCTAAATTTTAACCCGAATGGTAGGGTTCTGTGTACTAGGGGGCCTATAAATCCTTAACTTTAATTTTAAAGGAAATAAATTTTAACTGCAGATATTTCAGCTAACTGAGCTGGTGAAGAAATGGTTCTATTGTCCAAGATTATTTTCTTCCCTCAAAATATGGCTTAATAGCCAGTATTATTTTGGCAGATTTGTTTCAATTTCATTCATTCTCAAGTGGATGGACTGTCAGTGTATAGACCTTTTTTCTTTGAAAGGCTTTTTGATACACCACGTAATGGACTTGTTTGGAAATTTGAAGACTCTGTGCAATTAGAAACTGGTGACTGTGCATATGAAATGAAAGAATAGTGAGTTTTGAGAAGATTAGTAGCTCAAGTTGAGGTTCTGGACGTAGGTTTGCTCGCTGAGCTGGAAGGTTTGTTTGAGTTTGCGTCACAATCCTCCGGTAACATGAGCCTCCGGATGAAGCACTGGTGGTATGACCCACTTGCTGTTTAAGTTTCCTTGGGTTGGTGATGTTTCCTGTGACACTAAATAGTATCCAATTAAAATCTTGAAATTTAAAGGAAGCAGTGTCCTCCAGTCATCAATATTGTGGCCACTGCTCACTAGTGATGTAGTATAAAGTCTATAGGGTATGATTTTCAAATTGGTAACTTCCATGCCATGTGGACAGTAAGCAAGTATTATTTGAAGTTCATAACATTTTGAACCTGGGCTCAAAATGGAGGAAAAATGCTTTGTTTGTGTCATGCTATGAAAACCTGATCCTTCCAAGTTGGTCACTTCTGAGTCTGTTTTTAAATGTTGAGCTGTTTCAGGAGAGTAACAAAAGTGCTTGACAGACTCTGCTCTAGTGTTACGGACCAGACCAGAATAAAACCAGCACCTCCCTGCCCAACCCCAACGCCCACCCCTCAATATATCCTAGTCGAGGCTGACCACCTTTAATTTAAAGGCAAGTGTAAGATGCTTTCTTGAAGATGTGGTGGATCAATCCAATAACTAGAAGCGATGTTTTTTTAAAAAACGCTAAAAAGTTACATAAACTTCGCATTAACTCTATTGAAATACTACTTTTTGAACTAGTTACAATATAGCAACATCCCATAGATATCCATGGCAAAGGCAAATTCAGCAAAATGATATTCCTTACATGGTAGCTCCTTTCCAGTCCAAGAGAAAGAAACCAAGCTGTTTACCCACTGCTTCTGAAGCAGATGGTCTGTCAGTACCGTGGCAAAACCTCATAGTATGCAATAATCCATTTAAAAGTCCAGTACCATCACAAGGGAATGGGGGTAAGGGTCCAAAACAAACACTTCCATGGGAAAAACACAAAAGGAAACCAAACTTGAACAGAGTTTAAAGATCACATAACACCAGGTTATAGTCTATAGGGTGGACTATAACCTGGTGTTGTGATTTTTTTTTTTTAACTTTGTACATGTCACTCCAACACCTCAACATCTCCAAATCATGAATACTTGAACAGGACACTAGCATCGTGTTACTAGTTTTGTTTCTGGAAGGTTATTACAATGCTGTTTTGTAATTCTCCCTGTCGTGATTTTTTTTTTTGGTTTGGGTGTAGTGTTTCCTTTTTTTTATTACTGAAATTCCAGAAACCTGTGGAAACTGGATTGGCAGTCTGTCTTTTGGTTCAAGAACTGACCTCCCATAGAAAACACATTTCTGGTCTATCAAGGCACTGTTTTTACTGCAGTCAGACTTGTCTGATATCATCAGTGAGGATGGCAGTGATGTGATATGGTAGACATAGAGCAAATGAAATTTAATTATGGCTCTTTGGCTTTTTTCCTCCCATACTCTCCCTCACTGCTTAGGCTGACAGCTGCTTCCTCCACTCCGTCTTGTTTTTTTTTGTGTTGTACTGACTTTGGCACTGACTTGCAGGCTGCCAGTGTCTTGGTTCCATTGTTCCAACGTGCAAAGTCTTTATGCTTAATTACAGGTTACTAAACTCTGCTTTCATTGAGTATAGATGGGGCATACAGCTTCTCATAGTGGTGAGAACTGTATGGTCAGAAGGTGGACATGTTACTTCACAGCATGATGCCACATCAATGTTATAGTACAATGAGCCAGCAGTTTACATTGTCAACACTGCTTCAGGCACATGTGAAAGCCAAAAGGCAACAACTTGGTGGGATGCTGCCATAGTCGAATGATCTGTCAAACCAGATGCAATCTGACCAAAGTTGGTCAAGTGCTTGGTTCTACAAAGTCTGGGAACTTGGCCTTCAAGGGTTAGGTCAAGTCTGACCATGCTGGGTTTTGTAGCTAGGCCTGTCATGTGTTGGGTAGATAGGTAAAACCGTCCCGCTTCTCTCAAATATTTCTTCTAAGAAGGTTTGAGTATGGTGGTAGGATAGCTGGTTGTCTTGCAGAAGCAAGTGAGATGAGGTTTCCCTTATGATTTGAGGTTGGAAGTACAGAAGAATGTTGGTTTAGGAGGATGAGTGTGAGAGCGGTGGAGGGGATTTGATGCATGCACTAATTGTAGTTTCCACCTCCAGTGGCAGTTGGTGCTGCCACGCACAACAGAATTGGATCATTCTGTACAGCTAATGTTTCACCACTTGGGATACAGCATTGTTCTTGACTCAGCTAGTGTGGTCTGGTATAGCCTATTATGGCAGTCAGCTGGAGAAAGGACTACTCTGTCCTGTATTGCTCCAACCTTTTTGACCAGGTTCCTGCCTGCAGTGTGGGGAGCAAACTTGTTTCCTTGAGGCCATTCATTTGAAGGTAGAGATTTGAGGAGCATACTGTGAAGTGCAGGTCCTGGCTTAAACATCTGAAGTGGCATGTAGGTACAGCTTCATGTATGGATAGGGCTGGCAGTGGTGAGTAGTTGCACCTCCTTTTTCTAGCTGTGCTTCAGAAATGTGACCACTTACATAATTTTAGAGGTGGTGATTGAAAACTCAGTTCTGGCAATCTTCCAGAGTAGGCACTATCTCTCGCAAAACACAATGTAGAATTTTCCCTGGTGTCTAGGCATTCAAATAATTTCCAACCTCTAGTAACTTTTCAGTGCACAAATGAATGATGTTAAAAGCACTAGTTTACTTGCATTTCTTTTTGGATACAACTTGAATGGGAGATGCTGCCTTGAACTAAGGAACCTGTGCAAAGATATGGCAGCCCTAAAAAGATTTGACTTCCTGTGACAGTCTGCAAGAAGCAGACAACACACTAATGGACTTAGAACATCCAGTAATAACTGCCTTTGATTTGTTCTCCTTTTTCAATAGTGAATTTGCAATGAAGTATCCTTTAAAGACAGTGAAAGGATAAATGACAGTTCAGCAAATGAAAGCACATTGGTGTGCAAACAGGATTGTATCACAGCATTGAGAAAGGCAGCTTATCAAATCCTGTTGTCCAAATTGCTATTCTAGACCTATTTCTGATCACGCTCTCTTTTTACCTCCACCCTTCACCACATGTCTTCTACTGTGTTCTGTTTTGTGAAGGGGGTATTTAAGCAGAGATTAAGTTGGCAATTTGTAATCCTTTCTCCATTAGGAGAATTTTATGCAAAATAAATACGTAAGTAACTTATCTCGGTTAAATTGGAGCTTCTGATCGTCAGACTTTTTTGACAGTTGTGAATTTTTAAGAATTGTGCTTAATTTCCACTGCACACACTCCCTGAGTGACAATATTGAAACTGTAATGAAGGAATTGTGCACAAAATGAACGAAGTCATTTGAGTGCCATGCATGACTGGCAGGTGGAGGAATGGCATGGTGTGAAATACCCATTCAGAGCTGGTGCAGAAATGGGCTGAACAGCTTCCTATTCTACAACTTTGTACTCATTTTTGCTTTAATTCCAGGGGTAGCAGGTGTCTAAGTAGTGATGTCATTGGATTAGTATCTCAACCTGTGCCAAATCCTGGTTCAAATCTCAACACTGCCATAGGTGGTATTGAAATGCAATAAACAATATAGAAATTAACCTAAATAATAGTAATAATGGTTCTAGTGTCATACTTGAATATCCTCTTTCAAGGCCATTGCAGTTTGATAAAATACTGCATTTGTTCCAAAGTGCAAGGGAAGTGTCAGTTGACTTTTTGTTTTACACCTAAAATTCTCATTGTATTCGAAAATCAGTCATGGGCAGGGAGGAAGATTGGAAATGAACCTGTGACGGACCTTGCCATAACATTTTGAAGTATTTAGGCTAATGGCTCATTGCCTTTCTAAAAATGTAATTCACGTGGAAATGTTTTGCCATCCTTCCCCTTATCAAGGAATGTGACACAAGGATTTGCGAGTATGAACCCACATCCTGTAACCATGGGCAACTGTGGATTCATTAACAATGGAAATGACCTTCTTTCAAAAAGATCAAAACCCCATCCAAATAGTTGAGCAGATCTTGTATTGAGACAAATATATTAACTGGAGTGAGTTCTTCTACAAATCTACTTGCTATGCAGCCCTTTGAAACTGGGCTTAGGGAATCATCATTGTAGCATAGTTATCAAACCTCTCATTTTTCCTTTTGTCATTTTTATAAGCCAGATCAAATGAGTAAGGCTAATCCACTTGGACAGTAGGCTTGTGGAAAGTCCAGTGAAGTATGCAAACTTAAGATAAATGTAGTTTGTCAGTCTGCAAAGGATAATGCAGATAGTGTTTCTTTCATCTATTCCTTGCTCCAATGAATAACGAGACTGCATCTAAGTTTTTAACATAAATAGTATGTTAAAAGGTGCATTCTGTTTTTCCAGTTTTCAGTGCTATGCATCCATGTCCTACATATCTGGTTAGTAGAGCCATTCCTTTCTTAATGTTGAAACCAAGAGACTGCAGGTTTTTTTAATCTTCTCTCCTTGTAAACTTTGGTCCTTTTTTTCCCTGCTTTGTCATGCTTTATTTCCTAGGCATTTTTTTTGTGTACATTATTCCAGCCATTGTCCCATGGGACTGTTGGTCCTGAAAGGTTAACACTAGATGATTCAGATGCTACAATCTTTGACTTCTAAATCTTGTTTGCAGCGGCTTGCAGTGTCTGTTGATTTTTAGATCAGCCAAGCTTCCTGATCCCCTTTCATCTCTAAATCGAAGGGTGCTGAGGCAAATTGTTCAATTTCTTCAATTGATATGATCTTTTGGCATGTTAACTGTGCATCGCACTGACTGGCAATTCAATGTGACACTCTTGGAATAGGTTTCAGTCACTTCTCCTACCAGAAACTATGACACCATCTTCTGCAAAGATCTGGTGGCAAGTGTCATACAGCTACTAATAATGATTCCTGTAATTGATGATTTGCTTAGTCTACAGTTTCACCTCACCTTTTTATTAGTCTTGATATCAATTAGTAAAGTAAAGTGTTTTTGTATGGTAAGCATCTTTTTTGAAGTCCTGGTAGTTAGCTACTTTTTGAAGCATCACTTTTTTTCATTTTTTTTTTTTTAAAAATTGTGCACTTGCTGTTCCATAATGATTCATAGGATTCGCAGAGGTTGATCTCCTCCGATTAATTTAAAACCAAAATGCCCAGAGAGGCTCAGCTCACTTCAACTCATCTGTTAAGTATGCTGCCTCTTCTCCTCTTCTCCTCTCTCCTCCCTCTTTTCTCTTCTTTTTCCCCCTCCCCCAAAAGGGGGGATTTAAATGAAACAACATCCTTTCACTTATGGTAAAGTAATTTATTTATCTAGCTCAAGTAGTGAATAAATTGAACTATTAGCAGACTGAACAATTCCCCTCTAACTACTTATTCCCACTAATGCAAGATTCCAATGGTATGCTGTTCCAATAAAGTAAGTCACACTTACAGCAATATAACTGTCTCAATTACAGCCGAGATGGGTCTTCTGTGGCTTTCTTTATCTTGGTTTCCTCTGTCCAAAAATACCTTCTGTTGATGCTGATGTTTCTTAGATTGTGCTCTTTCTCTACTGTATAGATGGAGAGCCAACTTCTCTCAAGTTGAGGACTGACTCTGGCAAATGGCAGTTAGCTCTTTGTCCAATTGGTCCCTACTTTATGCCAGTGACAGCAATTTTCTTACAATAACATTGGTCTGAGATTGTCAAAATGATCTGATTTTAAATTTATTGGTTGTTAGTTTAAGTGCTTGGTTTAGCTTCATTTGGATGATTCCAGCTAGTTGCCAATACACCAAAACAAGCATAACATTTCAATCACAGCCAATTGATAAATGTTTCAATTTCAGAACTGCATGTAATCTGCACTATATTACACACTTTTCTGCATAAATCTCTAAGCTTTAAAAAACACTTCTCAAAGGGACTATGTGCACTCTTCCTGTTACTTTGTTACAAACGTTCTAGTTTCCTGCCTTCTGCTTCACTAGTAATTTGTGATTTTTGTAACCATATGTACAGGAAAGTACAATGGATCACCACTCTAGATTTTTGTCTTATCGTACCATGAAAATGAATTGGTACGTCAAGTAGAGTGTGGCGTTGGAAAAGCACAGCAGCTGAGGAGCAGGAGAGTTGACGTTTCGAGCATAGTCTTCATCAGGAATATAGCCTAGATCTAACCATTAAATGGGTGATCAGAGTCTTGTTAACGTTGACACTATTACATTTTCATAATGCTGCTTATCTGTCTTTTAACAAATCTCTACGGTGCAATCATCAAAGACTGAATCTTGGTCTTTTGGTTCCCTCTTTGAGAATGTGGTCATTTTGGTTGGCTTCACAATGAGCATCTTTTCCTGAAGATGCTCTGCATACAAGACATCCCAGTGGATCAGTTAAACTGCTGCAGATGTTGGCAGTACAAATGCTGTGAAAAATCTGCAGATCTGGCAGCACCTGTAGAGGGAACAGTTGACATTTTCAGTTTTCTGAATCCTTCAGAACAAAAGATCATAGGACTTCATGTTAGCTGTTCCTCCTTAACAACAGATTGTCAGACCTTTTCTTGCAGCCCTTCATTATTTTGGCTAGCTTTCCACAAACTCAAATTGACATAGACAAAATCAGATTATGGGGCACCTGAGGAGTTAGGTAATGAAAGAATATTCAACTTAAAATGAACAGTGAAATTTGCTGTTTGAGGGGTCACACATACACATTTTAAGTGTGGTGTGGTATATAGTTTGTGCTTAATTACTTTGCCTAAGTTGTGCTCAGTGCATATTGAGTGGCAATGCCAATCAATCCTCTACAATATGTAAGCCCATGCCCTTCCACTTGGTTTATCTAGCCAAATTAAGATTGGCATGCACTTGCACTATGCTGGACAAAGTTCCTTGCGTTTTCCTTGGACAGAGGACGTGAAGAAATTTTCACCTGCTAAACATTATTAAAATTGAGATTATAATTAGTAACTATTTTTGCTGTATCATGTTTTTAAAACCAGGTGCGACTTTAAGATTGAAAGATCTGGAATAATCTGATTGAAACAAATTTGGTTGACCTTTTTATGTATAGCTGCAGTTCATATTTTAAGGTTTTCTCTTCTGGACACTAGGAGGGAGTCAGCAGTTTGAGCTATTCAACTGAGATTTATCTTGAAAGCTAATGCTTATTTGACATTTCAAACCCTTCAACCTGTTTTAAAATGTTTTTCATATTGGGGGGGGAAAAAACTAAATTCTTCTTGGCCTTCTGATAAATTGTGTAGATTAACAAATGACTGTCCTTCTCATAGTTAAACTCTTGCAAAATGTCAGAACCCAAGGGGAGAATGTAATTCCAAACATTCTGAAAACCTAATCAGTACTTATTCATGGGCTGTGGGTGCTGCTGACCAGGTCAACATTTTATTGGCCATCTCCAATGTTCTGAATTTAGATTTCCAATGGCTTGGACTACTTCTGTGTGGTGAAGCAATCATTACTGTTTTAAGGGAGTTTCTAAATAAACCAGTGACAAAGAATAAAACTTTACATGTAAAGTTAGGGTGGTAAGTTCTTCAGGAACTTTGGCCCAACATGCTATCTGCCCTTAATCCTCTAAATGATTAGTATTTGGGAGACTTGTACCTTTTTTAAGGAAGTTGTTTAACTTTTTATTAGGATGTTTTAGTTTTGAATTAGAGTAGTAATAATTCAAATGCACTCTTAGTTTGGTTGCACTGGAAAGATTTGAGGGAGTAGTTAGAAATATTCTTAACTACAGTATTTGTGGATGGATCAATTAATGTGTGGACAAAACTCCAGGATGCATGAATTCAGTGGGAATCTGTTCAGTGCAAGTTGGGAGGGTATGGGTGTTTGAAATAAGCAGAAGAGTTTTTGAAGTTTCTGTGGAGTTAGTTTGCTCTTTTCTTCCTCCCTTTCTTTTTTTTTCTTTTTTTTCTTTTCCTCCCACTAATTAGTGTTTGAGTTCTGGGATAATGTGGTCCTAGTGCCTCAGCATGGGGTTTCAGGTTAGTTAGGGAGCATTGTATTCTTTAGCATTGTTCCTAAATATGCAAGAATGGGAAGGTATGGTAATTATTTAAGTTAATTTGGTGTATATTGTTTAAGGTTGTTGGCTTGAGGCTGGACCATCCTCTTTGATTTGCTCCGAGTGCAGGGAAGAAGGTTGCAAACTACTCAATTTTAACTTATCAAGTGAAAGAGGAGCAGTGAAATAGTTTTATTATTAACATAAACAACAAATTGTCAAGAGTTGCATACTCTAAAGTTGGTCTAGCCAGGATGCAGCAGAACTGTACTGCACCCAACCGGGGTGAACTGAGCTTTTGAGTTAATGTGGTATGAACACGTATGTTCAGATGTGGCTGAGCAGGCTTTTCGCTGCTTTGTATCAAGCCTCAGACAAAATATTAAACAGGATTCTTCTCCTCTCTTTCCTCCCCCCCCCCCACCCATGAAGTTGTGGAGCACTTAACCACCCATTACAACAGTTCTATTGACTATCCACTTTCTGGTCCAATGTGGTATGGGTAGAGCTGTTTTGTCTGGCAGTTTGTGTTGAATCGTTTTGAAGTATGGCAGGAGCTGGGTGGGTGGGGGGGGGGGGGGGGCGGTGGTGAGAGTGGTGGTAAGGACCATCTCCCTGTACCCCTCTTTCTGGGGAGGAGTGTCCAGTTTGTTACTGGAGCAGATGTGGAGATGTTTGCACCAGTAGGAGACACGGCCTCAAGTGCACAATCTCTGAAGGGCTGATCCATTAGCACTGATGTTGTTTTCAGTCAGGGTGAAACCTTTTGGCTTCTGCAGCTTTCTATGGCCAAGTCATGGACTTTATTTGAAACAACCAGTTCTTTAACAGTATGGTGAATGGGATTGAGAAAAAAGCCATGAACAAATGGTAGAGCAGGTTTGATGGACTGAAAAGAGCAGAATTAGGCCAGTGTCCCAAGGTCATGAATGGCCTGCTTTGGCAGGTCCAAGAGCAGAATTGAGGGCTTCTGAGCTGCCTTAACTTCAGCATTTGCATCTAGGGCAGAAGGTTTTTATTCACCCATATTTAAATGTAATGGGACAACTGACCACACAATCACCTTTTTTTAAAAAAAAATCCATGCTTCTGTTGAGCAGTGTGATTTTGTAATTCAACCTTTGTTTCAATGTAGTGAAACATGCAAGGAAAATGGATACTCTGCCACATGGGAATAGTCAACTGAGATTTTTTGGTCTCAGAAAAATGTCTAGAAAGGAATTATTATTGGAATTTGGAACCTTAGTAGCTGACCTGGCTACCCATGGATTAGAGTGCAGAGATTGAGACTGAAATAGTTGATATGTTCTCGATGGAATGTTGGGACTAATTTACACAGCCAGATGAAAACAAAACACACTGTTGACCTAAATCAGCTGTTGGTCTAAAAATATGCTCAGCTACAGGATGGGCCAAACTTGTTTCTTTGGGTTTTGAGACACTGTTTTGGGTGAGCTCAGGCTTGTGAAGGATGCAGGTTATGTTGGTCAGCAGACTTGTTTTGGATAATTCACTAGGGGTGGGGAGGAGAAACTGCTTTTTTTGGTCCTGGGTGTTCTTGCAGAACCTTGTTTGAATGTTAGAATATTTAACGTAAACCAGCTGAGTTGTGTGTGTCTTCCTTCAGGCTAAGGTCATTTGTTGGCAGCTGGCTTATGTTGAGCTGACTCTTGTTTGCTGTATGTGCCCTGTTTGCTGCTATGTCCCTTTTGTGTGTAAGTCTGGTTCAAACTACAGGTTCCTGCATTTAAGCATAAATTGTGGTTCCTAATGTGCGGCTGTTTTTGTTTTTGAAGCCGCTGTGGCATTTGAAGAATGTGGAGTCTCTCCAAAGTCAACCGGAATAGAATGCCAGAATGAAAGCTTGTTTAGAAACATTTTAACTTTCAAGGTAGTATTTGGAAAATCCCTGCAGTGGGTTTGCAACACTGGGCAGAGTGATAGACTCCTTGAGCTGGGTCTTGCTGGCAAAATGTGACAAGGGGTGCAGCAACATTTTATGACTAACAGTGGTCTGCTTGCCTAAATCCTGCCCCCAGCCTGCATTTGTTCTTAAAAACCTCCAACATCATTCCTCTAGCTACCTGGAAGCCTCTCTCCGAGGTTGTACCAGACTGAAGCTATTCTGGGCTTAGAACTAAATGAGCCTCTGTCAAACCAACCAGGACCCCTATCCTCACAGACAACTTGAACATGCCCTGGACAATCAGTCCACAAGGAATGTCCATCCAGTTCCAAACACGGTAGTGGTTGTGCCCATCTCTGCTGCATCAAGAAAGTTGCACTGTGCGCTCAGGAACACCAACCTCTCGTTGAGATAGAGTAACCTGGAAAGAACTGGAGGGCAGAAGAGAATTTCCAGGTCAGTCCTTGGGGAAAAATAAAGGACCATTGGTCATTCTTGCTGATGAAAAAACAATTGACTTTTTTCCAGAGTTTAAAGCAGCTAGAAATGAACTTGTGGTTTAACTGGCATGTTTTTTTCAAGCTTTATAATCTGAACCAAAACTTGAATTTGTGCAATAGCTAATTCAAAGTGAATTGTCAACATGATGAAATAAAGCTGGAATAAGTAGTCTGGCTACCATGTTATAGGGTCATGGTGCAGCAGCATCCTCCATGTCTGGGCTACAGTATGGAATCTTATTTCAAAGAGTTTGTTTTTTTAATACAGCAAGTGATGACAGACTAGACTGATTGCTACTTTTGAGGGGCTTATTTGGAGTATACATTGAGTAGACTAGGGTTACATTGCTTTTTCAAAAGAAAGGTGGTCTGATTAAACATCAGTTTCTTGTGGACATAGACTAGATGCTGGGCTGATGCTCTCCTTGGCTGCAGAGTTGGAATTACCACTGTTCTGGAGTAATGAGTGCCAATTTAAAATTTGCTGTAAGGATATCTTAGGATTTTTGTATATTATGTATATTTGAATATCAGGGGAGGTGGTGCGCAGTGGAAATTGTGAAAAATGTGGCATTGAATATTTTAACGGTCTAATTTTCAGAGTCTGAACTTGGCTTGAAGTTTGTTCCTGAAATGTTCCCAAAGGTCCCTTTTTATTGTAATACTTCCACTATACTACAATGGAAATGAACTTTTTGTACTCGTCAATGTTTTGAGTTGCTTTTCTATACATGTATTTTAATTGACTGACTTTGTCTACATTTGTATAACTCTTGAACCAAATTTCTAGCACCTGGTGTGCCCTCAGGATGAGAACATTTGAAACTTTGGCAAGCATAAGTAAACCAGAGCAGTTGAGTGGAAAATTTGCACAAATCATTGTAAGACTTGGCCTAAACTTGAGACTGGATTTGCAAATGTGTTTGGGGTAACCTATATCTAAAATCTGTTAAGACTTGAAGGTATGCAGTAAATGAAGTCTCCAATCCAAAATATTACACAGGTCCTTTTGTCCTTCAGGCAACATTTTAGTTTGAATCATTTTTCACTAAGCTTAAACCACGCTGCTGAACAGGAATTCATTTACGTTTTCAAACTTAAATGGCTGTCTGATCTCTGATCTTCTAAAAATCATTTTAGATGGTTGTATTCTATTCTGTTGGAGTAGATGTTCATTTTGTTCTGATTAGTGCCTGCTGCTACTTGTCGGCTCAATTTTGACCAAATAGCAAGTCGTTTTCAATACTACATTTGTTCCTATTTTGGCATAAGTTATCAATGGTGTTTTCTTGACCGTTGCATTAATGAAATCATTTTTGAGTCTGTTTAGTAGCTGATGTTTTAACTTTTTAAAAAATATTTCTCTTCCCTTCAGGAAGAAGATGTAGATGTTGACAGTACTAAAAAATCCCCTTCTGAAAGTGCTGGTAAGTTATCACAATAAAACACTACTTTTTTTTTGTTGTTGTTGTTGTGCTTTAGTGAGTGAAGGGAACAATCCAGGCGTGTAATGGCAGTGCAGAGTTTAGGGCTGTGTTCTT
Source organism: Chiloscyllium plagiosum (assembly GCF_037043375.1). NCBI lineage: Eukaryota > Metazoa > Chordata > Chondrichthyes > Orectolobiformes > Hemiscylliidae > Chiloscyllium > Chiloscyllium plagiosum. Next base: position 30,894,600 of record NW_028270163.1, read on the forward strand.
TTGTTTTTTTTTTTGAGCACGTTGTCAGTAAAGAGTTGAGCTGGAAAAAACATAACCAGTCAGGCAGCATCCGAGAAAGGCAGTTGACATTTCCATTCAGAGCTTTAATCAGTCCTGATTTTGAAAGGTTCCGACCGACCTCCCCTCCCTCCACCCTCTTTCCTCCCCGGGTCTGACATGCTGTCCTTTTTCCAGTTCAACACTAAAACCACACTAACCCTCCAGCATCTGCAGTTCTCTATCTCTTAATTATACAAATTCGGGTAGATGGAACCACAAAAGTTAATGTTTTTAAAAGGGTTCCTATCTGAATACACACACATTGCAAATTGGCATTGCTAACAACACAAGTAGTTGTAAGTAGTTACAAGTATAATTGCAGTTATGGTATGGCTATGGGGTGGCCAAGGTTGGAAATGGAATATCGAAGGATATTCTGTCTTTGGGAAAGACAGACAAAATTGAAAAGGAAGTAGGGCAGCTGCCTTAGTGAAAAGATGTGATTTTTAGTGTAGGAAATCTAGCCTATGCACTCTCTCTCGTTCTGGATTTCCCCAAACCAGGGAAGAAACTCTTTTTTTTTTTTTTTTTTTTTTTGTCTATTTATCCTCTCCATGCCCATCATGATTTTATAAACCTCTAAGGACACCCCTCAGTCTCTGCTCCAGGGAAAACAACTCCAACCTATTCAAATCCTCCAACACTGGCGACATCCTTGTAAATGTTTTCTGAGCCCTTTCAAGTTTCACAACACCTTTCTGATAGTGTCTGACTCCTTTCAATCCTGTCTTTCAAAATGTCTGTTCACTGAACTGTTCCCCTTGTTTCTGATGCATGCTTATTTGAGTCTTGCTTTGCCCTTCTACCACTAAAAAGCAGCTAGCTAGTTCGGAATGGCTAAAACACCCTTGATTCACTTCAAGGTGCTTTCTAAATATTGGTATTTGCTTCTGCATTCAACATTTTTTTTTAGAGCAATTGAATCATCTCCAGTATGTGGTTTTTCTCCTCCAGAAAAATGAGTGAACTATACAAATCCCAGAACTCATCAGGCAGTTTTGGAAGGTGGAAGTGCTAGTTAAGATTAAACTGTTTATGCAGCAAGATGTTACAAGGAGTTTTGCATGGCTAGTCAAAATTTGGAGGTGATCACCTAATAAGATCAAGATAGGTAACCTGGCATGGTGAAAGAGGGTTAAAGAAAGTCCAGATGTTGACTTAACGACAATTAAAGATGAGGCCCCAAATACCTGTTCAAGGGCATGGCTGACAGGAAACAAGAGTTGTGTACCTGAGCACATTGCATAAGTCGTTGTGCTCTAACTTGCATTTCTGTTAATGGGAATTTGCTAATTTGTTTTACAAATTGGGACTTTTTTCTATAGTGTGAAGTTTTAAAGCTTGTGATTCTGGTTGCATTAGTTTAAATGGTGTTGTTGTGATTTTTTTTTTCTTTACACAGGATTGCATGGGAATGGAACGACTGTTAGAGCAGAACTGACTGTATAGGCAGAATTCATTTGGCTTCCCTCTAAACTAATGTTTCAGTGCATGGGTGAAGGTTTGTTACAATTGAAGCTGGAGTTATCAAATGAGACATCTTGACTGTATGGGGTCTGAAACTGAGCTGGGGCAGACTGTGGTTTTCCTACCCAGAAGTTGGAAATGTACTTGGTGGGTAGCAGCTGCAGACTATGCCAGCTTCAAACACTCTAGAGCACAATTGTCTACTCTTCAGTACTATATCTGACATGTATCATGATGACCTTCAATGAAGGGCTGATGAGAGCATTTCAGACTATGTGTATACATTAGTAAGACCTATCAAGCAAGGGGCAGCATGTAGATAGCATGCTGCCCCTTGGGATACTCCAGAAGTCATTTGGGTAACTGAAATGCTGTTAGAATGGATGGGTCAGAATGGTCAAGGGCAAACCAACAGAGGTCAGTGGTGGGTAATGGCATAGTCAGGAGATAGATGTGATTCATTTGTGATAGTGAAATTGAAGGCTTTTCTAGAGATGGTGTATATTTGTCACTGTATCTAGTTTAATGGCAAGGAGTCACTTTTTTATTTTGAAGGTCTGTCAACTGCTTTCAAGGAATACGTACTGCTCCAATGATACCATGTTTGCCCTCCAGATTAGTTGCATTGGATGTTGTCTAAACAAATCCTTAAACTGTTCCTTGCCAAATTTGGTGTTTAGCTTGAAAACCGCCTTTATTTTAGAGTAGCTGAGCAGATTTTTTCTTATGAAAGAAACTACGTTGATCTATTACTTTTTGCTTTTTCATCCCTCATCTGCTCTTAAACCTATCACAGAATATTAGATTAGATCACATTAGTATGCAAACAGGCCCTTTGGCCCAACAAGTCCACACCGACCCGCCGAAGCGCAACCCACCCATACCCCTACATTTACCCCTTACCTAACACTATATGGGCAATTCAGCATGGCCAATTCACCTGACCTGCACATCTTTGGACTGTGGGAGGAAACCGGAGCACCCGGAGGAAACCCACGCAGACACTGGGAGAACGTGCAAACTCCACACAGTCAGTCGCCTGAGGCGGGAATTGAACCCGGGTCTCTGGAGCTGTGAGGCAGTTGATGTGAATTTATACTGACAATCGGGAGGTCAGTTAGAATTTGAAGTTGCACATTGATTTCAGTAATTTATCCTTTTTCTCATTCAATCTTATTTCTAATCTCAACTTTTGGCAGTCTCCAGTCTTCAACATTTTAAGTAACTGGATTGGTCCCCTGGGTGGCTGGCTGTAAAAATTGCCTTGTCTGCAATGCCTCTTTCATTATTTCCTAACAGATGATGAAGTAACGATACCTGTACAATTAAATTGTTTTGTCATGTGTCCAGTACTTTGTAATTATTATATTACTGCCCTTTTGATATTTGAACTTTTTTGATTGGAAATGCAAAACAAGTTTCAAAATTGAGAACAAATTGCCCTGTTTGAAATCGGTCAATAGAATTTTACCCAATGCAAAATTACTCTTCTGATTTTGAAGAGGGGTCTTCTGCCTCAAGAGAACTTCATTTTTTTTTCAATGCTCTATTGCAAATTTATTTTGCACCTCCATCCAGACCAGGGCAATATTCAACTAGTGGCAAGTTGTTGGCTTTATCTGGTTATTTTCACTTTCTATCATGTTTTGATTTTCAATAGATCGTGAAAAACCTGTTAGGTTTAAAGCAACAATAGGGATATGAATCTATTCCCAATTTTGTCAAAATGATTTACCAGATGCCTATTTTAACTCCGTTTGACTGGTTGAATTCATAGCTTTCCCAGAATAGATACATTTTTTTAACCTGTATCACTATACCAATTTTCTGCAACTAGATTTCAGTATGCTGTATTAACTAGTTGGTGTATTCAACAGTCTTCCAGTAAATTATACACGAAAACCATGTATACTTTTATGATACTTTTGTATAGTTAAATGAAATTTTGGAATTTGTCAGGATCTTTACACATCATGAATGTATGAAACTGAGAATCTTATGTAGAACACAATGCTTGGCTTGACTGTTCAACACCACTTGTCCAGTTTCTGTTGTGTAGACTTGCAAGTCTATACAGATGCATTGGTATACTGTTACCTCTTAACTTTTTAATATCATCTGACTCTTGAAATTTTGTGCTTATCAAATTGATGCTATTGCCTCTTCACCCATGGTCTGCAAAATAATTCTAATCCTTGTTCTCTCTCTTTCGTCTTTGTCATTGGATTGGCTTATAATTGCTTAGTTGTTTTTCAGATAGGGATGCAGAATTTGCCGTCTTCCAGGCCTCTGACGTAACTCTGTATCCAAGGAAGATTACGAAATTGTCATGAGGTTTTGTCTCCACTTGATTTCCCTTTGATCTGGGATGCATCCCATCAGGACTGTCATGTTTTTGGATGGTGCTTATGTATTTAAAACAACCTTCCCAATTTTTTTTTTCCTTCTTGCTCCATTGTTCACTCTCCTCCACTCCACTGTTGTCATCCTCTATTGTTTGGATGTATACCAAGTAACCTTCTTAGTTTTAACTTTTTTTATGGCCCTCCATGGATTCAAAGTTCCTTTCTTCTGTTTTTTAAACTATCATTTGTTTTAATGTTGAACACTTTTTTTTTTGTCTTTTGACCTATTGCCCTCCAGTCTTATTGCCTTTGCCCTAATATTCTCTGATCCCCAGTGCGCACTCAAATGAGAGCTGTGCAGAATAAAGTAAACTTAATGGTACTGGGTTCTTTGTCTTTTGTCCATGTGTTTTGTGCTTTCCTTGTACCTGAAACATCTGCGCCTTGAAGCCCATTTTCTTGGCCAGACATTGTTTCCTGCCTATTAGCTTCCTTCTATAATGACTAAATTTGACTCTTGGGCAATTGTGATTTTGCCATTGTTTTAACTTGTGTTTTCACTGAAAACAGGCCTGCTTGACCCACTGAACAATCAGTTTCCCAGTCTATATTAACTTAATTAGTTCTGCACTCATTGACCTTACTCCTGTTTGTTCAATTTTTTTCTACTGGTCCACTTTTTTGTGTAGTTATTGGAAAAGCAAGCATGATTACATGAGTAATCATACCTATTTTACAGAGTAAAACATTTGCTTTCCCTGTAGTTTCTGAATTTCAATGTACTATTGAAGCTATATTTTGGCATGAATTCTTGCAAATGCCTATTTGGGGGAGGGGAAAGCTGGATAAAATCTGTGGTTGTAAAAAAGATGTACAATATTAGTTGTACCACCCAGATGTGAAATTCACCAAGTTGGAGTTTGAGCGGTGTGTATTGCTTATAATAGTACACTGCTGGAAATGTGTTGCTGGAAAAGCGCAGCAGGTCAGGCAGCATCCAGGGAACAGGAGAATCGACGTTTCGGGCATAAGCCCTTCTTCGGGCTTATGCCCGAAACGTCGATTCTCCTGTTCCCTGGATGCTGCCTGACCTGCTGCGCTTTTACAGCAACACATTTCCAGCTCTGATCTCCAGCATTTGCAGACCTCACTTTCTCCTATAATAGTACACTGTCCATCATGGAGATGTACAGCATGGGGGCTGTTCCTGATTTTGTAATTGCGATGTGAGAAGGTATTCTTGCATTGAGTCAAATACATCTGTGACCGAAACCATTGAGTATTTTGGCTCCTGTTTGTTCTGAGAGCTTGGGCAATGAGTTTCAACAGGCTATCCTGGCTATCACTTTAAATAGAGAAATGACCCATTTGCTGTTTTTGAACAAGCATTTGTGTGCACTTGTCAGTAAAAGCAGCTGGGGCATGGGATTCTTTCTTGTCTTCCATGTTCACTTGATGTTTTGGGCAGAGATGAATTGCAGCATCCTTTTACTTTTCAAAAGGTGTTTAGCATGCTTGGTGTTGGGAAGTCATGTTGAGGATCTATAGGATATTGGTGAGGCCTCTTCTGGAATGCTGTGTCGAGTTCTGGTTGCCCTGTTGTAGGAAGGATGCTATTAAACTAGAGAGGGTTCAAAAGTTTTACCAGATGATGTTGGGAATGGCCAGTTAGAGGGATGGATGTTTTTCATAAGTGTAGGAGGTCATGGGGTTACAATTTGAGGTTTAGAAAGTCATGATTGACATGGATAAGGTGTGATTCTGTAGGGTGTGGGATTTGCAGATGAGAGGGGCATATTTTCAAGGTGAGATTTTTTTTTTTTAAAAAACTAATGTTTTAGTAGTTTGTTCACATGTGGAATCAACTTCCTGAGGAAGTGGTGGATGTGAGTACAAATAGTGTTTAAAAGACATTTTGGATAGATACATGAATGAGGTTGTGGAGTGGGGGGGAGGGGAGAGAGGAGGAGGAGGAGGAGGAGGAGGAGGAGGAGGAGGAAGAAGAGAAAGGAAAGAGATTATAGGCCATGAGTAGACCAGTGGGATAGGTTTAGTTGGGGATTATGTTCAGTGTGGAATGGTTGGACTGAAGGGCCTGTTACATGCTGAATCGCTCTGATTGAGCGAAAGTCAAAATTGCTATTTGTTTTTTTTTTTGGGAGGTGCAAGTGTCTTGCCCTCTTGAATCCAGCTTATGTATCTGAGACATTAGGAATCCTCCTTTCCTGGCATCATTCTGTCACACAACAACAGACGCCAGCTAAGAGAAACATCCATTTAACTGACCACTTCAGAGGGTGCATCTGAATTAGCAACTGTCTGCTGTCAGCTACTGACTCCTGGTTGCATGCTTGTCGCAGTCCAAACATCAGGTGAGGCAGATTTTTTTACTATTTTCCTGGTCATCTGGCTCTGGCTACTTCACCAGAAAATTCTTGATTGATTTTACATTCTGAAGACAGGCTGAGGCCGATGAAGCTAGTTCATTGAATGTTAACCACTTGAGTTATCTTTGCTTTCTGAGGACTCTGCCATTTTTAATGTAGCTGCATAGATGTTTAAAATCCTGTAGGTTACCATTTTAATGTTTTCATGCACTTCCTTGAGTTGGTCCAAAGTATTAGTTTGTGTGCCTACAATAGGAGACCAGAACCCAAGGTAACAATTTATTACCTACTTTGCTATTGGTGTTTTATTTTCCAATCAGGATGGAGATAGAATAGCTTGAGTGATTTATTTTAAATTTTAGTTTTAACAGAATGGACTGCCTAAACTGTAACATGTCCTTTTTTTGACTAAATTTGTGGGCAACAGCCAGCATCCGTGTACAGAATTGTGATCAAGATATTGTTGTCTTGTCTTTCACTTGTTGATTTGTAATATGAGTAACTGGTTTCCATTTGCAGGGAAAATAACTTTGTGTGGAAGATCCTGAACTCTGGGGACTGAGCAAAATATTTTAAAAAGCAGTATTGTTCATTCTAAAACTGTCTGTAATGAAGTTCTTGATTTAATTTACTGCGCAATACGTGGTGTAGTGGCAGAATTGAGCTCAAAGCTTTGGCAGAGATTCTCCAGAATCCTCAAGCATCCTGTTCTTTGGAAGTCTTACTGAACTGTGACAACAGATTAGATTCCCTACAGTATGGAAACAGGCCCTTCTGTCCACATTGACCCTCTGAAGAGCAACCCACCCAGACCCTCTTCCCCCACCCCACATTCACCCCTGACTAATGCACCAAACGTTGGGCAATTTAGCATGGCCAATTCACCTAACCTGCATATTTTTTTGGATTATGGGAGGAAACCAGAGCATCTGGAGAAAATCCACACAAACACTGGGAGAACTGGCAACAGTGTGGAGTTTGCACAAAACGGGAATCTAACCTGGGTTCCTGGTGCTAAGGCAGTAGTGCTAACCACTCAGCCACCATGCCGCCCAGATAAATGAATATATCTGAAATAGTGTGCTTTCCACATTGGTACATCGACTGTGGGTGCAGTCTTACTTATATGCCAGCCATACGTGGTGTAGGAGGAATCTTGATCCATGATTTAAATTGAATGTCCTAAATGATATCCATGAAAAATCAGCAAGTTGAGCAAGTGATTTTGCTCTCCAGTACACCAGAACTGTTAACTGAATCAAAAGACTTTGCATCTACCATTAATTTGACCAAGCAGATAATGATGAATAACATGAAAATAATTAAGGATTGTAAATTTGATCAAAATGCTTGATAAAAGTTTTGATTTGCTTAAATGTCAATTCACAATGATAAAAATTGTCTCTATTCTCCAATGATTTTTTTGTCTTCCCCCATCCTATTGTTTCATTTCCACTTTCCATACTGGCTATCTTGTGTACTTACTAGTTCCCTTTTTAAGATGCTAATAAAAATGCAATACAAAATGAAATTGGCAAAATGTTCTTTGGCTTTTGGTCTGAATTCTTACTTTGAAGGTAAAATCTCAGTCCAGCTCTTGAAATATTTTTGAAATTTGCACTGTCACTTAACAGTTATGGTGAGCATGTGTTCTGTAAAGTCTAATTGTGTATGACAGATTATTTTGCATTCTCTGCCCTAGACAACATAAACTAACTAGGAGTGAATGAGACTTTGTTTGAGTTTGAATAAAGTAATGAAGAATTTCCTCCTCCAGATAACATATTTGTCATATTTCTTGACTGTATGTGTGACCACAGCTTTTAAAAGAATAAGCTGTGAAAGCTTTTTGCAACAGGGATCACTTGCTCCTCAAATCATCTGTCCCAACACCATTTCTATCTTGGAGTCCCATGCATAATATCACCACCTGTTCCTTGGAATCTTTTGCTCATTCTTAGGGTATGCATGCCACCTTTGTTTTATTTATTAACTTTCTGCCTGTAATGGCCTTCCAATCACACTACTTTTACATAATTTTGATTTATAATGCTATCAGCCTCTTGACTTTAGAGGGAAACAAAGGAGCATTGCAGGCAGTGGGGTGAAATTGGTCAGATTTACAGAAGGATTAACCTTGGTACAAATTAACTTCAAATCTTGGGGGTGTCATAACATGCAGGTAGAAATGATGCTTTCAAGTGTCTAGCCACACCTGTTGTTATAGGGACAAAACTTACAGAAATATACGATGTCGCCCCTTGTGTTCCTCCATTCATTTGAGATTATAGCTGATCTATGACCTAATTCAGCTTTTTTCCCCTGCCCTTCTTTCCACTAAAGTCTGTCAGCCACTGATTTTTAATGTGTTTTTCAACTGCAGTTTGAAATTATCACCACCTTGTGAAGGAAGTTAGGAAATACTTCTATGAATCATTGTCTTCAGAGATCCCCAACCAATCAAAATTAAGTAGACAAAAATCTGCTGCCCTCAAATCTCCAAATGCCAAGGAATGCTCCTCTAACAGATGTGGAAGCAAGCCATTTGGCCCATCAAGTCTGCTCCAACCCTCAGCTTCCTGTTCAACCCAGTCCCCAACTCTACTCCTGTAACCCTGCACCTACCACGGTGAATCCATCTAGTTTGGACACTACGGACAATTTAGCATGGCCAGTGCACCTAACCTGCACATCTTTTGGACATGAGCGGAAACCAGAGCACCTGGTAGGAACCTGGGCAGACATGCAAACTCCACACATGGTTGCCCAAGGCTAGAATTGAGCTGAGGTCCCTGGTGATGAGAGGTAGCAGTGCTAAGCACTGAACCATGCCACCTCTTGGTAAACTTCCATAAAGCTTATACGTGGGCTTTTTTTTTGATTTTTGCAGCACACTTCAGGCCAACCAACACTAACATGGAACCCAGAGCTACACTCAGCAGTTCTGGGCTCCATGTTGCAATGTTTGACGCACTCTTGGCACAATTTTATTTTCTTTTAAGCTTAGAAATACAATGAAGTATTTAACATGTTGTAATTAGTACTCTAAATGATTAAGCACCCTGTAGAATTTGAAACTCTTGGCTATAATGTTACTGCAATTGAGTTATTTCATGTTTGAAACCAAGCATCAAACAAAATGCAGTGAACAACATTATGGAACTATGAAAAATGTTTGCTAAATTGAGAATTCTGTGGCCATGAGCCCCACGTTTCTGTTCAAACTATGATTGATAGTGAATAGCTTGGGCTAAGCACAAGACCATTGGGTTACTGCTCCAGATGGGTTTTGCCTTGCATCATCTAATCCTAGTGAAGTGCATCATCTATTGGAAGGTTTCCAGATCATGACACCAAGCTTTCTAGTTGTGAGCAGTCAGCGATTCCTGCTCCCTTTTTATAAATTAAGGCCCATGTCACTGCTGATCTCTTGGTGATTGGCTTCAGTTCAACAGGAAATGAGATTTGATTGTTAATTGCTTTTGTTTGGTTTTCTAATAATGGACTGTTTGATGTAACTTGTACAGAGAAATCAGTACTGCAGAGCCTTCAAAATAAAACTCGCATGTGCACTGTAGACCACTTAGTTCACCCACCACCACCATTCAGGAAAATCAGATTTGGACTCTGCTTCTGCTCCTGCCAACATTCCACAATGCATCTTTATTTTAAAACGTCCAGTTTCTTGCATAACTTAACTTTATATCCTGCATTGTATTTTATCTTGCTTGTCCCTTCTCCAATTTTAACATGGAATATCTGTCACAGTGGAACATTTTTGGCCCTTGTTGCATGTGCACAAGGAGTTGGCCAGTCAGCCACTTGAGACTGCCCTGACGTTTTGGGATCATTAGATGAGGTTTCAAATTAACAATACATGTTCCCACCTACCTTGAAACCTTCAACTTTAGCTTAACAAAAGTATATTCATCTTGGCCTTCAAATTTGCAGTCACTCTGCTTTTAAGTGAATTTCATTTGTTCTAACTGGGTGACTTTCAAATGTAGCTCTAGATTTGCTCACCAAATGGTGTCCACATCTATCCTGTGATCTTTAAATGTAGTAAGTCCCAGTTGCCTTAACTTTGAGAATTTTCCTTTGTCTTGATCTGGATGGGTGTTAGAAACTGCTGGTTGGAGGTGACAACCAGCACTTTAGTTTTTGTCCATAAAGCTATTACAGTTGACCAGTTCAAAGTAGTGAAGCACTAACTTTTGCATGAATATGCTCCAACTTCTCCCCATTACAGTGGAGAGACTCAATCAAATGGTACATCAAATATTAATCAATAATGGTGTGGTTCTGCTGGATAGGTTGACTTGAGTGGATCTAGGTTTAGCTTTCTGGTTCTCCTGCCTTCAGCACTGAGGTGGTTTAAAATGTAGACTTCATTTTTCTGTCCTATTGGTGTTGCCTGGAACTCTAAAATCTCTGCAATCCACAGACCAACACTTAAATTTGCAGGATGGATGATGGGATGGAAGCCCCCAGAGCTTGCTATTTAATGCATGTACTAAACAGCTAACTGGCAAACATTAAGGGAGAAGAGCAAGCAATCTTTCTTTATTTTCAATGCATTGTTTTAATTTACTGCATGAATCCTAAACCAGATTTGTAGGAGGAAATAGTGGAGCAAAGTTCCTGAGAGAGCACTAGTATATGATGCTTCAGAGTAAAGGTAACTGCCTCCCCTTTTAAGTGTTTGCAGTTCATGACTTGTCTTTGGTTCTGTGCTTACTGACTACACACAACCATTATCAAGTGTGAGATTGTAATTAATTATGTAAACTGTGTTGGTAAACTTCAAGATGTCTACTGCAAAGTCTAACATAAGACAACATCAGGCCAAATACTGATGGTGGTGTTTCATGTAGAAACGACAGCTACTTTTTACACACCAAGCATTTGTGATGTTATGATCCCAACTGGTACTAGACAGACCCCAGATTGAAACCTGATTGAGTAGACAACAGATGTGTTTAATGTTGTGGTCAAACACACAGGCATTCGCATGAGGCTGCAGATTTTCCTTAAACAAGTTTACACCAGAAATAAAAACAAACAAGCCATATAAATATAGTTATCCTGAAATGCAGTAAAACCTGTCACCCCCATTCCAACACTTAGACACTGAAATTCAAAAGACCTTTTTTTTTCTTTCCTGAGTTTCTATTTGACTGACTCAGTTTCTTTGCCATGGACAGTGGAGATGATGGAATTGAAGTTTGTGAATTTGCTGTAATAATGGAGCTGAAAAATTTGTGCTCTAATTTTGACTTCTATTCCACTCCTGGTTTTGGAAGCTCCTATAAAAACTAAATGTTTCTGCAGTAATTCTTCCTTGGAAGACTACTTAAGACAGAAAATAAATTTGCATTCTGGACTGTACTGTGGTTTTTTGAACTGAATTAAAATTGAGATTGTTAGCGTTTTTTTCGAAAAAAGGTTTTTTAAAAAAAAAGGTAAACCTTGTTTACCCTGCCTGTTATAAACCTACCATAAAAAATCTTTGCAGACCCTCTGACCTCAAACAGCATTTATCAAAGAGCAATCGGGTCCCGGATCTTCCCGTGGCTTGCCACTTCAACGCAATCCTGCTCCCATGCCCACATGTCTATCCTTGGCCTGCTGCAATGTGCCAGTGAAGCTCAACACAAACAGCGTCTCATTTTCCAACTAGGCATGTTACAGCCTGCCGGTCTCAACATTAAATTCAACAACTTCAGATGATTATCCCATCTCGACCCCTCTGTTTCATTCTGCTCCGTAATTTTATTTCATTTACCTTTTTTTATATATTTGTGTTTCGCTCCCTACTGTCCTCACCTTTTTTTCCTCTTCTCTCTTCCCCCCCCCCCCCCCCCCCCCCACCCTTGCGACCCTTCTCCCCTGTTTTTTCCATTTTTGCCTCTGCTTCACCATCACGTTCCCCTTCCTTTTCTTCTTTCCCCTGCCACTCTCCCCCCCCCCCCCCCCCCCCCCCCCCCCATTTTGTCACATGGCACTGGCTTGAGCCATGGTCATTCACAGCTCCTAATTTCTCTACGCACTGTCATTATCACCTCTTTATTGCTACCTTTTGCTTTTGGAGCCATGACACGCTTTCTCTCAGCCGAGTATAAATACCTCCCTATTTCTCCCTTTTTTTTTTAGCTTTGACAAAGAGTCAGTTAGACTCCAAACATCAGTTCTTTTCTCTCCTTACAGATGCTGCCAGACCTGCTGAGATTTTCCAGCATTTTCTCTTTTGGTTTTATCAAAGAACAGGTGACTCCACCCACACTAGAAAGACTGCATATTGTCTGTGTACATAATTGTTTGTCTTTTTTTTTTCAAAAAACTTCAAACTATTGTTAAACGTTCCATGTTTAAAGCCTGGAAATTGCACTAACATGTTGCAAGTAAAATTTCACCACAGATTCTCTTGCTGAACTGAATAAAATAGGGAGGTGGGCCATTTTCCCAACTTGAGGTTCATTAGTCTTTAGTTAAGGAAATGCAATTTTTTTGAGTCTGCCTTTTCCCAAACTTGTAACATGACCTCATTTAACATGTGAAAATGACATCATTCTCAGAACTACATTAAACTGAATAACTCCACATCAAGTTCATGATTTGTGCATCAAATCTAAAAATCTTGTGATTTTTTCAGTCTTTGGTTACTGGCCTATTGCTACTTGTTGCTGAGACATCACATTATGTAAAAATGCAATGTAATCAGCTGATGCGGATTGGAGGCTCTGCAGCCCCAGAATTTGTCAATTATTAGTGCAGAAGGCAGCCTTTTGGCCTGTCATGTCTGTACTGGCTCTTGTCTCTTGTCTGACACGAGACAAGAGACAAATCTCCTGCCTTTTTGCTCATAGTTCTGCATACCATTTTCTACCAAAACAAAATGCAATGTCCTCTTGTACTTGAACCTGTTGCCATTACGTGACCAGGTAGTATGTTCTATACCCTAACATCTCATCTCATGCAGTTTGTATCTCACCTGTTTCTCCCCCTGCCACCCCCTGCCACAAAAAACTGGGAGTTCATTTGTGATTGGCTACTTACTGCCTAGACAATGCAAGATATTGGTTTAAAATAATTTACTTTGCCCTTGTTTGTGGTCTGTCTTAGAATCATTGGGTTTAGTATGAGAATGATGTGGCCTCCTCTATATTGGGGAGACAGGCCGCCTACTTGCGGAGCGTTTCAGAACACCTCTGGGACACCCGGACCAACCAACCTAACCACCCTGTGGCTCAACACTTCAACTCCCCCTCCCACTCCACCAAGGATATGCAGGTCTTTGGACTCTTCCATCGCCAGACCACCACAACACGACGGTTGGAGGAAGAGTGCCTCATCTTCCGCCTAGGAACCCTCCAACCACAAGGGATGAACTCTGATTTCACCAGTTTCCTCATTTCCCCTCCGCCCACCTTGTCTCCGTCAAATCCCTCGAACTCAGCACCGCCTTCCTAACCTGCAATCTTCTTCCTGACCTCTCCGCCCCCACCCCACTCTGACCTATCACCCTCACCTTGACCTCTTTCCACCTATCGCATTTCCAACACCCCTCCTCCCTATCTTTTATCTTAGCCTGCTGGACACACTTTCCTCATTCCTGAAGAAGGGCTTATGCCCGAAACGTCGATTCTCCTGTTCCCTGGATGCTGCCTGACCTGCTGTGCTGTTCCAGCAACACATTTTCAGCTTTAGTATGAGAATCACTGGCTTAAAAAGTGGAAATGCTATGCTCACGTTAAGAGCATTAGATTGTATTGAAATGGTATTGTGAAACTGCACCTGGAGTAATATGCATAAGTTTGGTACCCTTTTTTGAGGAAAGATGTAGTGGCATTGGAGGCAGTTCAGAGGTGGTTCATTAGGTTTGATCCCAGAGATGAGGGGTTTCTCATATCAAGAGATATGGACGGTTTAGGCTGACGCTCTGGAGTTTAGAATGAGGGGAGATGAAAGGTGTGGATAAAACAGATGTGGAGTAGATGCTTCTTCTTGTGGGGCATTCCTGGACAAGAGGTCATAATCTTAGGATAAGGGATAGCAAAGTTAAATAGTTAAGTGCTACTTCTGAAGGGTTATGAAGCTGGCATTCACTACCCAAAATGTGGTGGATGCTGGAACAGTGAGTAAATTTGAGTTAGATGGATTTTTAATTGGTAATGGGATGAAGGATTGTGGGGAGAAGGCAGGAAAATGGGATTGAGGAGCATATCAACCATGATCAAATGGCAGCGCAGACTCAATGGGCCAAATGGCCTAATTTTGCTCTTAGAACTACCTTCTGAAGTGATATAGCTACTACAGTTTCATTATGATGGCCAATCATGTCTTGGTGAAATTAATGCTGGCGCGACTGTTCTGAATGCTTTGAACAACTGTGACTAATGTCATGACTAAATGCTTTAAATGTTCAGTACTCGCAGCACAAGGTTTATTTTGTTTATGCACTTAATGTCAGATGCTCTAGTATGTGGTTGACTTGGTCAAGCAGTCCCAATTTTTCCCTTTTTTTGTCAGAGGAATCTGAATTTACATTATCAATTCTCCCTTGTTTTATTTCCTTCCAGTTTTCAGTGGTGTTTGTAATCCTATGCTCCATCTTGCTTGATGAGCCACAAAACCAATATCTAGTGAAGTTTACTTTGTGTATGTGACTGATATAGTTTGTATTATTGCTCTTTTATTTAGATGATCTAGTTGATGAGTACCGCCCAGGCAAGATTCGAGGCAGTAGCTATGGAAAAACACTGACAAGAGAAGAGTTGGAGGAAGAACAACGGTATGTTCACCAAATCTCAAATTTTGAACTCCACTTGGATTTTTAAGTTGCATTTGGTTTTTTTGGATCTGTCCAACTCCTCCCCAACCACTTTTTTTGATAATCCTCCTAAGTACTGTTATCAGCCTTTTTTTTTGGTAAGGAAATCTCTTTCAATAAACTCTACTTTGTGAAACTAATGTTTAAGTTTGTTCATAACAGGCTAGTTTTGCACACCTTGGTGACACCTAAAAATTCTCAGTTTATGGTAAGGACTTTTCTGGGACATTTTGTCTGGCCTTAATAGGTTGTGAATATAATGTAACCTCAGCTTGAGTTTTACATATGAAGTCTCCAAGTTGAATATTTAAGGCCTTCTGAAAACCCAAACCAATCACATCCACTGGCTCTCCTTAGTCTAACTTGTTACTGCCTCAAAGCATTCTCTCAGATTTGCCAGGCATGACTTGACACTGTACTGATGCAGTCCTGTTTTAACATGCACTTCCAAGTCCTGGGATCCCTTAAGGGACTCTCTAATTTTACCAACAAGTCTGGCAAATCGGCCTATAATTGCCTTTGGCCTCCCTCCACTTCTTTTAAACAAGGCTGTTACATGTGCTATTTCCAGTCCTCTTGGACCATCCCTGATTCCAGTGATTTCTGATACATTGCTACTATCAAAGCCTTGACAATCTCCTCTGCCATCTTCTTCAGAACCCTGGGGTGTAGCCTTTCTGGTCAGGGTGATTTACTTGTCTTCTGACTTTACTAAGTGCTAGCACAGCTGAAAAATAATGACCACTGTACTTAACTCTGCCTTCTGACCTTTTTCTTTTTGAAGTATTGGTATGCTGCTGGTGCCTTCAGCTGTGAAAAGTGGTGTAAAGTACCTAGTCATTCCTCCACCACTTATTATATTTTTGTTCCTCATGACTACTCCAGTCTCTTTCCAGCAGTCCAATTTCCACTTACTGCCCCTTACTTTACTGCTTTTCAAAAAAAAACTTACAATTGTTCATTGTTAACTCTCAAATTTCACCTTCCTCCACCTGCCAGTTCTTGCTCTTCAGTTATCCCCTGGTGTTTAAAAGCTCCCCAGTCCTCTAGCTTCACGTGGTATGCTTTTGTGTTGTCTGACTTCTCTTGTCAGCTATGATTTGTCTCATTTCCCTTAAATTCACCCCAAAGAAAACATACTGTGCCTCCTGAATTGCCCCCAGAAACTCTTACTGCTCCACCGTCTTCCCTACTAGACTTCAATCATCTTTAGGTCCTATCTCATGTCTCTGTAGTATTACAATTGAGTTAAAAAGGTAACTATAAAAATTGTTCTAAAAGTTGATTTTATTAGAAATCTTCAGTTTCATACTGGGAATCAGATGTGAAACATTTGTTTTAATCATCTGCATACTGAATTGATTGTCCCAAGCTGCTTTAGTTGTTTCTTCGATGGAGAAGAGTTTAACAAGAACTGAATGCAGCAGGGAGTAGCTTTTTCTATAATTGTTCAGGTTTTTTAATAGTACAAACACTAGAGCTTCCTCAAGTGCGAAGCTGAAGGAAACCCATATCTCTGAAGGCTAATACATATTGCCAATTACTTCCCATGTTTATCATAGTTGTTTTAGGTTGTGGCTAATGGAACTGCAGATTTTATTTTACAAGAGAAAGGGAAAAGTATAAAGAAACAGATCACAAATTAATGAAGCCAGAAGAGCACTTGTTTTCTTAGTCTGTACTTTTCCAAATCTGCTTTGATTTGCAAATAATCTCTTGTTCAACTTTTTGATTCACATTATCTTTCTCAATTTTCAGTTTATTATTAGTAATCTAGCAGTGTTTTCATAACCAACATTGAATGTACCAATTTGTGCTGAATAGATTTGGGAATATTTGTACTTAAGTTATGCCGACTGCATTAGAATAAAGCATGTTCTGATGTCAGGTTTTGAAAGCCCAAGTTCTACTTCTGTTTCTTACCTGTGAATCATACAAGAAACAATACTTCTGTGAGCATGTTGAAGTGTGGTAACCAAGCACAAGGACCTTAGTTATGCAGAGCCATGGGTGACAGTGATTTTTTTTTTGCACTCTTTGCTATTTATTGTAAGAGACAAATATTCAGGTGTTAGAAAGAATGTAAATTTGTCAATTAACATGAATCTGTTCCTTAAGTCAACCAAGGATGTGCACTTGCTTATTTGTAAGACTGTCTTGGTGACCAGGACCAAACACTGCTTAATGCTTTTATTTGACTTGGTGTACACTCATTCTAACTACATTACTCAATTTTAGGTGCTTTTGTTGATTTTGTTCCACAATAGTTGCATTCAATGCTTTGTGCAGGTCTCTAAACCTTTTCAGGGTTTTATGTGAGAATCTATGATTAACAAATAAAGTTTCTGTCTATGGGTTTTGTAGATGGAAACAAATTTAGATGAGTTTAATCTGCTATTGTGCTGATTTTTTTTTTTAATTTGCAAGGTATTTCAGAGCTAGCTGCTCCTAAATTCAATGCTCTCTACGAATTGAACAGCGTTTTAAATGTCTGACTTTGAGGCTTTCTTAACTTGCCTCACTCCATGACCACCTGTCTTAAATGATGACAGATTCTGTACCTACCCTTCCTTCCTAATGCTTTCCACCTTGACCCAACTCCCATTCATTGTTATCTTTGATCCTACCACTACTAAAGTATCAACAGTACCTCGAGCGATCTTTTTGAAAATCTGGGCGTAAGCTTTAAATATTTCTGCAGGTTTTTTAGGAAAGATCTTTTCAGTTCTTGTTTAACACACACAACATGGAAACAGAGCCTTTTGGTCTAACCAGTCCATGCCAAACATAATCCCAAACTAAATTAGTCCCACCTGCCTGCTCCTGGTCGATATCCCTCAATCTTTCCTGTTCACATGTATATCCAAATGTATTTTAAACACTACTTGAACCCACATCCACCATTTCCTCAGGAAATTCATACCATGTGCAAACCACCTTTATTTTCTTTTTTGTTTTTAGAAACAAATTGCTTTTATGCCTTTCTTTTAAAACCTCTCCCCACACCACACACCCCCGCCCAATCCTAAATATTCCCCCATCGTATGGAAAAGATGCCTGCTATTAACCCAATCAATACCCCTCCTGATTTTATAAACTTCTAAAAGGTCACCAGTCAACCCCTTGCAAGTGAAGAGGTCTGTCATTGTTTGCTTGAATGTCCCTTTTGGAAAATTTGTATCAGTGATCTGGCAATTATACCTTTTCCACAAACTAATTTGTTATCCATTTCAATGAGCCTCCTCTTATCTATGATTTTTGACTTGCTGTTTGATTTAAATTAATTTAATTACAAATTTGTACTCTATTTTCATTATGTATCTAACAGCATGACCTCTTTCTTTAACAGATCCAATTGCTTTCATGGACAAGTGAGCTACCTACTTATTGGCTTAATGTGTTGACTAACGCAAGCTAACTTGAAGTGATAAATACTTGGTTCTTATTTTATTATCACTAGAATTTGACAATCTAAAACTCTTGTGGTATCGTAACTATAGAATTAAAGTACATGCCTTCCATTTCCCTGCTCTGGCTGCATTTCTTAAGTGCCCAGCCCTTGTTAGTTTTACTGACACTGGATTGTGGACCAACCTGGTGTTAAACATAACGTGTCAGAATCTGAAATGGATATGAGTTTTATTTTTATTTTGGGAGTATGGAAAGTACTGGCAGTACAACTTTGAGTCCCACCACAAATGGTCAATGCAACTTGCAATTGTGCCTCCACAGCCCACAAGATCTGCGTAACTTGAAGGCTATTCTGATATAAACCCTTGGTGTGGAGTATAGACTTTGAGGTTCTGCAATGAGCTTGCTTTCTCCCCCCCCCATGTGTATTTTTGACTTTGCTTCTATAACTTACCTCAACTTTAATGATGTTGACAGTCAAGCTAAATGGCAAGTAATTCAGATTGTTCAGAGATTAACAACCAGAAACTATTTTAGTATTCAGGAACTTGTAAAATTCTTATGTAAATAGTTTTAAATGTATTGTTCTGATATTTTCGATGCACACTACTTTGGCAACTAGCTCAATGTGTTATTGTTTAATAGCGGCAGGTGTAAAGTGAGATGTTAAGCAACATTTACAATTTTCCAAATAGTATGGAGAAAACTTGACATGTGATGTAGTTTTATTTGACCAAGTGAAGTGAGGTACCATTGAAAGAACATTTTCTGTTCTCTTGCACAGATGTAGTGGCAGAAAAATATACTCCACGCTTGCTTGTTCATATCTCTGAAAAAACCTCCATTGTTTATTAAGTTGTCAATAGATTAGTTGTTCATAGGCTATGCGACATTGGTTTTTTTTCTACCACTGCCCTGACACTGACAGTACAGCAGTCGTGCCATTTTAGAAAGATGACTGAAGAGCTTCAAGTCCAAATTCATGGCATTCACTTTCATTTGTAAATCTGTTTTTTTTTTAAAAGTCTTTTGACTAAAACTCAGCACAGTAGCCATTTTTTTGCAGAATCTAGTAGTCCATATATTGCTGGTGTAATGTCAGTGCTCCCAAAATTGCAGCACAATTCATTGAACCATATGGCATTGAAATAAAGTCATGTCACGTGGTCAAATATCCAGCTTTAGAACTTGACCACTTAGGAAATCATGAAGTAATGGGTGTCAAGGGATGAGCAATGGCTTAAAGTTTCACTGCTGGAAATTGCAAGCAATCTGAGATTGTCCTAATTTTTCACCTTTGAAAGGTGATGTTTTTAGTGTGCAGACTTGACCCTACGTTTAAGATCTTCAGATTCTTTCTGTATGTTAATTTTAGTTCCATGTTAGAGAATCTGTGGCATGACTAATTGTTCTGAATGGAGTAATGTCGAGGGGCACCTGGAAACCTGCACCCGCAGCTGACATCAGGATGGAGATGTGGAATGTTTTGAAGGATTAAACCTGATCCAGTTCTATAATCGTTAATTGTTTGAATCTTGTAGGAAGCTAGGGAAGAGATTGTAGGGTCCCTTGCTGAGATATTTGTATCATTGTCAGCCATGTGTAAGATCCCAGAACACTGGGTATGTTGCCAGTATTTAAAGGCTAAGGAAAATCTAGGGAGCTAAAGACAGTGAGTCTTGGGTCAGTGGGTAAGTTGTTGGAGGGGATTTTGAGGCACACAGTTTGCATGTCAACATGGCTTTGTGTGAGGAAAGTGTTTCACTAACTTAGGGTTTTTTGAATAGGTGTCAAAGAAAATGTGAAGGCCAAGTAGAGGACATTATCTATTTGGATTTCAAAGTAAAGGTTCTCCACAGACCAGTTAAGGATAGGTGTAGGATCTGGGGGGCTGGCTGACTTTTGGATAGAAAATTGACTTGCAGGAGGGAGGCACAATAGTGGTGGAGGGTTGCTTTTCAGACTGGAGATCTGTGATCAGTGTGCTGTGGAGGATCAGTGTTGGGTCCACTGCTTTTCATTTGTATAAACTTGGATGTGAATATAGGAGATACAGTTAATAAGTTTGCAGACAAAGCCCCCAAAATAGGTGATATGCTGGACCATCAAGATTATCTCTGTACAAAAGACCTTGATCAGATGGGCTGAAGAATGGCAGGTGGATTTTAATTTAGTGTTGCATAAAGTGTCTCCTGGGAGTCCAAAAATGGAAGGCATAAGTTTTTAAAGTGAGGAGAGATTTTTTTTAAAAGGGACCAGAGGAGTAATTTTTTCTCACAGGGTGGTGTTTGAATGGAACAAGCGTTCAGGAAGAAGTGGGTACAAGAACATTTTTTTTAAAAAAAAAAAACATCTAGACGGGTATATGAAGAGGAAAGGTTTAGACAGGTATGGACCAAATGGTGGCATGCAACTAGGTCAGATTGGGATGTCTGGTTGGTATGGGTGAGTTGACCAAAGGGTCTGTTTCGGTGCCATAATTCTCTAAATGCTAACTTCCAATCTTGAAATCTTTTCCCAGATTTTCTGCAAATTCTCAACCTGTTGAATCCTTTAGAAGCTGCATCCATCAAATTTTGATATTCACAGCCTTGTTTATTATTTGAAAATGTCAACTTTGCCAGATTATTCCCTTACATTTAAGTGAATGGATAAGCCAGTCCTAATTGGAAATAACTTAATTGTTAAACATTTACTTTAAATGCTGTTAAGTCATGTCTATTAACTAATTGTGCTTTGCATATGTGTATTTGCATTGGCTGTTTGTACAATCTGAACAATTTTTGTTCGAAAAGGTTTGGTCTAGTGGGCTTGCATGTTACTTAAGGGTACTTCTGTTGAAAGACCGAAGGTTTTTATACAGTTGGCAGCATTTGGAACAACCTAATGTTTAATTATTTCAACACTGAAGAACAGTACTTAAAAATATTCCAGATTAATGAACTTCAAATATGAAAACATAGCTTGGAATAAACAAATCTGTTTCGGGAACGTGCTGTTTATTCCTTCAGAAGATCTGAAGGAAGTCTCTGTATAGCTTGCTTATTATTTTGGGTGGTTCAAGTTTCTAATTACTTTACGGAAAGGATCATTTTATTCTACTGATGTGCTGGTTGTTTAATCTGATCATTGCTGTATACTAAAACAGAGTTACTTTTAAAAAAAGTCCAATTGATATTTTTTTTATTTAAACATTCGTGTACTTAAAGCAAATTTGATACCTAAATTGAAGCTTGAGTCTTAATTTTAAAATGGCTTGCTCTTGCCATAAGAGTTTTTCATTTTTAAATTTACATTAGCAATTCTACACTTCAGCCATTCGATTTTGCCTTAGCTTAGACTTGCAAATCTGTTGCATCTGGAGTCATAGTCATAGAGATGTATGACGTAGAAACAGACCCTTCGGTCCAACTCGTCCATGCCGACCAGATATCCCAACCCAATCTAGTCCCACCTGACCCATATCCCTCCAAACCCTTCCTATTCATATACCCATCCAAATGCCTCTTAAATGTTGCGATTGTACCAGCCTCTACCACTTCCTCTGGCAACTCCTTCCATACACGTACCACCCTCTGGTCTTTTTTATATCTTCCCCCCCCCCCTCACCCTAAACCTACCCCCTCTAGTTCTGGATTCGCCCACCCCAGGGAAGTGTGTGTCTGTGTGTGTCTCTCTTACCCTATTTAACCTCTCCCTCTCCCTCCCAAAAATAGCCCTAGCCTATTCAACCTCTCCCTATAGCTCAAAACTGCCAACCCTGGCAACATCCTTTAAAGGTTCACAAACTATTTACAAGTTACACAACATCTTTCCAATAGGAAGGAGACCAGAATTGCATGCAATATTCCAAAAGTGGCCTAACCAATGTCCTGTACAGCCATAACATGACCTCTCAACTCCGTACTCCGTATTTTCCTCTGGTCAGAATATACCAAACACTGCCTTTGCTATTCTATTTATCTGCGACTCCACTTTCAAGGAGCTATGAACCTGCACTCCAAGGTCTTTGTTCAGCAACACTCACTGGGACCTTACCATTAAGTGTAGAAGTCCTGCTAAGATTTGCTTTTCCAAAATACAGCATCTTGCATTTATCTGAATTAAACTCTCTCTGCTACATCCTGTTGTAATCTGAGATAACCTTCTTAGCTGTCCATTCCACCTCCAATTTTGGTGTCCTCTGCCAACTTAATAACTATACCTCCTCTGTAAATGGCTTGCATATGAGCATAATTGTTGAAAAGTAGTGGACCCAAAACTGATCCTTGTGGCTTGATTCCAAAAAAAATGAAATTGTTTGCTCACTTGTAATGCAAGAAAGTGTTATTTTAACAAGTTTGTATTAACAAGCTAAGAGCAGGGTGTTCACCTTGCAGCCCCTGGCCTGTTCTGTTATTCAATAAATTCAATAAGATGATCTGATTATTGTCTTACTCCATATTTCCTGCCTTATTTAACTATAGCAAAGCACATATTTTGTTGCAAGGTAATTTCAATATAAACTATTTTTTTTTTGCTAATCACTTGCCCCTCTATCACTGCCCCAGATGCATCAGTTTTGTCATTGTTCTATCCATTTGAGTAATATGCTGCTTTTGTTCCTTTTTTAATAGGGCAGCTGAACAGTTTAAATGGCATGTTGCTCAAATGAACAAGTTACTCCTTTCTTAGTAAGATTGTTCACTATTTCAATGATTTTGTTTTCCAATCTGTCTTGGTCGTCATTGGATATTTCTGCAGCATGAGGCTTTTGCTCCGTAGTTTAACTTGTTGCTCTCCATGGAAATTGTGCTTTGTTCCTTTAATTATTCTCCTGTTCTACCTTGCTTTATGCTGTCACAAGCATGCTGTGCACATTCATGATCACACATCTGTTTTCGCTCACTGTACATAGTTCCTGTCTTAACCAAGCTGCTTTGCTATTGAGACCTGCAACTGGTAGTTTGGAACTTGCTTGAGAGGGTCAAGGCTAAATTCCAAGGTTGGGGAGATCGTTTTGTTTTTATTTTTTTTTCCTAGCATATGCATTTCCCTCTGGCCTTGTGTACTGAAAGGAGGCTATTTGTTTGTTTGAATCTGGAAAGTCACCAGCAACCCACCTCCCCTACCCCATAGGACTCCACTGGATTTCCACAGCAGCTGATTGACCCAACTGGGACTTGGTTGGGTGCCAGTGCCCACATTAGTGGGGCTGCATATCACTTGTGTGGGTCCAATGTTTCTCCAACATTTTGTCCTGGTTGGCATTTGTTGCCATGAAGCAGTGGGTTTCCATGATCTAGAGGCTGTGCACTGGCAAGCAATGATTTCAGCTCCCACTTTGCCACCTCCTTGCATCTGCATTATTGTCTATTCCAGCTGTCTGCTATAAACTTAATACTAGTCTTGAGGCAAATGCATCAATTCAATCCTTTTTTAAATATATTGGGTCTCTGGCTCCACTGACCTGTTTTGCTGAAATGTTGAGGCTAGCTACCTGTTCTGATGATCAGTCAGTCCTGTGTTAGCTCTGTGCAGTCTTGTTTTCAAATGGACTGATGGGATCACTGACCTTTAACCAGGTTAAGGATTGAAGATGTATAATGCGGAATTTGACTGAGTTCAGATCTTGACCCCAAAAAATGGGTCATTAACCTGGCAGACCACACCCCTCACCTCCATCGAGAGCCCCAAACAGTCCTTCCAGGTGAGAGGTTCACTTGCCTTTCCTCCAACCTAGTTTACTGTATCCGGTGTGCTCGATGTGGTCATCTTTACTTCGGTGAGACCAAACATAAACCAGGATGTGTATTGCTGAGCATCTCAGCTGTGCCCACAGGGGCTGACCTGACCTGATTTCCTAGTCACCACCCATTTTAATTCCCCTTCCCACTCCCTTTCTGACATGACCTATCTTTGGCTGCCTCTATTGCCACAGTGAATCAGACTGCAAATGTCTTCCTGGGTAGCCTACAACATGGAGAACTCGCTGTTTGTTTGCATTCTGATTTCAAATGTCCCTTCCCATCCTCTGACTCTTATCAGCTCACCCCCTTTCCTCCCCCCCCCCCCCCCCCCCCCCCCCCCCCACTTCCATTCCACTTACTGACCTTTTTTCCTTCCAGCCACCAACTGGATTCATTCCTCCCATTGACCAACCAGGCCGTACCATCTACCTGTGTTCACATATCACTACCTCACTTTTCCACCCCTCTCCCCACCTCTCCTCCTCTGCAGCTCCCCTCACCCCTACCCCCAATCCTGAAGGGTTATACCTGAAATGTTGACTTCTCCACCTGGCTTGCTGTGATTCCAGCCTCCTGCTTGCTTGTCTACTTTGGATTTCATCATCTTCAGTTTTTGTCTACAACTCCATTGGGTTGGCTGAGTTTGAAACTTTCAATACCATAAATGTCTGACAAGTGCAGATGTCTGGTAATAGTTATGTACAACTAACCTACTGTAGTTCTAAAGCTGTACTTTGTGTGAAATGCCAGATTCTAATTTCTGATCTTTCCTGTTGCCATTTTTTGTTCTACGATTCATGTCTCCTTGGGTTGTAATTTGGACACCACAGGGATTCCCATGCATATCCTGAGAGCCAGGCTTACATTGAAAGCTATTCAATGTTTGGGTGATCTTCTGAAAATTTTAATATCCAGTGCTGTGTATTGATTTGAATACAGGTTTTCTCAAGCACTGCATGCTGGGAGTTCAAGGTGGGAAGTGTGAGTTTTAGCTAATATCCTTTTATGGGTAATGGGGTGCAATTTTCAAATTGAGTGCGGTAGACTTCCACATCCAAGATAGTACTCTTGCAAGGCCAGGAATGTCCTGGGCCACGGCATTTTACTAGAAGACCTTGACTCCTCTCTGCTTGTCTGTGCAGCCACCCTGCTCAAATATGAATTCCAAGTGGCTGACTTAACTGGGCTTGTAAGAATATTTGGCCCACTTGAATGAATGCTTTGTCCACCTGACAGATCATTAAGTTGAATTTTGCTCCACACATACAACTTGGCCAATAGTGGCTGCAGCCATAGGGAGTGAATCCTGACTGAGATTGGAATAGCTCAACTAGGTGACATTCCAGGTAATACTAAGAGAATGAATCTTTAAAGTACTGGCTACCAAGGTGAAGGTTGCAACACAAATCAAAATTGTAGGGAATCTCTGTGCTCTGGCTGACAAGTATCCCTTAACTTGCATCAGCAACTAGGTTAGCTGACAATGAATCTTGCAATTTGTAGTAAATTGCTGTAGAGCAAACTACCACTTTTTTAATGTTGGTTACAGAAGATTGCTTACTCACTCTAACTTAAATGGCCATGAAGCACCTTGAAACATCCTAATGTGGTATGTTACATTACATCTACATTCCTTCATTCCTTCATTCTTTCATTCTTTCAAAGCTTTTGTTTCTTGTATGGAGAGCTTGACTGGAGTTCCAGTCAAGTCAGTTGTCCTGATCTATTTATTGGAGTCTGGTGTTTGTTACTTTGATCAGTTTCACCTATATGAACATATCATCTTGTCAACTTGTCATTGTTCCAGAAATGTTTCATCCTGGCTGTTCTTACCAATGGTCTGTTATCCTCTCCTGTCCTGTTCATGACTGGATGATACTCCAAGCTGGCTTGAATTTTTTCCATGAGTACTTGTAATGAATTTTCTCCTTTTTTTTTGAAGTTCAGTATATTGTAAAATATGATATCAGCAGACAGCAAACGCCTTTTCAAGATTTTGAGAAGGTCAATACCAAGTAAACTTAGCTGAAAATTGGGAAATGAAATGCCGTACAAACAGGCAGCATCTCTCCTGATATCACTGCAAACGTTTTGGCTGTGCATTTTTAATCTAGATTGACTGCAATGGGAATGGTGTTGCAGTATTGTATGCGGAGCAAAAACAGGTCCCATGTTGCTGTGCAAACATCTAGCCTTTGATTCATCAAGATCATTTTTGTGTACTCTTTAAACTTATTCTGTTGTTTTTTTCAATGTATTATATGATTTATTTTGAACATCAGCAAAATGCTTAGATCAGCTTCTGTTACAATGTAGTATTGCTGTGCATGTTTGGATTGAGCTTTGCAAACCTTTCTCCTGACCTTTTTTATTGCAGGGTTGAGTTAACCCCTGACTTCACCTCGGTGTAGGTTCTAAGCCTGATGACACTATTTCTGTAACAATATATTGGTAAGGTTCTTTTTCAGTATGCCCCATGCATGTCACCTGTCACAACTTGACACTTTTTTCTTTCCTGTCTGTCATTTACAAAGTGTTATCTGCTGAATCTATTAACCATTTTTACCTGGAACCTGTATTAACTGGCCACTTCAATTTTAATCTAGACAATCTGGAGAGTTTCTTCCAATTTGCAAGAAATGCAAGAGTAATTGAACCCTATTAATGTACTTGACCATTCAATACAGGCTTCACAAGGTTACACTCGATGAGAAGGTATGGGCACTTCAAGTAAATTCCACTTATCTATATGGTTTTAGCTAACTGAAGTAAAGTGAGAGTAAGGAATGCATTATTGGCAAAGATGCAGTTCTTTATCCTGTGCCCCACTCCCAACTATAGCTATGTCATCTCCCTATTGTCACATCTCCTTTTTCTCCCTCCCCTTTGGCTTCATTTCTCTCATTTTGCATTATCAGCATGATATAGTGCAGTAGAGATTTTTGTAGTAGACCCAGATATAATTTTGACCATTTTTCCTTAACTTTTGTTCAGTCAACTCCAACCGCCTGCCTCCCCCCAAAACATTTCTGCCCCACCATGTATTCTTAACTCAAAAGTGACTTGTTTTACTATCTTTCACCAATCTCCAATTTTGACTAAAACTGTATGTTGTGTTACTGGTTTTCAATACCTTGTTGGCTACTGAGCTGGTTTAAAGGTAAGGATGTTCTTGGGGATGCAAGGAAACTTACTGCAGTAACTTCAATTTTTTTGTCCTTTGCTCCTTGAGAAGCCATTAATGAAGGAATGTAATTCTGAATGTGAATCTGTCAACAATGTAACCAAGTTAATTTCCAGCACTAAAGCAAGTGTTTTGTTGACTTTGTAATGTGGACTCTTGATTGACTGAGTGCAATCTGCACCCCCTCACTGCTGATGGAATGGTTGAATGTCTGCACTGGGAGGAAGGTTGGTTGAAATGAACTTGTTCGACTTTCTTTCAGTAACCTAGGGAGTAAGATATACTTTGTGTCCTAATGTACTGTGTAGGTGCACATTTTTTTAAAAAAAATCAGCCACTCCCAGAACGATTGGGGAAAATACCAAAACTTTAGTCAGGTTTCAAGATGTCCTTGAAGGAGAAAGATCTACCGAACTAGTGAAATGTCAAGTTGCTAATTTGAGTGAGGAACTTTGATTTACTGTGGACTCTGCTAGAGGCCAGATTAGAGTGCAGGTCTAAGGCATAGTAAAAAGTGAGAATTTTAACATGGAAGTAAGAATTTATTGCAGTGTTTGTGTTTAACATAACCAATATGTGCAAGAAACCTTTCCTAATGTATCTGGTGGTTGAAGCCATGGGTGAAGTACAAATCTGTGCAAGTACAAATTTAATTGATGTATGGAATTGCTTTTCAATGAATAAGCAGTTTTAAATATTGCAATTATACAGTGTTGGATCTCTCTGTACTTAAAGCAAAACCACTTGGGCTCATCTGCTCTTATGAGCATTGTATTTACTGAAGCACAATTTGGTCTTGCACATTGAAATGTTTCGTGAAATGTAACTGGATCCCAGCTGGTTGGAACCTTTATTTTGGAACCTTCTGCAAAGATCTTTGACTTTAGTTTCCAAGCTCATTAACTTTTCTGAGTGTTTTAAATTTATTTTAAACATGCTTCACTGACATATGTGCTTTTTATAATGCCTAATAAGATTTTTCTGGGTCTTGTCAGATTTCTTGATTTGAACTGAGATTAACCATTCCTGCATAGCTTCCTCCTAGTGGAAAAAGCCTAAATAGTGTTAATTTGAAAAATATTTGTTTCGTGTTGGCCAGAGGGTTAAATGAACTAAATTACACTAATCTCCTCGTCAATGACAGCTTGTTCTCTTTTCCATTTTTATGCAGAAATGAAAAATGAACTTACTGCAGCCTCAGTAAGTTAAATGTTTATAATGAACCTGTGTAACATCTGTGGATGGTGTTTAGAATATTCCTGGTACATGTTGCATGAATCAGTCTCCATGAGATTAGCTGTAAATATTGTGACCAGAGATTCCATGTTCTGTGTGACTTGAGACTATACAAGAAAGCCTTGGGCAATTTGCAGTCAAATGATGTGCTTCTGAGTGTTTCCATGGATTGTGCAAGTGGGAGATGAGACTCTTGAAGAATATAACGTTAATGTGTCCTTTTTTTTGGTTTTCATAACTGCTGATAAAAGTTAGAAATTTCCATTAAATGGAATGCTGCCTGGATTGTGATGCAAGCTTTCTATTTTCTGGCTTTCATTCTGAGAAATTGCAGTGGGGTTTCAAGACCTCTTTTTGGGTAACTGAGCAATGATGGAAGAACTTGGAATTAGTTTGAGTACAAATGTCTAATCTAAATCAACTGCCACATCCCTCTGATACTCTTTTCACCACCTCTGGGCAAGCAGCAGGAATAACTAGAGATTTAAGACTGCTAGATCTTGTTCAGCTACAGCACTGAATCCATTTGGGTAGTTGCCTAGAGGTTACTGTGCATATTGATGACTCCTTATCCCTGCAGGATCAACCTGTAGTCACTGTCTATTATATGAACTCTCCACAAGACAAAAGCTTGACTTAAGTGGGTGGACTATTTCATCACAGGAATATATATGCATGAAACATCTAAAGGAGATAGGACTGCAGATGCTGGTGATCAGTCAAGTGTGTGTTGCTGGAAAAGCACACAGGTCAAGCAGGAGAATCGATGTTTCGGGCAAAAGCCCTTCATCAGAATGAGACTTGTGGGCCAGGGACTGAGACAAATGGGAGGAGTGGTGTCAAGGGGGAAGGTAGCTGAGAAAGGGATAGGTGGATGAAGAGGGAGATTGTGATTGGGGGGGGGAGGAAAAAGAGTGATGGATAGGTCCGGAGGGTAGTGCCAAGTTGGAGGCTTGGGACTGGGATAATGTGGGGGAGGGGAAATGAGGAAGCTGTTGAAATCCACACTTATCGTGTGGTTGTGTGCTCCCATGAGGCTGAACAGTTCATCAATTTTACCAACCCCTTCCACCCTGACCTCAAATTCACAGACTATTTCAGACACCTTCCTCCCTTTCCTGGACCTCTCCATAACTGTCTCCAGTGACCTGATTAACCACAGACATCTACCATAAGCTCACAGCTACCTAGACTGTACATGCTCCCACCCTAATTCCTGTAAAAATGCCATTCCTTATTCCCAATTTCTCCATGTGTTCCCAGGATGATCAATTCGCCTCCGTCCCAGATGGCCTCCTTCCGGATCATCTCAGGACATCTCTGGGGCACCTACCAACTCTTTCCCCTCTTTCTCCCCCTTTACCAACTGAACACTTCACTTCAAGTGCTCCTCCCACTCTGTCAAGGGCATGCAGGTCGTGGGCCGCCTCTACCATCAAACTAACCTGACCCCTGGGATGAAGAACACCTCATGTTCTGCCTTGGGACTCTGCAACCACATGGGATAAATGTGGATTTCAACAGCTTCCTCACTTCCCATCTCCCCTACATTATCCCAGTTCCAAAGCCGCCAACTCGGCACTGCCCTCCTGACCTGTCCATCACTCACCCTGACCTATCGACTTCTCCCTCTTCTATTGCTTTCTCAGCTACCTTCTCTCCCCCCCCCCCCCCACCCCCCCCCCCCCCCCACATCTCTCAGCCCTGGCCCACAAGCCTCATTCCTGATGAAGGACTTATGCCTGAAATGTTAATTCTTCTGCTGCTTGGAATCTGCCTGACCTGTTTTCCCAGCAACAGCAACTCTAAAACATCTAAATGGTAAATGTTGCTCTCAATCTGAGTCATTGAAGCCCATTCCAGGTACCCCTCAAGGTGCAAATACAAAATGGGAGTTTTTGCTGCCACTATTTAAGGCATTCAATGAAAACAAATTTCACAGGGCTGTAATCTAAAGGGATATAGTGGTGACCAAATACCTATTCACCTAAAGGCCTTAAAGCAGATGGAAAGGATATGGTCAAATGAAGTCTAAGTGAGATTATAGGGTCAGTATAGGTAAAACTTGCCTGCGAACAGTGATCTGGTTATGGAATATGGTTGTATGGGGAGACAAGATAATTGTGGAGGAGCATTTTAGTCAGAGCTATTTCACGTGGCAGTCTGTAATGATCTGTGCATTTGTCTTCCTCTTCCTGCTTTTCTCTTCCAGCATTTAGAACAGTGGTTGATCTCCCTTCATTGTTACATGAATTAAGCAGTCCGTCCTAAGGTTTGCTGAGTTGGTAAACTAACTACTTTGAAACCGATTACTAAATTGATAGTTTTCTTTTGTCTGAGTTCAAATTTGGAACACTTGCACACTTTTTTAAGAAAACAAAATTGATATGTGCATGTAGCCAATCTTGGGTATTTTTGTTCTTTCCACTTGAGGGCACTAGTTGTATATCCATTTCAAAGCCATAGAGATCAGTAGCACCTTAGCAAAGCAGTAGAGGGCACCCAGCACCTGTGTACTGTAAGTTAACATATATATGCAAAAAGCATTCTCAAGTTTAAACCAATTAATCTTCCTGTTTTTTTTTAATTCTCATTTAGGGAAAATTGGTTTCCTTTCAAATCTGGAATCTGTTGCTTTCCTGTAACAGTGTCTCATTTGAATTCCGGAGCCAAGTTTTAAAACACTTGTTATTGCAATGCCCTTGAAAATGTAGTCGTGAATTTGTGTTGGAATCTAACTACTTGAGTAGGCAATAATTAGTTTGTAGTTATGTTCAATGTTTTTTTCCCTTTCCTTAAGGATTGGTGTGGTTCTTATCCTGGCAAATGCTTGATCATGTTTTTTTTTGCTTGCTTACATGCACTTTTTTGCATGCACGTGCTTTGATCTTGATTTCAAAAGATGACTTGAAGCTTAATTGTCAGTGTTTCTAAATAGTAAGTACAGATTAGGGCATTTTCTCAATGTTGGGTTAATAGGAAGGAATGACTTGCCAAATAATTCAAACTATCAGGTCCACTTGGTTTCCATGTCCTTGCTTATATTCAATCTGCAGGTCTGCATGGAATTCTGAAACAATACAATAAATTGAGTTTTTTATCCCTATAAAAAATGGAATTCTCCTCTCTGGAAATATTAATACTGTATTCTAAAATTTTCTGTATAGTAAAGTCAAATACATCTCACTGCAGTTTTGATATGTTAACATGGTTAGATCCTCATGTCTGCAATCGAGTGAATGACCTAACACCATCTTCCTGTCATGACCACCCTGTTTTGTGCTGAGCAATGAATTGTTGTAATTAGAAGTTTGGTGAAGATGGGAATGTTCTTTGTGGACATTGTTTTAGGACAAAGTTTTGCCTACAGTTATGTCAACATAGTTTTTTAAAAATTTGAAAAGCTGGTGCTAAGGAAGTTTCCAGTGCACTTCGCATGCTTTCAGGAGTTAACTGTTCTAATGTAGACAACATTGGAATAACAACAATCTGCTACATTTGTTAAATGTTACTTATCTGTGGGGAGATATCTTAAGATATGTGTTAGAAATGAAAATCGCTTCTCAATAATCGCTCTAGACAAATTCAGGAAAACAAAGTTTTATTAGCAAGTCTGCAGAGTTGGGCACTCTTCTGAGAAAAAGCGCGCCAGGCTAACAAAGTTTTCGATTAAATACAGTTCAAGCTCCTCCCTTCTATAGCTCTAAAGAGTCACGAGGTTCACATTCTGAACATTCATTATTTTTCCACTCTGGACCCTTATCACAAAGTCTGCAGTATATGTCTCCCTAGTTGTTTTTCTAGCCTGCAGTCTTATCAGTCAAGGACTTATTCTTCTCTGTCAGAGTTAGTGGTCTTATCAATCAAGGACTTGTTTTTCTACTCTGTCTCGTCCTTTATTATAGAGAAGCATGTTTTACCCTACCCCCACGGCTCTATTCCCCTTAGACTCTGAGGTCATGCACATCTTAACTATTTGTACCGAAATCGTCTCTCACAATATGGAAGTGAAGGTTTCTGCATGTGACTGTCAAAAGTAACTGTGGCTCTTCAGGATAATTTTGGTTTTGACTGGTGGCAATTGGTATAGTTCACTGTTAGAACCAAGTAGAGTGAATAATACCTTTTCTCCGCACCTGAGGTTTAAGTGCTTAATTCTTTTGGATATTTGTGTAATGCTGAAGAAATGAGATCTCGAGTTAACAAGTTATAAGTTCATTATCAAATATAAAACTAAGTATAGACATGATTTTAGTATTATGTTGTCTCTCATTGCACAATCCTTCCATACCCCCACCATGACCAAGTAGCCAGAAGGTAGAATTGAAAGGGTAAAGTTCACAAGTGTAAAAATTATTTTGTTCTTAATTGTCTGAAAGTAGTGCATGGCCTTTGCAAGTTGGTTGATCTTCTGGAGATGGTCTTTTCTTGAAACTGCTAACTGTTCTTAGTCGGAGTGGGTACTGTGGTACTGAAAGCTCCTTTTTTCTGGTTTTTATATTGTATTTTCAACTTCCATCAGCTGCGTCTGAGTTTGGTGAATTTTGAACTGCTTTGTTCCAAGTGGCAGACATTGATGTTACAGGAGTAACAGACAAGCGCAAGTTCTTATGTTGGGTTTAGATCCAATGACAACATCTTTTGCACTGGAAGATATGACCAGTAGACTAAGCACTCACACTTGTGGTGGGTTAGTTTGAAAGAGTGGATGGAGAGCAAAGGAGGAGAAAGCAAATTACATCAATTCAGTTAAGGTTTTTTAGCTGACCTTCAGGGGAGGTTGTATGGTATGGCCAAAGCTGTTCAATATTCTATATATGTAAGAATATCCTTTCATTGTGGTGACTAAAATGTCAGTTTTTCATTAGATTCAGCTGAAGTACTAAATGAATTGCATGTTCATATGCAGTGGTCCAGCCAATGTAGTGATATCATCAAACTCTTAATTTATTTTCAACAATATTGATCAACTTTATTGCAGGGTTGGTTACTAAGAAGGTTAGGTTCTCTCTAAATCTGCCCACTTAGTGCAGCAAAAGATTGAATATTTGAAGGCCACTGTTTAATTCCTGCAATTAAATTGCTCAACCTTATTTGACCCATTTCCTTTTCAAACTTAGACTCTGATTTTGTAAAAACATTTCCACTAATTGTGTGCAAACTGTTTCCTTTCACCTTCAGTAAACGATAGCATATGCCCAATAAAGGTAGCATGGTTGCAGTCATTAGATTAAATTAAGATAACTTTTAAGTGCTGTTACATTTTGTGTTGAGCATTTCTACTAAAAGCTGCCTCAGGAGCTCACTAAATGTTTGGAGTGTTAGAAAGCCCTTAACTCGGTAATTAGGCATCAATTTCTTCCGAGGCAGCATGCTACGGTGTGAGATGTTTATCAACAGTTTTGAGCTTGCCTGTCACAATATTGGGAGCTTCAGGACACAAAGTAGTCAAAATATGAAGGGCAAACTACATTCCATGTGATGCTTTTGTGTACCGAGGTGGAAGGAATTGCTGGTGTCACTGCAAAATTAAAAGCTTATAGTGCAGGAATAAAAGTCCAGGCTTGTCAGAAATCCTGGACTTGAACATGTCCACAAATATTCACATTACAATGAGCCTAGGAGAGCTCTCAAAGCTTTGGACACATGGAATTTGACAAGTGTTCATTGTAATATTTTTACAGTTATTTACCATCTGATCTAACTTAAGTATGGGGCATGTTGAAACTGCGGCTCTCCTTGGTGAGCTGAGCATCTACTTGGTGTTTACGTGAGGTTTTGTATCAAAACTTTTGATATTTTGATTACAGGTCGTTCCATAACGTGATGGTTGCATTCTTGTGCAACCCTGTTATAAAATCCAGCTTTAGAAGCAATGTTTAATGTTGGAGATTTAATCATGTCACAGCCAATGCACATTTTAAAGTTAGCACTTTAGAAAGTATTCCTATTCTGTCAATTGCGTTACAGCAAAATGTCCTGTAATCATTAGATGGCAAAAGGCATGGACGTAATTCGATTTTAACTTTTTCAATCTAGGCTTATGATACTTAGTCATTCAACCCTTGAGTTGGTCATATCTAAAGCTGTTTTGAAAATGAATGCACAGGCAATCTTTTCAGGAATTAGGTGAAAGTGAGTGTGTTCTTGACCTCCTTAACCCATTTGTTAGGGTAGTAGGCATGTGACCGAATGAAATCTGTCTGATCTATTCAATGGTGAAGCAGGCTTGAGGGATGGAAGACAGAAGAGGAGGCCCTAACATTTCTTCTTGGCCTGCAGCTAATACTGATGCTGGAGGTATCCTGAACGCAATCAATGTCAGGAAGGTATGACTGGATACAAAACGACCAATGGAGAGTGTATCTTCTGAGTACAGGCTGTTGGGCACTTTTTTAAAGCAAATTGTTCTTCAGATGCCAATTTAAATTTGGCCATAGTGCTGTATTCATTGGGCATAGCTGGTCACAGTTTAACCTGAGGGTCTCTGCCTCAGGTGAGAGGTTAAGGAGAGCCCTTCATTGTAACTTCAGCTGATGCTGTTTTTGTGGGGTTATGTTCTGCAAACCAGTCATCCAACCATCTGAGCTAATTGACCCTTCCTTTTGAAACTGAACTAGCCATATTACTAATAGGAACAAAAGGTTCAAACCTGCAATGTGAATTGCTGCCTGACTTCCCAAAGCCTAGCCACCTTTTTAGAAGGCACTTGTCAGGAGTGTAATAAATTTTTCCTGGCTGGATGACTGCAGCTGCTACAGGACTTTTTGGAGCTTGAAAAAGCAACCACTTTTTTTTTCCCCCACTGGTATCACAGCCAGAACCATCCCACCCCCACCCCCACCCCCACCCTGGAACAGGTTCAAGGGACTGGTCTGTTCCTATTCTTTTGTTCCTGTGTTAATAGTTCCAATGCTGTGTATTTAAGCTTTAATGGAATGATGCATGTATTGATTAATTTTAATGTTGCTTGAGACTCCAATACTTGTCTTAATTGAGGGAGGGTGAAGGTACTGACAGTGATTGCATCACCTAATTGAAGTTGGTGAGATTGGTTAAAGGAGCCCCTGCAAACAAGAACTGCACCCCTGCCCCAAAAATAAATTTTTCTTCTGGGGCAGCTCAAAGGGGCAATACCACCACACCATGAGCCCTAACCTTTGATTCTCCTAATCAATATACAAATGACCTCTGTTAGTGGATGAACCATTGCTCAAAAGTGAGGAAAAAGACTTTGTACAGCACTACCAATGACCTCTGGACATGCCAAAAGCACTGTAGTTAATAGAGTACGATACAACTTTAGGAGCTGTGTGTAAAAGTGGATTCACAATTCTTGTTTAAAGCTTTACTAACTGGACTTAACGATTGGGACACAGTTTACTTGATTTTCCTCAGCTGGCTTTTCCTTCCTCTACTGCACAATGCCAGTATCTTCCCGCATGTTTGTCCACATTATTTTGCTGCTCTCACCTTTCCTTGGCTTGATGCATACTTTCCAGGATGCAAAGAATCTCCTGGTAAGTTCTAGGTTTTGATTTTGATATATCTTCTGCATTTGCTGTTTTTCCTTAACATCAGGATTATGGTCATTTTATGTAAATTCTTAGCCTAACCCATAACAAAGGGAAAGCAAATAGCAATTCTCATGGAGAATACTACTTTCCTTTAATATAATCTTGATAATTGTATATTGAGGGAATCCTCTGGAAAGATACATTCATTGCCCAGGCTTTGTGGAAGCGTTCCACAAATGTTAATGTTGACCTCCTGAGAGAACCAACAAGTTGGGAATTGCTAATGGATATGTAACTTTAAATATAACGATTAGTGTTTGTGGGAAAGTTGTCCTTTTCTGAACATTGACTTTATAAATGAAGTTGCTTTTGGATTACTGAGAAATAGTGGACAATGTTTTTGGAGGCTAGTGTATGCTAGTTTGGCTGATCTCATAATAAATCTGTTCTGATATCGGCCACTTTGAGGCCTTTGTTAACAAAGGTACAAAATTCCAGTTTCCAGTCAGAGTATTCCTTCTATCCATATCAGATTGATAGAGGTATTCCAAAACAATGAAGTATTTTAATGGCCAAAGGCATTTGATTGAAATGCTTTTGAAGCCAAAACTAGATGGGGATATCTTCCATTCAAACATTTTTCTTAAACAAGCGTGATGCCCTTTTTGATTTAACTTGTTCCACCTTCCTATGTTGCGTTCCTAGAATAGTAACTTTGGGGAGTCTTTGTTTTGGAGCAGTTCCAGTCATTTGTGGTTAGTACTTCTACCACAGGGTTTCAATATTTCCAAAAATCTCATTTGACTCTAACTTGGTATTGTTAATGATATGTTGGTCAGTATAATTGTACTGTGGATTATCCTGTGGTAACTATGTATAGATACACTTGCAAAACATTCCTGAAGTTCATCACTTTTTATATTGCCTTTCAAATCTTATTGCTTAGGAAGCCAGTTATATGCAAATTGTTCCCCTATTTGCATTACTAAAAAAGACCACTATCAACCCAAAATACATTCTGGTGAAGATCAGAAATTAATTCTGTAGCGCACCTTTCAAATAACAGATTATGTATCAAGTTTTATTGATCTTCAAGACCTAATTTCTAAGGGTAAGGTGGAAACCCAAATTTCTTCTCTTTTTCATTTAGGCTAAACGGAGGTGTAAACCACTCACTATTGAACTAATCCACTTTTAGTTGACCATTTCAAATGTATGCTTGGTCTGCAAGAATAAAGGCAAAATCAATACTTTAATTTCAATTTGTGTAGTAATCACAAGTCCTTAACATGTGTTAAAACCCATGACCACTTCCATTTTGAAGAAAAAGGACAGCAGATACTTGGGAACACCACCTGCAAGTTCTCCTCCAAGCCACTCCCCATCTGATTTGGAAATATCACTTTGTCAAAGTCCTGGCATTGCTTCCCTAATGGCCTTGCAGGTCTAACTACAGCATGTGGATTGCAGTGGTTCAAGAAAACAGCTTAACTCTGCCTTCTCAAGTGTAGCTAGGGAGGGGCAAAATATTCTGTCTAGCCAGTAACTTGCATCCCACAAATAAGTTGATGAAAGTTGAAAGCGCTTTAACAGGATATGGCATCACTTGGTCAGCATTCATTTGCTGTCCCTCATTGCTGGTGAGGAAGTAGTGAATTTTCTTCAAATCGGTTAGAATGTTTAGTCTGCTTTTAAAAAGTGAAATTGCCTTCGGATTCCCACCAGAGTTCTGCTATCCATGCATGAGTGAGAACCTAGTTACTGTAAAAGGAGTATTTAATGACTGCTTTAGTTATGGCATTTACAAGTTTGGTTAGAAAATAATGCCCTTATGCAGGTCTCATCGTATAGGTTCACATGGTCTAACCATGCAGCAAAATTAATTTAAACTGGATCACCAGGTAATTGAGTAGCAGTTAAAGGCTGAGTGTTTTGCTGAGTAAAGCATAGAGGGAGGTTATAGTTCAATTCAAATATTGGATAAAACAAACTTATTCAGGATACATCTCTAGGTATGGGTACTACCCAAAGACTAGGTTTTTGTCCTTCCATTTGAATAGGTTGACCATGTTTACCCTCTAGTTGTTTAGTGAGGCAAGGAGATTGCTAATTCTCTGCAATCACATGTCTAATGAATTATCTACCCTACAGTATCTTGCCTAGAAGCGATGCTTAAGATTAGGACAACACTGCTATTTGAAATATATGATCCTTTTTTAATGCGTTGAGTCTTTACTTTTGGATTTCACGTGTATTAGAATTGATGAATTTCTTCAAAATTGAACAGGAAACAATTGTATAGCTTGCTGTTCTGTTTAATTTTTAATATAGGCACTTTTCTCTTCACAGAGCGGATGAGTAGAACCGGCGAGCCTTTCATGCACGTGAAGGAATTGAGTGGCTGGGGGCTTGAATTTTGTCAGATGTCAAGCCAAAAAACCCAAGTTTATCCTCATAGGGAGGCGCTGTTGAAGATTCTGTAATAGATGTTGCATTAGAATCTCATACAATAGTATACATTTATTTTAGTCACTTAATTCACTGTACTTTTCAGTTAAGAGCTACATTGTAGAGTATCAAACACCATGTTAAAGTTAGTGCACAGCAAACTGTATATCTTTGTGTAACTAATGCAAGACCACCATTTTGTTTCTTTCAACAATGCAAATTGTTTGGTTTGTTTAAGCCTTAAAGCAGAATGTGTTAACAGGATTGTAGTGTATTAACTATTTCTGGGGATGTTTTAGTTAAAGATGGATTTGTAATTTTGAAATGGCAACATTTGCTTTATCTATTACATATGTCTCTACCCTTTGACAATGTTCAATAAAGTCTCAGTTACCAGAATCATGTGGTGGTTCACTTTTTTTAAAAAGCAACACCAGGTTCTTTTCCTTCCTAATAATATACACTTCACCTTGTAATAGATTTTTTTACAGTTCAGATAATTCTTTATCCAAGTTAGAGTAGGTAGTTTAAAAGTCGCATTTTTGAGGTGATTGTTATTCCCATGCCTACCTGTCATGGTTGGTAGATGGAAGTGCTTTTGAAATAATAAAGGTGACTTGAAGTGTATCCTAAACTTCCATAAAGCAGCGACAGTTTGTGTAGGGAGTCAACTAGTCTGATCTTTGTCAAGCATAACTCAAGATGGAGGGAATTGAACAGACTCTTCTAATCCACCTCGTGTTGCTGGAGGGGGGTCTCAGTATGGACAGAATTAAGTGCAGATGGCTGCTACCTGATGCTTCATGTGGAGAATGACTGGTTGAGCACCTGTGGAATCGATTCCAGCATGCAGTTAGTATCTATAAATATGGTATTAATACAAAGTTTGGGAGAAGATTTGTAGCTCAGGTGCTCGTTGTTGTGGTTCTGTTCGCCGAACTGGAAATTTTTGTTGCAAACATTTCGTCCCCTGTCTAGGTGACATCCTCAGTGCTTGGGAGCCTCCTGTGAAGCACTTCTGTGGTGTTTCCTCCGGCATTTATAGTGGCCTGTCCCTGCCACTTACGGTTGTCAGTTTCAGCTGTCTGCTGTAGTGGCCGGTATATTGGGTCCAGGACTGCACAAAATGCTATATAGGACAAACAGGAAGACAGCTAACAATCCGCATCCATGAACATCAACTAGCCACGAAACGACACGACCAGCTATCCTTAATAACCACACACGCAGACGGCAAGCAACCTGAATTCGACTGGGACAACACTACCATTATAAGGCAAGCCAAACCAAGAACAGCCAGGGAATTCCTAGAAGCATGGCACTCATCCACAAACTCCATCAACAAACACACATCGACCTGGACCCAATATACCAGCCACTACAGTGGGCAGCTGAAACTGACAACCGGAAGCGGCAGGGACAGGCCACTATAAATGCTGGAGGAAACACCACAAAAGCGCTTCACAGGAGGCTCCCAAGCACTGAGGATGTCACCTAGACAGGGGACGAAACGTTTGCAACAAAAATTTCCAGCTTGGCGGACAGAACCACAACAATGGTATTAATACCACAGGGTAAAAAGGGGTTGGCATATGGAAAACTATTTAATAAACTTTAGGAAAATACAAAAAGCAAAGTTGCTAAAAACATGCTCAGTGCTAGTGTTCTGAGGGAAAACTCAATTGTTTTTTGAGCTGCAATGCAATTGACCTGGAATTAATGAAAGATGTGCTAGATGTTTACAAGAGCAAATAGAAATTTAAATTTGACTTGTATTCTCAAATTAAATTGTTTCTGTATTGGGAATTGTCAAAATTCCCTTCCTCCTCATGTAGGGAGAGGGCCATTATTTAAAGGAACCATCTGACATCAGCCCCAAGGAGATAACCTTCTATATGAGCTTTAATGTTATCATTTGAAAATTATAACATCACAATATGGAGGTTAAATAGCTTCCGGCATTGCATGTGTCTGCAACTCCTGCAGAAGTTATCCAGTTGTTAGCTAGCTTCCCCTTTAGGAAAATGCAGTCTCATTCATAACATGCCTGAACAACTTCAATAGTTTGTGAATTACCTCTACATTCTAACCACTATGTTCACTACATAATTAGTTTCATATTGTTTTTGCATCTTCTAGATGGAAAAGGAAGAAATCAAGGAAGGAGTAATTTGGATCAGCTACAGTGAGGTGGGATGTAAATTGGGGAATAACTTGCATCTATTCACCTTGCACTTAGTCGCATTTTAGATATTCTGTCCTCTTCCATTAATATATGGTTACAATAACTAACTAGTCTAAGATGAACTCTCCCTAAATTAGTTGTGAAACGAAAATTAATCCTTGTCAAAAGAAGGGATTTCAAATTTTGGGTGGTAAATTTGTCCCAAGCAGTTATCAAACAGGGCTTGAATTGCAGTAAGCTAATGGTAATTCCTATCGATGCCAAGTTCCATCTGACAGCTATTATTGTTGATCTCGTTTCTTAAGTAGGTCATTCAAACCACCAAAGTGTCTATCATTTCAATGAGAATATCTGATCTGATCCTCCTCCATTTTTCCTGCCTTCCCCACTCCCACCATAAACCTTCAATTCTATATCTTTTTCAAAAAAAAAACCAAAATCTCCCTCCATCTAAGAATCATCAGTACAGAGGGTGATTTGTTAGTAACTCCAGATTTGCAACCTCCAGGAAGAAATTCCTCATTGGGAAATCCTTTATCTGGAATCCTACCCTCTGGTCCGCTATGCTTTCTTGAGGTCGCTTCTGTTTATAATTGTTTTAATTTATTAAATAGTTAAGTACATGATCAAACAAAGCCGAATCTGAACTTTTGCCATTTTCATATCATTGAATGCTATAAAGGAGAGCGATTGGAATTTGGTGATTATCATTACGTCAGGTTGGATGAGAAGGTGCTGTGAATGTTTAGTTGAAAATTTCAACTAACAAACTGCCATACCAGATGTTCATCAATGTAAATGGAGTATAAACTGTATTCTGCACTTGTGTTCCACTTGGATAAAAGCAGAATGCAATTTACCCATGGGATGTGTTGAGGATATAAGTCCCACTATGGGTTTGTGTACAATCTTAGCTGACACTTCAGGACAGCACCCAAGAGTTTGTGGGACCTTGCTTTGTTTGAATTGGCTATTGTATTTCCTTCACTGCAGCAGTCAATACACTTTACAAGTATTTAGTTGGCTATAAAGTGCTTTGGTAAGTCCTGAAAGATCACTTCTAAATGGAGGTTCTTGGTGAAACCATTGCTGAAAGTAACTCTAACCTGTTGATATTCTGTCAATATTTCATTCTAATCCTCAAGATTAGAGAACAAGTCAATTTATGTATTTGCCTTTTTCCTCCATGTAGAATCCATCATGAATGGCTACACTCTTCGCTGCATTTTTTAAAAAAAACAGCAAAACTTTGGAATGGCACAAACTGGTTCAACTTCTGCATACCTGAAAACTGAGCTCTTCTACAAACAGAATATCCAAGTTTTACCTGTTGGTTTGTGTTGCACAAACCAAATAATGTTGGTGTGCAACTATAATCAACACCTTTTGCAATGAATTGATTTGGATATGCCTGTTTGAGAAAGATGTTAGTTTCTTCAATTTCATGCACTAGTTTTTGTGCTGACATTGGGAGATTTTCTGGTTTAGAGCCAGACTCCCTTTGGTAATTTGGCTGATAAATGTTAGCGCAAGTGCATTACAGCCAGAAATAATTAGCATTTTAAAAGGGTGAACAGACTTGCAAATATCCTCAAACTTCAGTTTCCCATGCTGCCTTTTATTACAGGCCTGTTTTATGGTACTAAGCTGACATGCAATGAAATAAGGTGGAAATGGCTTTTAAAAACCATACAGAGCATGTGGAGACAATGTTTCATTGTGGTTGTTATCTGAGCATCAAAGACTTCATAATGAAGTGAGTGGAACATTCATGCAGTTTTGGTAAGCATCATTCCTCAAGCACTGGTATCTCACTGAATTGTACATTTTTTTGCTTTTCATTGTAGGATCCAACAAGAGCATCTGGCTGCCATCTTCAAGTTAATGAAAGAAAAGGAGACTTTTGGTGACATGTCAGAAAAAGACATGGAAGAACAACTCCAGCTTTATTCTCTTTAGATTGTGG
Source organism: Chiloscyllium plagiosum (assembly GCF_037043375.1). Lineage (NCBI taxonomy): Eukaryota > Metazoa > Chordata > Chondrichthyes > Orectolobiformes > Hemiscylliidae > Chiloscyllium > Chiloscyllium plagiosum. Next base: position 30,937,365 of record NW_028270163.1, read on the forward strand.
CTGTTTGTTCTCCTGATAGTTGCTTAATATTAAGGCTTTCATTGTGAAGAGAAGGTTTATTTTTGTGTTTACTAATGTTTAGAGATAGTAACTATTCTACTTGTTAAAGTAACACCACAATTAACAATTTTTCACTTGAAGGCATTCTTGAAATATCACCAAAGACTTTTTGTAAAGCTGAATGTTCAAATTTTAGTCAATTTAATTATTCCCTAATCCGATGTCTCCAAATCTTGAGCTGAACTCTTCTGTTCTTCCACTCATTGTGTAGGTGTTAACAGTTTAGCTTTGACCGAGGTATCTTTTGGGTGCAAGTAGAATCTAAATTTCAAATGTTTGGAAGCAGGTCATTCAGCCCATCTAGTCCACACTAACCTTCTGAAGAGCATCCCACCCAGACCCATCCCCCTCCTCTATCCCTGTAACCCTGCACTTCCCATGGGCAATCCTCCTAATCTGCACATGGGACAATGGGAGGGAATCAGAGCAGCTGGAGGAAGCCCAAACAGACATTGGCAGAATGTGTCAACTCCACACCCTCACCTGAGGGTGGGATTGAACCTGTGTTTCTAACCTTGGGGTAGCAGTACCAGCCACTGAAGCATCCATGCTATCCTGCTTGAGTTCTTGTTACCATTTTTGAAGGTTTAGTATCTTGGGACAGGTCATAATACTGAGTTATCAACAAGTCCTGGGTCAGTCTACATCAGACAAACAATTCTATTGTTCCTCATTCATGGGGAAAGCTTACGTTACACTTTATTGCAACTCCTTTTGGGATGGAAGTGTCTGAGCTGTGCGTCATTCCCAGTGCATCAGTACCAAAATATCGATAAATGACAGGAAGATAGTATTTTATGGGACTGCTAATGTTGAAATATTCAGGCCTCATTGTAGCACTCTTTCCTCACACTTCACACAATTTGCAATGACCATTTGTCTGTCCTCTCCGAACTGTCTTCCTTGCATTATTGAGGCTTAGATTTCTTTTTAGTTAAGATCTATTGCAAGACCGCACACTTAAATATCAAATTGTGATGTGTTTACCTCATTGCCTCTTGTGTTCTTTTGCAAACTGCCTGTAAATCTGTTCTGATCTTTCCTCCAATTGCAATAGTTTCCTTTGTCTTCTCTGGACCCTATAACTCTTAATACTTGCTAATTTCCCTCACTTTCTCTCAGGCTATAAGCTCTAGCTGCTTCAATCTATCCATGTAACTGATGTCCATCAAGACTGGAAAACTTTGTATTCGAGAGTGCTATGTGTTGAGTCTTTTTACAAGACTCTACAGAGAAATACAAGAATTTTTTAACCATTAAAATGAGTGCTGTTATTGTGGATGTAGAAATTTCACAATATTGCTCAGTTGTAAATTTCAAATGAGATCTTGTTTCTTTTGAGTTCTCTTTTGAAGATAAGACAACTTTGATAATTTGCAGCAATCAGAAAATAAAGTGCGTTGCCTAATTTGGTTACCTTTGTCCTGGTTCTAAAGTTGAGACTAGTCTGAGCTTTGAAACTCTCATCTGTTGTGCTTCCCTTGTAAATTTCTTTTTAAGATGGTACACAGTTGAAGGCTACTTACCTGAAAACAGAAACCTTTTATTTTACATGAAAATTCTGCAAACCATGACTCTTACGTATCAGATCCATTTCATTTTCAATCTTTTAAAAAGAAAGACAGAAGACCAGAACTTTGCAAACTTGATAGCATCTGTGGAAAGTTTAGTTTTCGCGTCAAGTACCTTTTCATTCAATCTGGGTTGGGGGAATTAAAATGCAGTTTCTAAAACTGGGATGAAAAGGGAAATTTGGGGTGGTAGGTGGAAGGTCAGACAGAAGATTAAATTATTAAAAAGGCTAACTGCAAAAAAAAAACTCAGGACTGATGAAAAGATAAGAGTAAATTTCGATACCAGTATTGATCAGAGGCTCTGAAATGGAGTGGAAGTTTGACTTGAAACTGTTCAGGCCAGATGGCTTTAAAATACCAAATTTAATGTTGTTTTTCAAGCTTGTTTGAGGTTAATTGGAACAGTTTTAGGAGGCAGAGAACATGCAAGGTTAGAATGAATGTGACAGAATTCAAAAGATATGACCAGAAAGTTGAAATTAGACTTGCCAACTGAATGGATCAGCCTATCTGTTTGCAATAAAATATAACAAAACAGTGGCTACTGGAAATGAGAAATGAAAACCATTGTTGGAAAAATTCAAGTCTGGCAGTATCTGTGGACTGAAAGTTAATGTTTTGGGTCCAGTGTGCTTTTAGAACTGATTTGTTCTGCCCATTTGTCATTAAAAATTGCAGCATAAGTAACAAATAGTGTGCTAAATTGAAATAAATGCATGTAAATGGCTGTAGCACTAGGTTGAGAAGGTAAAAAGGTAGGTTTTGCCTCTGATGTTTGTGGGGGATGGGCCAGGAGGTGATGTGGTTGTTGACCAAGATGTCACTGGGATTCCTGAATGCTGGAAGTGGAGATGATATTGGCTGGGAGGGGAAGGAGAGGAGGAGATTTCATTGAAAATGATTTCATTGAACGTTCAAGCATATGAATTAGGAACTGGAGTAGGCTGCGTTCTCCACAATGTATTGTGAACGTGGCTGAGCTAACACACTCCACATTCTCTTCTCATCTCTGGGCCTTTTACCCTCAGTCAAGAATCTATCCATTTGTCTTTTAAGATATTGATGACTAACTCTACACCATTCTTAAGACTGTTCTGGAGACTTAAAAACTGTCTGGGAGGTGGTGGGGTAAATTCTCATCAAATGGATGGTCCCTTATTTTAAACAATGAACGCTACAAATGAAAAGCAAATTATTTGAAGATGTTAAATTTGTAAGTTGATCTAACTATCAGGGTGATGGCAATGCTATTACTGAGATTTTCGAATTGCTTGTAACATGCAAGTGCTTTGGCCTGCAGTACATTAAAATTCCACAAGACTAAGAAAATTGGTGTTTTGGATAAAAATGGTGAACTGTAATGTAAGCTCTAGGGTGGAGGGAGAGCTATGTTCAATTTTTATTCAACTTGTTTCATTTGTAGATTTTTTTTTAATAAAGTTGGCTATCAAATTGGCATTCTGAAACTATCTGCTAATATGAAAGATGAGATGTTTACCTGAACTTTGTTACCCTTGTGAAGTTTAATTCTGATGGTGTAATGATTTTCTGTGGATAAGTGAATAACTCATGTTTATTGACAATGGGGTTAGAAGTACAATTGAGCTGTTAAATAAACATGCTTCGGTACAACTTGTGTAATGTGCATTTTAACAAATACCCCATTGAAGCAGAGGAATGATGTAACTAGTCTGGAATTATTTTTGGCTGATTTTCTCCCCTTCTCATCAACCAGACTCTGGACAGGTGAATGAACCAAGCAATGTGCCCATCCTTCAGCTAAGTAGCTTCAGCCCTGCTACTTTGTGGGATCCAATATTTGGAGGCCTGGCTCCAAGGTGGCAAAAATTAAATATGGGATTGAGATTGAATGCCAGGAGTTCAAAACCATTCTTTACCCACATTTGACTTCACTAATGGTGAAAAGTGGAAATTTTAAATGGTAATTACTGCAGATTAAGTATCTCTGGTCAAATGCATAATGACAAATGTTTTGAAATAAACATGTGTAAACAATCATGCCAAACATCTTTGAAGTAATATTTTATTCAAGTTTACATTGAATCAGCTGGAATGAATTTCTGCTGATATAGAATTCTATACATCAACTTAATTTCCAGATTTAATTTTCAAATGTAACAAATTGTACAAAAGAATCAATATTTTAACATTTGTCGTACAAGCTGCGAGTTATCTCTTGGACTTGAACTGATGAGATAATTGCAGATCATGACCCTTGCACTCTGAAAAGAGGAAATGAAATTTGTTAAACATCAATTGGTAAATTTTTTTTGTCTTGGTTACTGCTCTGCTTAATGTGCTATGTGCTCCTCCTTTCTTACCTCTCCTTTCATAATGATCTTCCTAAGCTAGCTTGAGAGATTCCATGAACTGTAATCAGTGCATTTAAAGGCTGCTTTGCAACATGAAAGCGCAGCCACTGTTTAGATAAGTCTTAGTACTTATGGAGAGACAGTGTGTAATTGACTCTCCATGAAGGAACCTGATAGCTGATAGAAGGTCAGCAAATTGGATTGGTGGGGTCACTGACAGTAAAAATCCATGTGTTAATTTGAATTTCATGTCTCCCATTCTCCACCACCATTGTGTGGCTGCAGGGGTGATCAGTGTAATTAGATAGGAGGGTACCAGAATACAGGTTCCATTGCCACCTTGCATCTCCCTGGTTTAATTTGTATGAAGATGGAATACCTCTTGTAGTTTTAAAGCAGTCATAAATGGCTGATACTTTCCATCTGTGGAAGGCATCCAGAAAGCCCCTTGTATACTGGGGTAGGAGGACTCCAGCATCAGAGTGGCTGGCAGGAAATCACCTCTGCACTTTTCCATTGACCTTAATTTGACACATACCACTCCTTCCTAGTGATCCTGCCACATGATGCCCAGCGATCCACAGTGAAGGCCTGTGAACTAGCAGCAAACATACTTCTTGAGGTGGCGTTCCACCCCATCTGGGTCAGTCTTGCAATTGGGACTTCTGTGGAGTCAGATACCTTACCACCAACTGGAAGCAAAACCCTTCTGACTCCTAGAGATCAAGTTGATGGGATTGCTGTCAGTTTTGACTGCAATCAATTAAATGATGCTGAAGCATCCTAAGTGACGAGTGAGGCCAGATCAAGGTGGAGGTGGCCAAGGTATTGGTATCGATATAATGTTTACTCTGGGATGTACATTATTTCACTACTTAGTCCCATCCCAATTCAATTCCAAGTGGTATTAGTGTGAAGCAAATATCTGTGCTTTGTGTTAAAAATTGGTGAAAAAAAATGTTGCTGATGAGTATTTCACCCTGCTTTTTAGTGGAAGTCCATCTTGTTTTCAAATAATTTGGCCAAAGTGTACATTGTACTGTTCTTATTCAAAGGTAGGCTTGTACAACCTTCAAACCTACTATCCTTTATTATTTTGTATTCTTTCTGAATATAAACATTTGTGCCTGAACCCCTTGCTGAGCTGTGCCTGTACAGCTAGGCAGTGTTGCAGAAAATTCTGGTTATGGCCTGTCTCCAAAAGGCAGGACAGGTCCCAACTGGGTAATTACTGTCCAATTAGTCACCATCAGCAGTGAAGATGTTGTTAATAGTGCTATCATGTGGCATTTATTCAGTTTGAAACTGGTCGATTTCGGTTCCACCAAGAATACCTCTAATGCTAATCTCTTTACAACCTGGTCCAAACATGGATGACCAGATCAGAACTCAAATTAGGGTGTGTGTGACTGCCCATGACACCATTTGACAATGTGGTATAAAGCCCTGATTAAAATTGCAGTTGATGGTATCAAAGGAATCTCTCCATCCCTCATAATGAAGACCAAGGAAGAGGGTTTAGGTTGGTGATGAATCACCTTACTCCAAAAGATAACAGTAGAAGTCCCTCAGGATAGTATCCTAGGCTCCAATATCTTCAGGTACTTCAATGTCCTTCCCTTAAGATCAGAAGTGATGTTTGTTGTTTTTACAAAGTAAGAACTCATCCTCATTAACACCTCCAGAGCTGACCATGTTGCTATGTAATGAGACTTGGAAGGCATTGAGTGTTGTGCTGATGAAACGGGAAGTTACATTTAAATGACGCATACTTGGTAATGATCTTCTCCCCCAACATTCATTGATGTGATCATTGTTGAATCTCAGCAACTGCAGATGTGACCAGGCAGAGGCTAGGAACCCTGTCTAAATAATTTGGTTTGTGATTCCCCACTCCCTTGAGTGCAGTGCAAACAGCCATCTTAGGATCATTTAATAATCCAGGATGGAGTAGCCCTTTTGGAGTCCCTTTCAGTCACTTCACCACTGACTAGTGGTAGCGGTGTGTCTCATCTGAAAGATGCACTGTAGTAACGCATCAAGGTTCCTTCAACAGTGTTCAAAACCCATCATCTCTACCACCCAGAAAGATAGTGCAAGGAAAATCACCAATTTCTGATCAAGTTCTAAGCCCCAACCCATTCTGGCTTGGTACCAGGTGTCTGTTCCTTTAGTCACTTTGATCAAAATTCAAGTGAGTCTGATTTGGAAAGAGTTAATGTTCAAGTTGTTAGCTCCATCTTTAAGTTCAGTCTTAGGACTTGACTCTAGCTTTCAGAGGATGTCTCACCACCATCTTGAGGGCCCTTGAGGATGGATACTTAAATGTTAGCCAAGCCAGCATTAACATCCCATGAAGGAACTCGGAAAAATTGCATGAAACGTGAAGCAGCTTTCAACTATTTTGAATAAAGTGCAAAAATCTGACCAGCCTTGGGAGGTTTTTGTTGGCAGCAAATTTCACTTTCCTCATGAGAGGCAATATGTTTTGTCTGGCAGTGCACAGGAACAATATTTCTTTTCAAAGTGTGGCTAATCTATTTTGTTCAGAGAAGTAAAAATTGTAATTTCCATCAGGTAATTTGTAAGGGACATGTTAATGCTATCAACCTCATTCTGTTTGCAATCAGAAAAATATTTAACTCCTACTTTCTGTGCTTGGTTGAAGTTCAAGTAAATGAATCCAACCTACTGAAATATCTTGATATTTAAAGAGGAGGAAACTTGGTCACACTTCAAATGAGGACACTTTTCACCATTTTAATAGTTGATTTCTGATGGGCTGAATGACACCACTTTAGATGTGTGTATCTTCAGGAGAAGCTCTCAATGTGTTCTGAAAGAAAAGGTTCACTTCAGCAAATAGAAACATGGATCCATGTTGATGGTGAATTTAAGACAATCTCTCAAATGATTAATTTTCAAGTTATTCGTCACAAGTTATCTTTTGTGCTTTGGGTGATATGCAGCAGCCTGGTGGTGAATTTTTCAAAAACAAAAGTACTACTGTGCTTACAGGGATTGGCTCACAAAAGTACATAGGTCTATGGGCTGTGCTTAAGCTGCTAAAATATATTGTTTGCAGCATTCTTTGATAGCATTATCTTCAGATACTTGCCTGTTTCTTCACTTGCACAAGGCACGAGTTCCAGCAATAACACCAGTCAGAACCATCAAACCAGAAACGACTCCTAAACCTATAACTGCCTGAAGTAGTACTGAGCTTGTCTCCTCAGGACCTGAAAAGACAATAGACGATTAAAAGGAATGAAGACAGTTGGAAAGAAGGTATGTTTCAATACTGGTATAAGTGCAAAATATCCTCTGTATCCATGAAATTATGATTGTTGAATTTGCCCATTTGCACCAAAAAAACAAAAATCAACAACTGGGGCAAAAATCCATTTTTAAGCAAGTTCTACATTAGTGAATTTCATTGTTTGCATAAATGGTGCCTGCATGGGAATGGAGGAAGGAATGTGTTTTTAATATGAGGCTGGAAGTATGATGTGGCAGAAGTTTCACATGGTTCATTGAACACAAGTGTATGGATATGAACACAAAGTATATTCCTAGCTTGTTGGTTTGACATCCGTAGGAGAAAAAAAAACAAGTGATCAACATGCTGACTTTCGGAAAGAGCTATAATTCCAATTTTATTAAAAATTCTGTGCTTTAATTGCATGATAATATCTAGTTGCATAGATATTTTGTACATGGGGGTATGCATGTTCCTTTCGGAAAGTGTTTGATAATCAGGCGATTTCCTATTACAATCTTTTTGGTGGGGCAAAAAGGAATTAATAAATTTTGTAACTGGTTCAATAGTAAGCATAGGAAGTCAAGATGTGTGGAATAAGCTGCCTGAAGAAGTGGTGGAGGCTGGTACAATTATAACATTTTAAAAGGCATCTGGATGGTTCAGAGGGATATGACCCAAGTGCTGACAAATGGGACTAGATTAATTTAAGATATCTGGTCACTATACATGAGTTGGACCAATGGGTCTGTTTCCATGCTGTATATCTCTCTGACTTTGTAATTGGTCTAGCATTTGATTGAATACTCATGATAAATCAGTTGTGCTGCTTTTGGTTATGAGTATGAAGATTATGCTCCCTTGTGGGCTAAGGTATAAAGTAAAATGGGTTGCCAGCTTGCTGTTTCCCCGCCTACCTGGACCTGCATCCACAGCTCGGGGGAGGTGGGCAGGAGGCCTGTGATGAATAACTGACTACCTTTTAAAGGCCTCATGGTATGGAGGCAGAAACTGTTTGGCCTGTGGGAGAATGTAGGGTATAGCCTAAAAGTTCATGGGAAGCTGGTGAGCTGCTATAGAGGAGATTGTTTGGAAGGTCCTATGCCTGCAGCCTTCGTAACTCAACTACCCATATTCTGCACTCTGACATCCACCCTCATGTGATCTCTCTTGCTCTTTCCCCACCTGCACCTCCTAAAATCCCTGCATTAGCACAGTCTGGTATTTTGGAACCGCGTATAGATTAGATTAGATTCCCTACACTATGGAAACAGGCCCACACCAACCTTCCAAAGAGTAGCCCACCCACACCCATTTCCCTTACCATGTATTTACCCCATTTTTGCCAATTCACCTAACCCGCACAGCTTTTGAATTCTGGGAGGAAACCCATGCAGACATGGGGAGAACGTGCAATCTCCACACAGACAGTTGTCCGAGGTGGGAATTGAACTCGGGTCCCTAGCACTGAGGCAGCAGTGCTAACTACTGAGCCACCGTGCCACCCAAGTCCCAGAAGCAGTCTCTTTTGGCACTGCTGGTATCAGGCTGGCATCTCTCCTGGGCAGGAGCCCATATCCAATCAAAAACCAAATTGGAGATTACTGGAAAATCTCAGGTCTGGCACCATCTGTGCAGAGAAATCAGCGTTTAATGTTTTGGGCCTCGTGACTCTTCATCAGAACTGAGGCTATATCCAATGTTGTATGCACCTGTCTGAACCCATTAAGGTTATCCTGGTGTATTGCAGTGGGGCAGCTGGATTTCCCAGAACCATTGTATGGGACGATTTTCAGTTTAGCCTGGAGGTGTGGGGTGGGGTTGGAGTTTTGGTGAGGGGGTGTGGGGTGGTGAGGGGGTGGGGTGGAGAGGTGTTGGGGGATATGGATGGTGGTGGTGTGGGGAGGCAGATAGTCCTTCCCTCTTTAATATCCACCCCACCATCTAAAACAGTCTGTGAACTGAAAGTAGAATATCCTCATTTGCAGGTAGCACTCGGTCGTTTGAGAAAGTGATGTTTTAGGAACAAAAAAAATCTATAAAATCTTGCAAATAGGGAAGTTATGATTTGATATTAGGGGATAGATTATGCATATTGCAGGTGAAGTTCAGAAATCAAATTGCAAATTGAGGCAAATGGAAGCACTACACATATATATTGAATTGATCTGCTGGGAAAAGTGTTGTCTCACACTGACATTATCATAATCTTTGTTTTGTGCTCTTATTTCATTGTCCTAACATCATTTATCAGAAGACTATGATGGAGCTTGTTCTTACAAAGTTGCTCCTTACATTTGGTGTCTTCATAGTTCAACATTCTTCTGGTAAGTTCCAAAGATCCATTGTTTGGTTCTGGCTTTATGTGGAGAAGTTCGCACATTAGTGGATAAATGTTCACACTTTCGAATGGCTCGGCCAAATAATTCTTTTTGAAATCTGGACCAAATGCGCGAAAAATCATCTTCATGTCCATGTGCTCGTTATCAAAACCATGCTCACCTTTGTTAAACTGGAATTTGGCTCTCTGATGGAAGAACAAAGGAACACAAAGATCATTCCAGGTACAATATAAGAGAACATAAAGAGAGTTTGGAATTTAGGTGCTATAAATCCAAGCTCTACAGTTGTGGTCTATCAATCTCTCAAACACACGAGGTTTCAAGAAAACAACAGTTTTATTTTCCAATTAGAACAAATATTAGTATAGAAGAGAAGGAACTTTAGTACAGAAAAAAAAATTGTATCAAACAATATGGAACCTCATTATGGTGCTCAAAGAAAAATGTGAAGTTTTATGTGAAGGAAGATTATGGTTTATTTCCAAAGAATCCATTATTGGAAATGCAAACTTGTTTAAAGTTTGCAGCGCGATTGTCCTACTTGATGTTTTGTGTTCCTAAAATCTACATTGTATGCTACCTGCTAGGTTGCAGTAAAAGAGCATCTAACTCTAGCTGAGTGTGTCCCTGACCTGATGGATTGAAATGATCTTTATTAGTGAGGTTACACAACAGACTCCAGGAACTATTTCACTTCCTATTTAATTCAAAGATGAATGTTTGATTTCTTTTTCTTAAAAAAATAGATAATGCAGTGTTTGCTAATAGATATGTCTGTTTTCATTGGACATAAACGTATTGTGAACATCCCAACTTGACGTTGCAATTAGTTCTATTTACATTAAACGTATTCATAGGAATATGTCACTGATATTTTATGTTTATTTATTCTCCATATAAAAGGTCTCCCACTGTATTTCAACCTAACTGGGTATTCTTCTGTTCCTTTCTCCCTCATGGACTCCATGATCTCGTATTCGCATCCATTTATATTCATTTGCAGTATTCTCCTGAAATCTCTGAGGTAGTCAGTATAGAAAATTGGAGAGGTAGAAGGTCATTTAGCCCTCTAAGCCTTCTCTGCCATTGAACATGATCATGGCTGATCATTCAACCCAGTACCTTGTTCCTGCATTGTCCCTATATTTTTTGATCCCTTTAGCCCTGAGAACACCTAAAAGGGTTCAGAATAGATTTACAAGGATATTGCCAGGGCTGGAGGGTTTGAACTATAAGTAGAGGCTGTTTAGGCTGGGACTATTTTTCCAAGAGCGTTGGAGGCTGAGGGGAGACCTTATGGAGGTTTATATAAACATGATAGACATGGATAGAGTAAATAGACAAGGTCCTTTTGTTAGGCTGGGTGAATCGAGAACTTGAGGGCCTAGGTTTAGGGTGAGAGGGGAAAGATTTAAAAGAGATCTAAGGGTCAACTTTTTCACGCAGAGTGTGGTGCATGTATGGAATGAGCTGCCAGAGGAAGTGGTGGAGGCTGGTACAATTACAACATTGAAAAGGCACCTGGGTGGGTGTATGAATAGGAAGGGTTTAGAAGGATAGAGGCGAAATGCTGGCAAATGGGACTAGATTTATATAGGATAGCTGGTTGACGTGAACTAATTGGACTGACTCTGACTCTATCTAATGCCTCCTTGTTTTGGTCTCATCTATTTTCTGTGGCAACAAATTCCACAGGTTCTTCATAATCTTGGTGAGGAAATGGTTCCTCATCTTGAATGTTACAATTGCTGTAGAGACTAATAACCTCTAAAGAGACATTTGAACTTCAGTTAATAGCTAAACAGATGCCACAAGACATTTTCTGTAACATAGACTAAAAGCACCATTGACTAAATGCACTCCCTTTCATGGACAAGTTAAACAGAGGAGATTTTATTTTGACAGTCAAGGAATGTCATTTGGGTATATGTTGTACTCCTGTTTATGTAGACTTTCAAGTCTCCAAGACACAGTCAAAAATTATCCTTGGCTCCTGAGGTTTTAGTTCTGATCATTTTTTCCAACCTGAGAGACTTTAACAACAGAATTGTCTTTTGCAATGCGTTACCTTTTAACTTTAACTTAAAGCTAGGCAAGACTTCCACATTCCTGCAGTCTGAACAACTGGCTGTCTTACTGATGATAGCTGTGCTCTGTCTTCTGGATTCTGGCAGATTAAACCTTTCTGAAATATTGAGGGAATTGCTTTTAGGAAATTCTGTATGCCATGACTTCCTCTACACCCTTCACCATGGCAACATGAATCCCACGGACCTTTGTATGCAGATGAAGCATTGATTAGCTATTGTACCGGTCCTAACTTTACCCTGGAATCAAATTGAAAGGTCAAAGTATCCTATTCTTAACCTTTAGAACACTTCTGAAATTGGAGCCTCTCACTATCCACCTGCCATCACAGTTGGCTTCAGTGTAAATACCAGCACCTGCTTAGTGAACCAACCTCAGTCTTGTTGTCCTGGCCTTGGAGATATGTGTAAGTTTTCCCTCTCTCTGCTCCCATTGCACCAATATAACTTTTTCCAAGCTAATTTTCAAACTGACTGCCTTCGGTTGCAAGGCTCTGAGAGGACCACTGTTGATTTATTTCAGTGGCTGCAAGCTATTGAACATTTTTCAGCTGCTTGGACCTTTTAAAACATTTCCAAACTGTCTGCTTCTGTCACCACACACATACTGGTTAGACGTTTCTTTAATTTGTCAAGGATCCATCTTGAATTGCGATCTTCATGACAATGTGGCGTGTTTTAGAAATCAAACCAATGCAAAACAATTTTACCATGAACCAACTATTATTATAGTCTATGTGAATGCTTTATATTGCTAATGAAGTTTGAACTTTTCTCCAGACTCCCTATCTCCATTGTAAGCTGAGATATGGATAATTTGATGCTCAGGTTCTTTCACTGTCAGCTTTGACCTTGCAGGATAAAACCAGGCTCCCTTTTTAATAGTAATAAATTAGACTTGTTGGAGTTGAATTCTCATCAGTTTTTGCCAACCTTCTCAACCAGATGCCTGTTCTTTTTATTGCTAAGACTTTCATTCCTAAAATCAAAAGTTACACTCGAAAGAATGTAAACCGCAAACCAGCTTTTCAGAATGCAAACTGTTACATGTGTAAACGATTGTAAATAAGGAATTTGAGATGCCTGTCTGATTTGAAGATGTGTAAAATATTTGTATGTGATGTATTACTGTTGCAAAACATGCCTGAAAATCTCTTGTATATTTGTACTTACAGAGGATCTTCCAAGGAAAAATATCTGACACAACAAATGGAGCCTAATCTCAAATTAGGTTTCATGGATCACTTTGTCTCCAGTTTAATGGATCACTTTGTCTCCAGTTTAATGAAATTCACTTTTCTAGTTTAGTATTTGCATCAGTATTCCTAAAGATTTGATTCATTTCTGTGTAACTGAAGCGTTTATAACCAATTTGTTATCAGGAGTTGGTAAATTGTAATCAAATAGCAAAATGCAGTGGAGTATTTGCCAACAACTTGTTGGCATTTAGAAACTTGTACCTGCACATAGTTCCTGCCATTTCTTTCCATTGTTTCCCCAGATCCTTCCTTTTAATAAACACTTAGGTCCTTATAATGGAGATACAATCTTCCCATGTTACAACATCACACGAATAGGAGGGTGGATTAATAATCAACAATAATGGTTTGTATTTACATAATATTTCAAAGTAGTAAAATATTCTCAAGTTTTTCCTCAGGCAAGTTATGAAATAAAATTTTAATACTGAACGACTAAATGAAATTTTAAGGCAGAAAACCAAATGTTTAATCAAAGAAGTAGGTTGTAGGGACATCTCCGAGGAAGCTAGAGTTGGAGATGTTTAAGGAGGTTCTACACCCTGAGGCCTTTACAGTTGAAAGAAAGACCACCATGGACCAATTAAAATCAGACGCAACAAATGTGAGTGTAGAGCTGGAGGAGGTTAAAAGGATAGGGAAGGGAAAAGTCATGGAGAAAACCAGGAAGCATATTTTAAAATTGGCTACTGGTTTAGCAATGTTTCAATGTAGATTCGTGACCACAGAGATTTTAGGTGAGCAGAACTTGGTATGAATTAAGACCAGGACAACTATTTTGGGTGATGTCCAGGTTATGGAGGATGCAAGAGGGCAAACTGGCTAAAAGGTAATTGAAATGCTCAAGACGAGGCATACGAAAAGCAACAGATGGGTGGAGGCAAAGGCAGGGTCAGGCAAAGTTACAGAACTGGAAGTACATGATCTTCCTCATAATGTGGATATATGGTTGGAAATCCATTTTGGCATTAAACACACCACCAAAATTGCAAGCAGTCTGGTTTGGCCTCAGACTATTTCCATTGAGAAGGCTAATGTTTCTGGTTAAGGAATGAGGTTTGTGGCCGGAACCAAAAAACACTGGCTTTGAGATATTCTACATTTAATTAGAGGTAATTTCTGTCATCTGTAAGGAGTTGATAGCACAGGGCTTATATTTACTGGACTCCTGCTCCTCTGATGCTGTCTGACCTGCTGTGCTTTTCCAGCACCACTCTAATCTAGAGTCTGGTTTCCAGCATCTGCAGTCCTTGTTTTTACCTCATTATTGAAAGATCTAGGCTAATGATCCGGAGACATGAATCGAAGCCCATTATAATAGCTGGGCAATTTAAAATCAGCTATTAAATTAACCTGAAAATCTTTTAAAATGCAACCATCATAACAAGTCTACTTCACTCTAGAACTTTAGAAAAGAATACCTTTTATTCTCACCTGATCTGATTAGTATATGACTCCAGTTCTTATAGATATTTCTAATCAACTTGTTTGATATGGTATGGCACTTCTGAGGGAGGTGGGACTTGGACCTGGGCGTCCTAGCCCAGTATGTATTTCAAACCCATGGCAGTGTGGCTAACCTAACTTCCTCACTGCCCTGTGAAATGACTGAACAAGTCATTTTGTTGTATATGAATTGGTTATGAATGCTAGCCTTGGCAGAATGATTTTCTTCAAAAAAGATGAACGCTCCTCCAATGTCATGGCCGTGGGAGTCAAGAGAAATGGTTTTGAGGTCAAGGAAGGCAGTTTAATGATTGTCAAAAACCATCTGGTTTGCTAATGACCAGGGAAGAAAATCTTCCATCTTTGCCCTGTATGGGCTACATGTGACTTCATATCCGCAGCAACAGTTGGATTGTGCCTGCCTCTTAACTGCCATGTGAAATAGTCTAGCAAATCATTCATATGCATCAAAGTACTACACGTATTGTATAAAGGCAACAGTTTGAGGTTGGTTCACTATCAGATTCTCAAAGCATATCATAAATATTGGCCATGCTAGTGCTTGTGTCTCATGACTGAATAATAAAATGGAAATCATAATTATTTTCTTCTTTGTTAAAGTGGCACTGATGCACAGAAGTTGTTTGGCAATTCTCTTCTTGTAAAAATGAAAATCTATACTCTGTTTTTGAGAATAGAACATCACACTGAAGTGATGTAACTTGGAATCAAAACCATAAGAATAGTAGTTTTAGATATTCACTGGGGTACTAAGAATTTACCAGATGACTTTAGAGCTTTAAGATCAAACATAGAACTGTGGCATGTTTCACTTACTATTTACAAAACGCCAAGTGACCATTGGAAAGGCAGAGCAGAATTCGGAGAGTTTAGATGATTTGTTTGTAAACAAAGTGGAAAAAATGTCAAACACTAATACTTTATTTATTGTTTCCAGACAAATAAATGAATAGATGGATTTCAATGAAACTGGGAAGATCAATAATATATGGCCTTCGGAAAGCTTATTAATCTATAGAGATGGTGCAGATCTGGATCTAGGTTCTAGAATTTATTTAGAAGGATTAATTAACATTGGACGAAAAGGCAAAATAATGTTTTGCTTTTAAAAATTGTTTTTTTTTCCCAATGCTTTACTTTCAATAATGTGGACTATCTCTGCTGTTGCAGTGAAATTTGCTACAACTGTCAAAATGTGAGCAGAGTTTTCAAAGCAGATTGTTGGATGTGAATTGGCCTGAAGCTGCCTCAATAAAAGCTCTTCATGAGATGTCTTTCAGCTTTGTAGTTACAGAGCCTCAACCAGTCAAGTAAAATCTACACATCTGCACCAATGCTGAATTAACACACTATTGAGGAAATAAATAGACTGCCCTCCTCAGTTGTATTTGTTCTATTTAGGTACTCACCCCATGAACAACATAGCCAAGGTCACCGTACATGAGAATAGGGAGAATTCTTTCATTGTTAGAATAGTGGAATCTTTTTGGAAAATCCTCTTTTTTATAAACGTTTAGATGAGGATGGGCACCTTTTAGAGCTTGATACACCTTTTCTGTCATTCCTTCTTTTGGTAATAACATGCCATTTGGTCCATAATCGAGTAATTCAAAATCATTGTCCTTGAATGAGAAGTTGGCAATTCTTTTCAGCACAATTTCTTCCACCTGGGGTTCTTTCAGCACAGTAGTCATTCCGTGATCAGAAGTGATGATGACATTGAGTTTAGATTTCAAGCCATGACTTTCAATACTCTGAAATAAGTAACCTACTGTTCTGTCTACCTGCCGCACCATGTCTTTTCTTTGTATTGATTCAGGTCCATGTTTGTGGCCAGCTCCATCTGGTTCACCAAAGTAGAGTGAAACAAAATCCAGACCTTGCGAAGTGAACCATTGCATTACTGTATCAATGTTTTCTTTCCAGGCTGTTTCATTGCTGTAATCATAAAATGGAGGCTCTACCACTTTCAGGAAAGCATCTTCTCCATCATAGGTAGGTTTGGTGCCAGGGAAGTGAAAGGAGCCTGTTTTTAAACCCTTTAGAAATACATATAGAGATAAAATATCACTTGATTAATGCATTTATATTTTCTACAGCAATGCAATTGCTCAGCATATTCATCAGTTGAACTTGCAAATTCAGTTTAAGGTTCTGATCAAAGTGGAGGTAGAAAAATGATGTGAAATTCTTGAGGTTTTTTTTTGATGCTACCAGAAAGGTAACATCATTGTAATGTCAAACTTAGTTGACAAATTGCTGATAGGATCTTTTAGAACTTTTAAACTGACCTGTCCTTAATTTACAAGTTTTGAGGGGATTTTAGTTTGTGAAGCTGCCATCAGGAGGAATTGTGATCAGGAACCCACATGTGCTGGGAGCTGGAGTGCAATTTTCAGTTTGGGGGAGGGGGTGGAGTGGGTGGAAAACCAATGAAGTAAACGTGCCGGAGGGCTCAGACCAATTGAGAATGGAAGGTGAGCACCTGAGGTTGGAGAGATAATAGGAGGCCCTTCAATACTGACATATGGCCAGCTCATGGTCTGTGGAGGGAGTCATTGATGTAGAGAAGAGAAGAAATGGGGATTTTTGAGTGGTTTTACAAATTTTTCAAAACAAAGTAGATACAATGACCAGACATTTTGTGGAGGAGTAACCTATCCACTGATGACCAGCAAGCTGCCCTATGGCCATGATATGGATGGGAGTAAGACTGGGAAAAGTGTTCCCTAAATGAATTTTCCCCTCCTTGGCTCACCAGTGGGAAGCTGCCTCCAACCCTTGGCTCCATTTGGGTCTCAGTAGGCAGGAGCTGAATGTGCGGGTGGAAAGTTCCAATTAGCAAACACAGATTGGCCTTAAAAGTTGTTATTGACTCATGACTATCTAGTCCTTGCAGGCAAGTAGGCTTCATGAAACTAGGCTGATGAAAGTTGTCTCGAGGTGGGACCATATCAGGAGAGCAACACACTGACCGAGACAAAAAGAAAATGCATCCGTCAGTCCCTCAACCTGTCTCCACAGGTGAATGAAAATTCTAATCACACGTTCCCCTATCCTCGCAGCATTCTAAAAGAATTTGGCTTTACCATGTGGGGATAGAATTCTGCATTCTCAACATTATATATTTGGTTCCATTCTTCAGTTAGTCAAACGACAACTGATTCCCATACCTGAAACCTCTGGTGGTCTTCCAGCAGTAATTGCAATATAGAAGCTCTCTCATTCACAGGGAAGATGCAGTTTAAAACATTGAAAGAAATGTCCACCTTCCCGATTGAAAATTTTATTTCCATCCTCCACTTATTTACGATGGCTGCTAAAACCCTTGAACATTTTAATTCTTTTATTCTCAAAAAAATGTTATTTCAAGACATTGAGTCTTATTTTGTGTTTTTGGGTACAATTATGGACATATCATTGTGATGTGTCTTGCTATGTTTAGTTGAATTTCAGTTTTTGTTAAATTGGGAAGGGCAGACGTTTGGGTCAGACAGATCCTAAGGTGATTTTTGTCTGCTGTCCAAGAGAATTAAAAACCTTCAGTTATTTCTCTTCAACAAATTTTACTTTTATAGTTTTAAAGAAACCCATGTAAACACAATGGAAAGTTTTTGTTAATTTTAATTCTGCGAATATGTAACTTTACCCCATGTTAGGAAATTAATGCTAAATAAACTGAATTGCATCATAGCTCTGGTATTCTGCCAGGGGGTCACCAAAAGAATCAATTTGGTTGCTACAACCGTACGCTATCTATCATATTAGTAAAGGCTCTTGTACAGGTCACCAATACACAGGCCTGAAAACAAGTATTAAGCCCCTTACATATATCTGCAAACACCTGTTTGAGGCTCCCTTTGTAAAACCTGCTTATGACTGCCTGTAACATGCAAGTTGAGGCCAGTACTCTCAGGCACTTGGCAGCCAAACCAGCAATAATTAAAGGGGAAGCTGGAGATTGCATCCAGAATGATTTATCTTTGCTTTTTCTTTCTGATTTACTTCACAGTTGGGAGATGGAAGACCATACTCCAAAGCTCCAGATTAAACTTGCTGCTCATAATCATTTTTATACCTCTTTTTCCAGTAGATTTACAAGAAATACTCCAATAATCTCCTTTACCTGTCGCTGAGCAGTGATCCAAATTGGCAAACTTCCAGCATCCCAATATTTGTTGATACTCTGCGCCTGGTAATATTGCACTTTTTGTCCAGTTGTTGTGTTGAACCATATATTGTGGATCACACCATGCGTCTCGATATATCTACCTTTAGTGAAAATAGATGTTTAGTTTCTTACTTTATAATGCTGAAAGGTATATCAATGTAATGAATAATGCCCAGATTGCAGTTCTGTTCTGATAATCACACATTTACAATATTTACCTTATTGAAAAGATCTGCTTTCTTTTATTTGCCAAATATCATATGAAGTTGCCCATTTTTGTAGAAAAACAGAAAGCCATACATTATTTAAATGGAGAGAGGTAGCAACTGTGTGGTACAAAGAGATCTTGTTCTGCTATTTGAATCACAAAACATTAACGTGCAGTTGCAGCAAGTGATTAGGAAAACAAATGGAATGTTGTTTATTGTAAAGGAAATGGAATACAAAAGTAGGGAGTTTTTCCTTCTGTTCCCCAGGACATTGGCAAAACCAAATCCAAGTACTGTGGATAATTTTAGTCTTATTATTAAGTAGTTTTATTTAAGTAAGGATATAATTCCATTAGTAGCAGTTCAGATAAGACCCACTTGATTCATTTTTTGGGGTGAAGGAATTGTCTTATGAGGGAAAAATTGGACAATTTACTCATACTTACAATATTTTGATTTTATTAAATGTGATTTTTTTACTCTATTGACATGTTCTTAAATATTATTGAGGGACATATTTGTGTAACTGTGTATTTGTGTTAATCAGTTTTTTTTTGTGATTTACATGCCCACTGACTGCAGTGTGCAACTTACATTTTGGGATGCAGCTGCTGACTACCGTTTTGAAGTTAGAGATACTTCTCAGTGACTTAGAAATCATGACAAGAACTTTGCAGAAAACATCTGATCCAAACATTTGATTTAAAGGGTGACATAAATGAGGAGTACACCATAATGAAGGCTTAGGATACAGCAGGCAAGGATGATCTGTTGTTCCTCATGAAAATGTCAATTGCCAGATAGAGATTTAAGGATTAGAGGGGACATGAAGAAAAATATTTTCACCCAGAGGGTGAGAGTGTCTGGAATTTACCCCTAAATTTGGGAAGCTATGACATGATGGGCTGAATGGCCTCTTTCAGAGTCATAGCATTTCTATGACGTACCAATTCAATGTTGTCAAACAGCAGCTTAATAAATGCATTAGACAAGGGAGAATTGAGTAATATCAGTACCTTTTTAAGACTGTGGGGAACTGTATTTAAAAAAAAAATCCTTCCCACTAAATGGCAGTGCTGGTCTAGTTTGTGTTGGTACTGTGATTTTATTTTGTATAGTTCTGCAAAGCTGGCACAGACAATAGATTCAATTGCTTCATATTATACTGTAAATTTTCAACATTTCAATAATCGATTACAGCACAACAGATAACACTTTTCTGGAAACTACAATCTGTTTTTCTTAACCAATAAAGAATTTACAACAAAAAAAAGAGAGAATCTGAATTTAAGATATAAAATAGATGAACAAAAGTCATCTAAACAATTCTGATATTCTTCAGAATGAATCAAATATTGGTAAAGTATTATGTTGTATGCCTTCTTTCTTTCTCTTCATCTCACACATAAATTGTCGTTTTGGAAGATGTGCACTTGAGGGAAGAGAAGACTTTATTTCACTGCTTTTCACAATGAAATTATTAAAACTATACTCCCTGCTCTTGGCTGTAAGGAATTCCTCCCGGAGCTGTCAACACCCTTAAATAAGACAAAATGAATGGTACTTCTAGAAAATTGATCCTAAGTATTTACAAATTATAATACTTTACATTTGGTAATGTAAATAAACTTAGCATTTAGCAATGATTCTGCCAAATTCTGTCACAGTTACTCTGAATAAGCTTTTTTTTTATTTTCTCCAAGTTGCTGTATTTAAGATTAACAGGTTTATCCGTGTTAACACATCAGTTAGCGCTTTGGTGATATGGTGCTACCTAGCTACTAGTCACAAAGTTAATCCATAAATTGAAAACATGAGCAAAGGAAACCGAATCCAGTGTTACATTACAATTATCAGTAAATATGAATAAGTATTACTTTTAATTGGAGTAATAACTGTTTTTTAAATTCACTCATGGAATGTGGGTATCTCTGGCTGGCCAATGTTTATTGCCTATCCCTAGCAGAAGCCATGGAAATACCCAATGATCCTTATAATTGAAATGCATATTGCAGACTTTGATATACATGGTTAAAGTCTGTTCCCTTTGCTGTATAACAATTAGATAATTTGTTGAAGTTTGTAAATCATTACAACTTTGCAACAATCCAATTATCCATTCAATCAGAACAACAATGAAGGAAGAGAACTTACCCGTTAGCAATGTGAAATGAGATGGAGAGGTTATTGTAATAAAGGGGGGTGTAACATATTTAGCTTTTACGCCTTCTCTAATTAAATTTTTCAAATTTGGGCATTCGACATCTTCGTCATAATCCCAACGAAAGCCATCAAAGGAAATAAGTAGCAGCTTGTTATGACTCTTCTGTCCATTCCTAAAGGTAGGAAGACTATGTGTCAGTGATAGTAAAAGACTCACGTATAGGACAGAATACATTTCCCTGGCTGCTTCTAGTCACTGCAGCAACCAAGAACAAAAACTGACATGTTTACCTCTCAACGAATAGAGTTTATATAACTTTAACTTATCCCAAAATAAATCTTTATGGTGGTAGCAGAAGATTTCAAAACAAACTAGTTGACTGTTTTCACTTTGGAACAGCTCTGCTGGAGATTAGATTAATCTATGTTACGTGATGTTTATCTTCTGCAGAATGGAATTTGATAGCTTATCCCTTCATGGCAGGAAAATTATTTACCAAATAATAGATTTACAAGTTGGTCTGTAATATTCTCGACAAGCTTAAATATTTATGAAAGTCATGATAGGGTTCAAAAGAAAAATGATTGTCTCCTGTCATTAGGTGAAGTTCGTTTTGGGGCTCTTCTTATGTATGCCTTATTGGATACGTGCTTCAAAATGAAAGGAACTCTTCAGACTCTAATAGGAAATGTTCAGAGATTTCCATTCCGAGTTTGCCATGGACTAGGAGCAACATGAAAGCTGTATCTAAAATATTCTTGTCTTTTTTCAATTTACTTTTGGAAATTGAGTATATTGAGGCAATCATGAAACAAATTTGATTTCTTATCAAAATGGACTGCTAGTATCAAGTGATATATGCAGCAGGAGGCCTATCTATCTATCTGTCTGCCTGTCTGTATCTGTCTATCTGTCTAGTCATGTCCCTACTGCCGTTCCCTTTGACTCCTCTGTCACCCTACCAAATCTTGATCTCCCACCCCCTTTCTGATCCCTGAATCACTTTTCCAATGAGGCTGTGAATCTCTAACCATAGCAACAGGGTTTCATTTAGTTGACTCCTCTTAAATCTACTGGTAGGTGTCTTTTGAGGCCTCACTGAGCTGGGATAGGAAAGGCCTTAATTAAGTTAATATCTGAAACAGAAAGCATGCATCCCTCCCAGTTTTGATAGCTTAGTGCTTCAGCATCATTTTTCAAATTCATTCAGGGGATGTGGATCTCACTGGCTGGGCCAGCATTAATTTCCCATCCCTAATGGCCATTGAGAAGGTGATGGTGCAGTATCTTCTTAAGCCCTTTTGTTGTGTTGATGCCCATGAAGATCCTATTTGAGAGGGAATTCCAGGATTTTTGACCCAGTGACATTGAAGGAACAGTGATATGTTTCCAAGTCAGACGAGTAAGTATTTTGGAGGGGAGCTTGTGGACGTGGTGTCCTCGTGTATGTAATGCATTTATCCTTCTATATGGTTGTTCATGGATTTGGAAGGTGCCAACTAAGTGCCCGTGGTGAATTTGTGCAGTGCATCTTGTAAGTGGTATGCACTGCTGCTACTGAGCATCAGTGGTAAGGGGAGTCAATGTTTGGTGGATTCGGTGCAAATGAAATGGGCCACTTTGCCCTGCATAGTGTCAAGCTTGGATGTTGTTGGAGCTGCACCCATCTGGACAACTTAATGGCATTTCTTCTTTCCCCCTCTATCATTAATTACTTGCCTCTTGGTCTGCTCACACTCTTAACTCAGTTGATCTCATCTCAGTACTTTTTCTCCTTCCTCCTCCTCCTTTGATGGCTGTGCCTTTGAGATCGTTGGAGATTTCTTCAGAAGGATACTACTGTTAGCATTTTGTGAGCTAGTAGGTGATGGGTACCCCTATCATGGTATGTTTTGTAGTCATGTCTACTGGAATCATCTGTGATACATAGATCAATTCACTGTCACCAATCTTTCTCATTAGTATTAATTCACATTGCTCATACATAATGGGGAAGGATGCCCAACAACGTTTTCAGCAGAAAAGCTACTTAGTCTGGTTGGAAAACAGAAGTTTAATATAAAGAGCTTAATGGGTAGTTATACAATGTCTGAATTACATAGTCTGACAGAGTCATAGAGATGTACAGCACAGAAACAGACCATTTGATCCAACTCATCCATACCAACCATATAACCCAACCCAATGTAGTCCTACCTGCCAGCACCCTGCCCATATCCCTCCAAACCTTTCCTATTCATATATCCATCTAAATGTCTTTTAAATGTTGCAATTGTATTAACCTTCACCACTTCCCCTGGTAGTTCATTCCATACATGTAGCACCCTCTGCGTGAAATGGTCTCTTTTATATCTTTCCCCTCTCACTCTAAACCTTTGCCCTCAAGTTCTGACTCCCCCATCCCAGGGAAAGACTTTGTCTATTTATTCTATCCATGCCCCTCATGATTTTACAAACACCTCCGACACTCCAGGGAAAACAGTCCCAGCCTATTCAAACTGTCCCTAAATCTCAAATCTTCCAACCCTGTAAATTTACAACATCCTTGTAAATCTTTTCTGAACCCTTTCAAGTTTCACAACATCCTTTCAATAGGAAGGAGACCAGAATTGCATGCATTATTCCAACAGTGGCCTAACCAGTGTCCTGTACAGCTGCAACATGACGTCCCAAGTCCTGTACTCAATACTCTGAAGGAGCGTCGCTCCGAAAGCTAGTGTGCTTCCAATTAAACCTGTTGGACTATAACCTGGTGTTGTGTGATTTTTAACTCTGACCAATAAAAGAAAGCATACCAAATGCTGCCTTCACTATCCTATCTACCTGTGACTCCACTTTCAAGGAGGTACGAACCTGCAGTCCAAGGTCTCTTTGTTCAGCAACACTCCCTAGGACCTTACCATTAAATGTATAAGTTCTGCTCTGATTTGCTTTCCCAAAATGCAATGCCTCTTGTTTATCTCAGGTAAACTCCATCTGCTATTTCTCAGCCCATTGGCCGATTTGGTCCAGATCCTGTTGTAATCTGAGGTAACCCTCTTCGCTGTCCACTACACCTCAAATTTTGGTGTCATCTGCAAACTTACTAACTATATCTCTTATGCTCATATCCAAATCATTTGTGTAAATGATAAAGAGTAGAGGACCCAGCACCGATCCTTGTGACACTCCACTGGTCACAGGCCTCCAGTCTAAAAAAACAACCCTCCACCACAACCCTGTGTCTTCTGCCTTTTGAGCCAGTTCTGTTTCCAAATGGCTAGTTCTCCCTGTATTCCATGAGATCTAACCTTGCTAACCAGCCTCCCATGAGGAACCTTGTCAAATGCCTTACTGAAGTCCCTATGGATCTGCCCTCCTCAATCCTCTTTGTTACTTCTTCAAAAAACTCAATCAAGTTTGTGAAACATGATTTTCCACGCACAAAGCCATGTTGACGATCCCTAATCAGTTCTTGCCTTTCCAAATACATATACATCCTGTCCCTCAGGATTCCCTCCAATAACTTGCCCACCACTGACGTCAGGCTCACTGGTCTATAGTTCACTGGCTTGTCCTTCCCATCTTTTATTTAAAAATATACTTTATATTTAAAAATAGATTTTTAAAATATTGCAAATACAAAACAAAATACAATTCAAAACAATAAAAAGAAAAAAACATCTCATGTACAGAGAGTCATAGAGTCATACAGCACAGAAACAGACCCTTTGGCCCAACCAGAGCATGCTGACCATGTTCCCAAACTAAACTAGCCCCACCTACCTAAGCTTGGCTCATTTCCCTGTAAACCTTCCCTATTCATGGACCTATCCAAATGTCTTTGAAATGTTGTAAATGTACCTGCATTCAGAATATTCATTCCATACATTGTTCCACTCTCTGTGTAAAAAAAATTATGATTCTTGTGTCATTTTCTCCTTTCACCTTAAGAATATACCTCCTCGTCTTGAACTCTCCCAATCTCGGAAAAAGACTTTTGCTATTCACCTTATCAGTGTCCCTCGTTTTGAGGTCATCCCTCAACCACCTCCGCTCCAGTGAAAAAGGTCCCAGCCGATCCAGTCTCTCCTCATAAATCAAACCCTCCAATCCCGGCAACATCCTGGTAAATCTCTTCTGAACTTCTCCAGTTTAATAACATCCTTCCTCTAACACGGTGACCACAACTGTACATAGTACTTGGTTAATTTATTTTCACTGAATTACCCCTCTGCCTCACTCTGGAGTTGCTAGTGAGGGTTGAGTGTGTGGCGCTGGAAAAGCACAGCAGGCCAGGCAGCATCCAAGGAGCAGGAGAGCCGACGTCCCGGGCACAAGCCTTTCATTAGGGGTTATGTCCGAATCGTCTATTCCGTTGCTCGTCAGATGCTGCCCGCCCTGCCGCGCCTCTCCAGCACCACACTCCCGACTCTGATCTCCAGCACCTGCAGTCCTTACTTTCTCCTACTTGCTACTTAGGGCAGAGTTGAAGTTACCTGGGCCCTTCTTGCTATAGCTTGAGGCCAATGTTATGGGAGGAGCAAAGCTGGAAAGGATGGGGGGCATTGTGGTGAGAAGGATGGCATAGGTTACATTCCACAACCCGTGCCATCTCAGTGCCACTGTGTCTCATTAGCAGGATCACATCCACATAGCAATTTGCTCATTAACAAGTCATGAGAAGCATTCATCAACTTCAAACTACATTGAGTTTTCTCTAGTGAACTGACACTTGAGATTCTGTCGGCAAACATCACACTCAACAGCTCAAGCAGCACCTGCCGCAACATCAGTCGGCTTTAGAAAGCTAGTAACACAAACATGGGAAAAGTAAAGCTTTGGGAAGTAGATCAAATGCAGGCTAACAATTGAGGTGCAGATCAGGCATGGTCCAACTGAATGATCAAATGGGCTGTAAGAGGCTCTGCACTACTCCCCGAGATGTCTGCAGAGTGACTAAACCAGAGCATAATCCCCAGATGTTCACTTCAGCTGAAGGAAAGAAAGATTTGGATCTCTACAGCATCTTCCACAATCTCAGGACATTCCAGAGCTCCTTACAGCCAATGAAGTGACAGTGAAACGTAGCCATGGCGACAAGAAACCTAGCAGTCAGTTGGACACAGTCAGCTCTCCTCGTGAGGACGACCAGACCAAATGTTGTTCCTTTTCAAAAAGGAGTCATGCAGGTTCAGGGATGAATGTTGCCGAAGACATCAGAAAGGACCCTTCTACTCTTATGAAATGAGGCTATAGGATCTTTTAGATGCACCTGAGAGACAGGAAGTGATGTCTGCTTAATGTCCCATCAGGACATAACATCTCTAGTGTGTATATATATTCAAAAACCCAACTATTTAATTAAATAAATAACAACTCACAAAAAACTCATAAATAATAATAAAATTGCTCAGCCAAACAAAACACTCACTCTCAAATATTGAGAACATTAGTTTTCACACAATCATAATGTTCACAGTTCCCCCTCTCTGGTTAGCGGACTCACAAAACACGATCGTTATGGTGATATAAAAGCCCTTATTAGTGTGGCAGACAAATCTGTGTCCAGGTTTTCAGATATCCAACCCAACAAGATATTCTTTCTTGTGCAGAAAGTGAGGATGTTGAAAAGTTTTTTCTTATGCCTATCTACAGGGAACACTGGACAGGCCAAGAAGAGAGATCGGGTCCTTCTCCATCCTTACACCCAAAAGGCCTCCATTGCTCATGTCACAGCACCCCAGTCTGTTTGAAGCCTATCACAGGACCAGAGACAATGGGTAAGAGTCTCTGTACCAACCTTGCATTTGGGATATGTTGAAGATATCCCTGGTTTAAATTTCACAAGTGATCTGGAGCCAAGTGGACCCCTGTGGAGAATCTTCAACTTGTAAAGCATGGGTCCGATTGCAAATGCTAGCGTTTCCCAAATATCTTCCCATGCCTCTGAGGAGACCTCAATGCCTAGCTCTCTCCCACACCCTGCAGAGTTGATCAAATCCATCTGAGGGGCTGGCCCCAATTGATGATATTAAATGCTGACAGAAAGTGTACAATTAGAACTGAGCACCCTCCTCTCCGGGTCGGATTTATAGAGATCAGTCAAAAGTGCAGTTTTTTTTTTAATAATAACCCTAACTTGAAAAAAACGAAAGAGGTCCCTGTTAGATAGCTCGTATTTCTGTGCGAACTGATCAAAGGACATCATTGTGCTTCCCTCAAATAAATCACCCGTGGAAGACACACCCCTAGCTGCCCAATGTTTGAATCCTGAATCCATCATCCCCAGTTAAAAACCCAGCATTCCCACTATTGGTATAAAAAATGATGTTTTGCCAATATTGCCCTCCCTCTGTCGAATTGCCCTCCATGCTTTATCAGTATTGATAACTATTGGGTTAAGGCAATATTCCTCAACTGTCCTTATTTTGTCCAAAAACAGCAACGTAGTGAGGGGGCACCTTGCCTGAGAGGTTTCGATATCTAACCATATTAAAAGAGTCCCCACAGGCCCAGTCACTCACGTAAGATAAAATCAAGCTTAGTTGATAGTATTTAATGTCTGGGAGATCCACTCCCCCCAATCTGTGATGCAACTTCAGTTTAGCTAATTTAATAAGGGGCCGCTTATGATGCCAAATAATAGTTGAACCAGTCGTTCAGTCTCCAGAAGGTTTGCTTATCGAAAATCAGGGGGATCATTCATATAGGGTACAACAAACGGAGGAGAATATTCATCTTAATAAGCGCTATCTGACCTAACCATGAGACTAGACGCGCCTCCCATCTTTGAAGGTCTTGTTTGATTTTGTCAAATAATTGAATAAAATTAGCTTCAAACAACTGATCAAGAACTGGAGTAATGAATGTGTCAAATACACAAAACCCCTCTGTGACCACTTAAATGGGAATCAGGATTTGCCCTCAAGACCTAGCACCTTCGTAAAACTACCCATAGGCATAGCCTCTGATATTGCAAAATTAATCTTGTACCCCGAAAAGATGCCAAACATGCTGATGCACTGTATCAGGCAACGCACTGAAACTCCTGGATTTGACCAAAAAAAGTGAGGACATCATCTATATACAACAAAATCTTCTGTAATTTTGACCCCACTTCTGGAGCTGATATATTAGGATCCTTCCGAATGGCCTCTACCAATGGTTGAATCACCAACATAAAAAGCAATGACGAAAGGGGACCATCCTGCTGGCTGCCCCTAAAAGTATTAAAATTGCTTGATCGTACCGCACTGGTGATGACCGCAGCGAGAGGGTCACTGTAGTGAACTTTTACCCATCTTATAAAGGCTTTGCCCAAGCCAAACTGCTCCAGGGTATTAAAAAATATGGCCACTCAACCTGGTCTTCTCTGCATCTCGGGAAATCACCAATTCCTGTATTGACTGTGAAAGTAAGCCTTCTTGGCTGCCTTCAACCATGCTTTGAGGGCTGTTCGCCCTTCTGTCACTTCCTACTAACAGAGTAGGAAATAACTAACCCCTCAGCATAGGCTTTGGCAGTTTCTCAAAGGGTGGATGGGCTACTAACTGAGCCTGAATTAATGTTGAGGAACGCTCTCAATTTCTTAGAGAAGTACTCCACAAACTTATTACCCTTCAGGATAAAAGGATCCATTCGCCAGTGCCTTAGGCCCACTGTATCGTCCTTAATCTTAACCAACAGGTACACTGGATTGTGATCGGAGATGGGAATATTACCAGTTGTACAAGATGCTACCAAGTCTAGGGTTGCATCCAGGGTCAGAAAGAGATCTGGTGTGACATCTGTGTGGATTGGAAAAAAAACATAAAATCCCTGGTGTAGGGTGGAGGCACCTCCAGACATCCACCAACCCTAACTCCACACACAGATCCACTAATTGTTTAGTTCATACAGAGGGTATTGTGGGGCCTTTAGGCAACTTGTCTACCATGGGATCCATATGACAATTAAAATCTCTCCCTATAATGATATGCTGGGACTCGAGACTAATCCATTTAGAAAACGCATCTACCAGAAATTTGAGGGGGTGGACAGGAGGGCAGTAAATATTTAAAACACCATATTCTTCCCTGTTTATTAGGGCTTTCAGGATTACAAACCTCCTGCGTATTTCTTTAACACACTCTAGTAACTTAAATGGGAGATTTCTCCTAACCAATATAGCCACTCCCCTACTTCTGGTGTTAAGAGATTAGATTTGATTACCTACAGTATGGAAACAGGCCCTTCGGCCCAACAAGTCCACACTGACCCTCCAAAGTGCAACCCACCCAGACCCAGTCCCCTACATTTAATGCATCAGACTAATGCACCTAACATTATGGCCAATTCACCTAACCTGCACATCTTTGGACTGTGGGAGGAAACCAGAGCACACGGAGGAAACCCACGCAGCCAAGGGGAGAATGTGCAAACTCCACACGCACACAGTTGCCTGAGACGGGAGTTGAACCTGGGTCCCTGGTGCTGTGAGGCAGCAGTGCTAACCACTGTGCCACAATGCCGCCAAAAAGATGAAAAGTAAACCCAATCAAAGCCATTCCGTTATAGTTTCAAATGCTCCCGATCATCCAAGTGTGTCTCCTGCAACAAAGCAATATTCGTCTTTTCCTTTCTAAGACTCGAAAGCACCTACTTCTTCTTAATTAGTGAGTGACTCCCCTTGATGTTCCAGATACACCATTTAATCAAGTCATTAGACATACCTTCTGCAGTAACAATTAAATTCCAGAGAGGAGGAACTTGAATTACAAATCACTGAGCATTATTGTCACAAGATCCATCGAACAGAAACTAAACCCACCACAGTTAACAAACCTATAAAGCTGTCAAAAACAACAAAAACCAAAAAAACCCAACATATAAAGCACCAACAGTGCTGAATTGGGGAACTCACCTCCTGCCCAAAGGGGGTAACGACATGTCCCAAAACCCAACTTCCCATCCCGCTGCTAATACTGCAGCAAGGTATTTAAATACCTGAACCAGGCATAATCTGTCCGTAAGTAGGCATTCCGACCATTTTCCCTCCTCCTAGCTACAGCTGCACTGCAAGCACGAGCAGAGAAAAAAGAAAATACACCATGAAATGACAATGTGAACAAAGAAATTTTGAAAAAGGGTAAATATCCCACCCATCCTTTGGCATTACTTAACTTGGAAATTGAAAGTACACATCCCAACCACCCCCAAACATAATTTGGATCAGATTATTACCAATAAAAAATATAGGAAAAGAATGCCATAATCAAATTTCCTCTTTTTCTTAAAGAAATACAGAGACATACCCAAATAACACCGCTATTTGTACATACTAAATTGTTCAGATTAAGTTAATTTGTCCACAAGTCTCTTGTCTTCTCCATGTCATAGAGATGTACAGATCCATCTAAGGTGATTAGAAGCACCGCTGGATACCTCAGAGAGTACTGGATCCCGAGCTCCCTCAGTCTTCTCTTGATGACGTCATAGGATTTTCTTTTCTGGATCACTGCTGCTGAAAAGTCCTGGAAGAACATGATCTTAGAGCCTTATAAACTAAGGCCTTCAGATCCTTCCCCAAGATTCTGGAAGCTTTCACGATTCTCTCCTTATCTCTATAATGATGAAATCGCACCAAAATAGGACAAGGACATCGGTGACCTGATGAACCCTCTCGATCTTCAAGCCTCACATTCCAGGTTCCAAGTTAAGGAATTTTGGCAACCAATCCTCAAATTCCACCTGCCGCTCACCTTCCTTACCCGACGGCAAACCGACAATCCGAATTTTTTTTTCTGCTCCTGTTCTCGAGGTCATCAACCTGGTCAAGCAAATTACGGACCTAGGAGGAACCAGTATCAGCTTCCACCTCTGCGACTCAGTGTTGTACCTAGTCTGTCCTTTTCTCCAGATCTCCTAGCTGTTGTCCATGCTTCTGCAGCATGATAGAGATTGGGTCCAGCTTCTCCTCTACCTGCTTGCCCAACATCTCGCGAAATTTCGTGAGCTCCTTCACCAATACCTGGTAAGAAATAGAGTCCAAGGATCCTGCAGCCTGGGCCGCAGGCCAGGCCTCGGACATACCCTCCTCCCTTCTTCAGCATCCCTGGACGATGAAAACTGAGGTAAGTTGCTCTCTGACCATATCCTGGGTCTCCACGACCTTTCCAAAGTCCCAGCATATTGTGGTGGTCCGGGTAGGGAGGCTAGGACTTCATCCTGCTTGTGATGCAGTGCAGAGCTCTGCAAAGTGATCTTCCTATATCGTCGCCATTTTGGATACCCCCCTCCACCTTTCTTAAATATTGGCATCACATTAGCCAACCTCCAGTCTTCCTGCTCCTCACCAGAGACTATCGATGATACAATTAATTCAGCAAAGGGCCCAGCAATCACATCCCTAGCTTCCCACCAAATTCTCGGGTATACCTGATCAGGTCCTGGGGATTTATCCACTTTTATGACTCTCAAGACATCCAGCACTTCCTCTTCTATAATATGGAAATTTTTCAAGATGTCACCATCTATTTCCGTGCATGTTCTATCTTCCATGTCCTTTTCCACAGTAAACACTGATGCAAAATACTTGTTTTGTATCTCCCCATCTTCTGCACTTGCAAACATGCAGGAAGGTTAAGGGTGGCAGATGCATGAGAACACCACCACCTATAATTTCCCTCTGAGTTGTACAAATTACTGTTCCTTCACTGTCTCTGGAACTTGACAGAACAGTGATTATTCCAACTTCCCAAGATCTGCAGCCATTCAAGAAGGCTTTTAAAGAGCACCGCTACCTTGTTGGCAATTTTGGATGGTAAATAACCCCACCAATGATGTCACACATCCTATGAATAAATAAATGAAAGAGACCTCTAACTAGACTGAAGGGTAACTACATATTACGTTTTAATTGTAAGGCACTTAACACCTAAAATACCTTAAAGTGAACCAATGCTTTCTCCCAGGAATAATCCTTTAAATCCTGATTTGTGGAACTTACGTCATGATGTCAATTTCTTTTCTTTCAATGCTGTAATGCAGGTCTTATTAAAAGATTTTTTTTTCCCCTGTTCTTTAACTCTTTATGCAATTGCTTCAAATAAGTAAAATAGACTTACCACTGCCCCATTCATTTCTCTCCACTCCATCCCACCACATAAAAACCTCTGACTTTATAAATGGCTGATGACATGTTTTGGTGGGAGGTCTGCTGCTTGAACATGACACATTCAGGTTCAGTTTTACTGCTTTATGGAACCTTAATGGATCTTTGAATTCCACTGGGCTTTTGCCGAGATTATGTTGTGGCTGTGATGTTCTTGAATGTTGTCTCCCTCAGAGGATTTTTGGTTTCTTGAAGTAATATCAAAGAACATAGCTGAAAGAATAACATTTTCCTTTTGACATTGAAATGAGATGGACATGATTGTGATCCTCCCATTCTTGTGCCTATTTGTTTTGATAGCATAAATATTCTATTAAGCTCGATCATAAATAATAAAGCTGACTGTGCTGCTTAGGTACTGCTTTGAAACAGCTGAATTGACTGGACCAAGAGTTTATAATTAACTCCTGGTGGTTGTGATATCGAGGATGTCTGATGCTCAGATTAGAAGCTTGGTACAATTGACAGTTAATTGTTTGATTCCTCCACCTGCTAAATCAGAACTGTCTTCTGATCTCTTGGATAAGAAGAGTTGTTATACATCAATGTAATTAATCTTGCATGGTATATATCTTGGGTTCAATGAACATTCTTCTGAGACCCAAGAAGTCTCAGTTGTTACATTAATCACTGGTATTTGAATTCTGAGCTATTTGAGGTTCTTCAACGTACACAGAATCCCATGCTTTTCTGCTCAGAAGTGAGAAGTATTGGTTTTGATGACACAACCTGTTCAACATGGTCATTGGTATCTGTATTTTAAGAGTGCTCTCAGCATTCCTTTGATTTTGGGCAGTTTTCTGGCTACCAATTTCTCTGTCAGAAATTTGTAACTTCATTTTTTTTTCAAATTAAGGTATTGTTTTCCAGATAATGATGGGCGGCACGGTGGCACAGTGGTTAGCACTGCTGCCTCGCAGCGCCAGAGATCCGGGTTCAATTCCCGCCTCAGGCGACTGACTGTGTGGAGTTTGCATGTTCTCCCCGTGTCTGCGTGGGTTTCCTCCGGGTGCTCCGGTTTCCTCCCACAGTCCAAAGATGTGCAGGTCAGGTGAATTGGCCATGCTAAATTGCCCGTAGTGTTAGGTAAGGGGTAAATGTAGGGGTATGGGTGGGTTACGCTTCGGCGGGTCGGTGTGGACTTGTTGGGCCGAAGGGCCTGTTTCCACACTGTAAAGTAATCTAATCTAATCTAATAATGCCACGATATTCGCTGCAGTGTCAAGTTTGAAATGAATTGGATAATCATTAACCTGTTAGATTTTTATTACATTTAATTCACAGGAGTCATCAATACTCCTAGGAATGGTTGACTTGCCTCTTCTAATGATGCTATAAACATAAGAATATATTCGAATACACATGGTCTTGGTAGTCCAGGATTTCTTCCAAAAACGTTTGCTTTGAGGTGTTAATTTTTTTCATGCAAATGATCAATTTTAGTTCAGATGTCAAAAGGTTATTTTTGTCTTTTGTGCATTCTCTTGAAATGTCTCACTTTCTTGCAAATTTAAAAATCACACAACACCAGGTTATAGTCCAACAGGTTTAATTGGAAGCACACTAGCTTTCGGAGCGACGCTCCTTCATCAGGTGATTGTGGAGGGCTCGATCGTAACACAGAATTTATAGCAAAAATTTGCAGTGTGATGTAACTGAAATTATACATTGAAGAATTGATTGTCTGTTAAGCCTTTCATCTGTTAGAATACAGTGATAGTTTCACTTCTTTCATGTGTAAATCACAAACCCTTTTTTTTAAAGTTGCATTCTCGGGTTAGCTGTTAACAGTGGTGATAGCTAGACAATATGTTGAAGGTGTTAGCCCCCTGTGTTCTCTGTCTATGACCTGATGTTTAGATTGATTCTAATCTAAAAAGTGAGATAACAGAGTTTTACATAAATTCATGCAGTTTTTGAGCTCAGAGTTCTACATGAATCTATGTGGTTTTTGAGCAAAGTGCAATGTAACTCTGAAAGTACCAAAAAAATTCACCACACACAATATATATGTGTGCATGTGGGTCTTGCAAATGTTATGGTAAAGCTGCACATTGTTTTTATTTGAGTATCTTTTTATAGTTTCGGAGTAACAGAAGCAGAAGTAGGCCATTTGGCCCATTGAGCCTGCTCTGCCATTCTTTATGGTCATGGCTGATCTATCCATCATCTTAGCTCCTTCTACCTGCATTAACCCCGTTACTTTTAATTCCCCCAACGTGCAAAAACCCATCCAACTGTGTCTTGAATATATTTAATGGGCTACCTCTACTGCTTCCTTGGGCAGAGAATTCCATAGATTCAGTACTCTCTGGGAAAGGCAGTTCTTTCTTATCTGTGTCCTAAATCTACACCCCCTAATCTTGAGGCTGTGTTTCTGTGTCCTCATCTCACCCACCAGCGGAAACAGATTGCCTGCCTCTATCTTATCTATCCCTTTCATAATTTTATGTGTTTCTGTAATATCCCCTCTCATTCGTCTAAATTCTAGCGAGTACAGTCCCAGGCAGCTCAAGCTCTCCTTATAGGGTAACCCCCTCATCTCCGGAATCAATCTGGTGAACCTCCTCTGCACTGCCTCCAACGCCTGTTTCTCCTTCCTCAAGGAGACCAGAACTACACGCAATACTCCAGGTGCGGCCTCACCAACACCTTGAACAAGTTCAGCAGAACCTCCCTGCTCTCACATTCAATCCCTCTACCAATGAAAGCCAATATTCCGTTTGCCATCCTGATTACCTGTTACACCTGCAAATCAACTTTTAGCAATTCATGTGCAAGCACTCCTAAGTCCCTCTGCACAATAGCATGCTGCAATCTTTCACCATTTAAATAATACTCTGACCTACTATTTTTACTTCCAAAGTGGATAACCTCACATTTGCCAACATTGTACTCCATTTGCCAGGCCCTTGCCCACTCATTTTACCTATCTAAATCTCTGCAGACCCTCCACATTCTCTACACAGTTTACATTTCCATTAATTTTGTGTTAGCAGCAAACTTGGATATGTTACACTCAGTCTCCTCCTCCAAGTTATTTACATATACAGAGCGAACGCCGTATCTGCGGAATTGTTTTCCACGGTTTCAGTTAGCCGCAGCCTGAACATATTACAGGGAACATTCCAGAATCAGGGACAAAGAAGCTTCCAGGAAGGTAAATTACCATTTAAATGAATGGATTCACTCCAATCTGTGGTTTCAGGCTTCCACAGTAGGCCTCGGAATATAGCTCCCGGGTACAGGGGTATACTGTATCATAAACACTTCTGGGCCCAACACTGACCCCTGCAGCACCTCGCTCGCCGCTGATCTCCATCTAGAGAAACACCCATTTACCCCAACTCTATGCTTTCTATTGGTTAACCAGTCCTCTATCCCTGCTAGTATATACCCGGAAATCCATGCATTCTTCTCTTATGGATGGGTCTTTTATGCAGCACTTTATCAAACACCTTCTGGAAATCCAACTGTACAACATCCACCTGTTCTCCTCCATCCACCGTGCTTGTTACGTCCTCAAAGAACTCCAGTAAGTTTGTCAAACACGGCCTTCTTTTCCTGAGTCCACCCTTTCCATCCAGATGTCTCATTATTTCTTCTTTAATGATAGTCTCCAGCATTTTCCAGACTACAGATATTAAGCTAACTGTTACCTGCCTTTTGCCTACACTCTTTTTTAAACAGCAGTGCAACGTTTTCTGTCTTCCAATCTGCCGGGAACTCCCTGCAGTCCACTTAGTTTTGGTAAATTACCATTAATGCATTTGCTATAACTTTCGCCATTTTTTCAGCACCCTGGGATGCACTCCATCAGGACCAGGGAACTTATCTATCTTTATAGCCTCAAGTTTGCTCAACAGGACTCCTTTAGTGAGAACAAATGAATTGAGGTCTTCATCTCCTTAACATCGTATCCTTAACATAATTCTTTGGCATGTTAGACACGTCTTCCACTGTGTAATATTTATTGAAGGCCTCAGCTGTTTCAGCATTAACCAATATTAATTCCCCTTTCTCATCCTGCAAAGGACCTACATCTACTTTAGCTACCTTGTTCCATTTTATATATTGATAAAAACTTTTCCTACCTGTTTTTATATTCTGTGCTAGTTTATATTCATAATGTATTTTTCCTTTCTTTATTGCTTGCTTTATGGTTCTCTGTTGAAAACTGTGGCGGTGGAAAAACACAGCAGGTCAGGCAACATCCGAGGAACAGGAGAGTTGATGTTTTGGGCATAAGCCCTCCATCAGGAATGTGGGGAGGTTGGGAAGGGGGCTGAGAGATCAATAGAAGGGTGGGGTGGGGAAGGTAGGCGGGAAGCTGATAAATGCAATTGGGGGGTGATGGTGATAGGTCAGTGGGGACGGTGGAGTGGATAGTTGGGAAGGAAGATGGACAGGTGAGACAGGTCAAGAGGGCAGTGCCAAGTTAGAGGGTTGGATCTGGGATGAGGTGGTGGGAGGGGAGATGAGGAAACTTGTTAAGTTGACATTGATGCCGTATAGTTGGAGGGTCCCAAGGTGGAAGATGAGGCGTTCTTCCTCCCGCCATCGGGTGGCTTGGATTTGGCAGTGGAGGAGGCCCAGGACTTGCATGTCCTTGATGGAGTGGGAGTGGAAGTTGAAGTGGTCAGCCACAAGGTGGTGGAGTTGCTTGGTGCATGTGTCCCAGAGATGTTCTCTGAAACATTCCGTGAGTTGGTGTCCCATTTCCCCAATGTAGAGGAGACCATATCAAGAGCAATGGACACAGTAGATGAGGTGTTTGGAGGCACAGAAAAATCACTGCTGATGTGGAAGGCGAAGGGGGTGGTGTGGGCATAGGTTTTGCACCTCTTGCGGCAGCAAGGGAAGGTGCCATGTGTGGTGGGTGGTTGGTGGGTGCCGTGGATCTAATGAGTAAATCATGGAGGGAATAGTCTCTGCGGAATGCTGATAGTGGTGGGGAGGGAAATATATCTTTGGTGATGGGGTTTGTTTGTAGGTGTAGAAATGGCAGAGGATAATGCACTGCATCTGGAGATTAGTGAGATGGAAGGTGAGGACCATGGGAGTTCTATCTTTGTTGCAGTTAGAGGGGTGGTGTTCAAGGGCAGACGTGCAAGAAGTGGAGGAGATGCGCTGGTGAGCATTGTTGACCATTTGGGAGGGGAAATTGCAGTCCTTGAAATAGGAGGCCATCTGGGATATCCTGGAGTGGAATTGCTCCTCTTGGAAGCAGATGCGGTGGAGGTGGAGGAATTGGGACTAAAGGTTAATGTTTTTACAGGAAGAGGGTGAGGAGGAGGAGCCATCCAGGTAGCTATGGGAGTTGGTGGGTTTGAAATAGATGTCCGTGTTGAGTTGGTTGCTGAAGATAGAGATGGACAGCTCCAGGAAGGGAAAGGACATGTCCAAGATGGTTCAGGTGAATGTAAGGTCAGGATGGAAGGTGTTAATGAAGTTGATGAACTGTTAACCTCTTTGTGGGAGCACGAGGCGGTGCTGATACAGTCATTAATGTAGTGGAGGAAATGGTATGGGATGGTGCCAGTGTAACTGCATAAGAGGGACTATTCCACATATCCTACTTTGTAAGCCTGAGCTTTTAATGGGATGTCTTCCTTTAATTCCTTGGTTATCCAAGGCTGGCTCTTCCTACCCTTGCTATCCTTATTTTTGACTGGAATACAGAACAACCTTGATTATCTGAATGAGACGGGCAGGGAGTATTTTGTTTGGATAACTGATTGCTCGGATAACGTTTTTACGGACCTTGAGATCTTGTTTGGATAATCCAAAATTCTGATAATTGACGTTCGGATAACTGAGGTTGTTCTGTATACTTTCCTCAAGCACTGTGAACAATCTCTTTGAAAGTCCTCGCTGTTCCTCAACTGTTCCACCATATAACTTGTGTTCCCAGTCTAATTTTGCCAACTCCTTCCTCATTCCATTGTAGTCTCTCTTGTTTAAACACAACTGGAGCATTAATTTATGGCAGCAGAGAATTTGAATACTTCTTGCGTTGGCCTATCATGTAATGTTTGAGTGTTTTTGTATTTCAGAAAATTGACGTCTGATGATCGTCTTATGCAAGGTCAATTTTCATTCTCTCATTCCACTGCTATTTTCAGAGTGCTGTCTCTACAACTATCTAGATTACACTCTCCAGCATGAGATCCTCTTTTGCTTGCAATTTTTACTTATTCAGACATTTTAATGACAGTTCTTCCTAATTAATTCTCATTGTCAAAATTCTGTGATTAGAATGACTTACAATGTACAAAGACCACTATTAAAGTTGTCACTAGATTCTGCTGGCGTTTGTATTCTTCTATTTCATTTTGCACTCTCCATTTAATGATTTGTTCTAAATATAAAGTAGTTCTGAAATACTCACAATATTATTAAAGGCTCCTTGCCTTTTCCCTTGCATTCTGTCATTTAAATTCATAATTTGCCATTGGATCTGCAGCATTAAAAAATATGTTCACTTGTTCTTCTCTGGGCTTTTTATGTACTCATGAAACAATTCTGTATCTCAGAAATTATCTGTTCTGTATAGTCCAGATTAATTCCCCTCTATAATATTTGTGATCTTAAGTCTACTTGGAGGTGTAATATCATTCTCCATGTCACTCTATTTAACTGGTTCTACTTTTCTTATTTAAATGATTTACTTGAAAAAGTTTTGAAGTGATTTTTAGTCTATTATTGATATGGCTGGTTCAATGATTTAGTATTTAGATTGAATCATCAAGTTTTCAAAATTATTTAAATATTGGAAATACATTTTGTTTGCTCTATGCTAAAAAATGAACTGTTAAAAGCTTTATTATTAAGAAACTTTAGTTTTAATGAAGACTTTTCAGATATTTGCTTTAATGTTTTGGTGAAGCTGAAAGACTTATAATTGCTTCAGAATTATTCTCCCACTTTACAACACCACAGAATTGTGATGAGGTAGAAGGGGGCCGTTTTCCAAACTGAAGGAATAAATGTAATCCATACCATGTATAATATATTGATGCATGTTTATAATATGAATGATTTGTGCATGTGCACCTTCTTTTCCATCTGACTTGAGGCATTTTAAACTGAAACTTAAAAAAAAAAGGCATTGGGGAATTCTTGAACCTTTAAGATAAATCATTTAATCCACAAAAAAATAATTTTAACTTAAAACAGTGATTTCTAATAAGCTCTTCTCTGGCCTTGACTTTTTAAGTTTAAGTAGTCGAATTGTACTGCCATTCCGTGATTTTCTTAATGAGTATCCTTTTTTCATTTTTTGTTAAGCTTTCCTGCCAATTTCAAATGATTAGAATAATTCAAACATTTGTTTAGTTTCTCAACTTAGGTTTCGTCTTTCAGAATTTTCACCCTTTCTCCAAGGGAATTAACTTACTTTGAAGTCCTATATTGACCTCTTTATCCCGAGTTCATGATTTAGAATTTCCCATTGCAGTGTTTGTGAAATTTTTCATGATCTATATAAGCCTTTTCAGTTTTCTTCACACATTCTAGCTGATTTCAGCTGCTTGGGGCAGGCTTAGCACCATTATTCTTTTTGCAGCCATTCTGTTTATTGGCTGCTGCTTTTATTGAAGGTGACTGACTCTGATTGCTTCTAATCTGCTGCATTTTTAAACACATACACAGCGCAATTCTTCACTTCACTTCTCCAGAGGGCTGAGATTTCAGGACAACTGAAGATTTCTTCAGAAGGTCACAGCATCTAGCATAATATGAAACAATGGTGCTGCTACCATTGGCATGCATTGTATATGTATTGGGAGTGGGTGACCTGCTGTGGGAGAAATGGTGAGGTGTCTAGAGTGAGTCAGTCCACAGTGTTGAAACCATGCAGTGTTATTAGTGCAGGGGTATAGTGGAGGTTTGTTCACTGAAACCTTTTGAGATGTCTTGGGTCGACTCATTGCTGTCAGTGCTTCTTTTTGGTATTATTCTAATTCTAATGAAGTAGGTAAAGATGCTCTCACAAAGCCTTTGGCAGAACCAAGGCTTGGTCTTATTGAATAGAATAGGTTTATTTACATAGTAAGTAATAGCTAGTTACATTATGTCTGAGTTACGTGATAATATTTGGTGAGACTTCAAATGCACATTACCATTTATATGGAAGTTAGCACTAGACCAATGCAAAAAACTGATTCACTCCTCCCAGAACCAGTTCGTTGTATCCAAATGAGCGGAACTTACTTCGTGATGTCAGTCAGCATGGTGGCTCAGCGGTTAGCACTGCTGTCTCAAAGTGCCAGGGACCTGGGTTTAATTGCAGTTTTGGACAAGTGTGTGGAGTTTGCACGTTTCTTGGTTTCCTCCCACAGCCTAAGATGTACAGTTTAGGTCGATTGGCAATGCTAAATTGCTCATAACATCCAGCAGTATGCTGTCTAGGTGGGTTAGCCATTATAAATGTGGTGTTCTGTGTCTCGATGGGGTGCTCTTCGGAGAGTCGATGAAAACTCGATGGGTCAAATAGCCTCCATCTGCATTGTAGGGATTCTGTAGCGAGTTCAAAACAACAGGTCATATTTTTAAAGTGAGAGGAGAAAGTTGTAAAAGAGACCTGCAGGGCAACACTTTCACTGAGAAGGAAGTGTAGATGCAGTTACAGTTACGACATTTAAAAGACATTTGGACAGGTACATGAATAGGAAAGGTTTAGAGGGATATAAGCCAAATGCAGGCAAGTGGAACCAGTATAGTTTGGGGAAATTTGGTCAGCATGGATAGACAGTCAGAAACTTTTTCCCCGGGTACAACAGAGTGTTACAAG
Source organism: Chiloscyllium plagiosum (assembly GCF_037043375.1). Lineage (NCBI taxonomy): Eukaryota > Metazoa > Chordata > Chondrichthyes > Orectolobiformes > Hemiscylliidae > Chiloscyllium > Chiloscyllium plagiosum. Next base: position 30,978,218 of record NW_028270163.1, read on the forward strand.
GGGACATAAATTTAAGATGAAGGGTGGAAGGTATAGGGGAGATGTCAGGGGTGGGTCTTTACCCAGAGAGTGGTGGGGGCATGGAATGCGCTGCCTGTGGGAGTGGTAGAGTCAGAATCATTGGTGACCTTTAAGCGGCAATTGGATAGGTACATGGATGGGTGCTTAAGCTAGGACAAATGTTCGGCACAACATCGTGGGCCGAAGGACCTGTACTGTGCTGTATTGTTCTATGTTCTATGTTCTATGGATGAGTTGAACTGAAGTATCTGTTTCCATGCTGAATGACTCCGACTAAAGCGCAGAGGTTGGTAACCTTTCATTGGAACAGAAAGAAGTTAAATATTAACATTATGCAAATCCAATGCTCAGGAAAGTCAAACCAGGAAAGAATAAATAGGAGAGATTTGTGATAGAAAGAGGACAGGAGTAATTAAATGATCAAAGGGATAATGATGCAATGCACAGAGGTGATAGTAGGTCAAGTCTAGAAATAAAACTTTTACACCAGAAATGGGGAGAGTGAAATACTGAAAATTTGGCAAAGGAAAGTCCCCTACAGCCCAAAGTATGGTTGAAGTTACATTGAGGTGCATTCCAGAGGTGCAGGGCTCCCCTGTAGCCAGGGGCTACTTGATGACCCACGCCACAGTGTGTCCATCCCTCCTGTCTCCACTGTCTGTGGCAATGGTACGACTGTCCTCCCCTGCTCTGTACTTAGACATAAGGTTAATAAAAGTAAAATTATGAGAGGAAATGTTCTGCTGCACAAACTTGGCTGTGGCTTGTGTGTTTCCTGAACCGTCAGTGGGCAGCTGTCTTAATAGTACTTATCCTATGTCTGGATTGATCATTGTTAGGGCTGGTTGATTCATTCCACTACATTGTTATGTGGCTGAAATACACTTACAATGTTGGAAGATGAGATGAGAATAGTTAGGTGGCTGTGTTGACTGGTGCAGACTTGGTAGGTCTTTCTATGTGCTGTAGACTGGGACTGAGATTCCTTTTGCTATTGTAATTATTCCTAATCCCATTTGGACCTTAGTCATAGCCTTTCTTTGGGTGCCCACTACTTTCATTTCAATATCAAAGTAAATTTATGTCTCAGCTATACTTTCTAAAAGCATGTGCTGTCCTCCATGTCATCTTGTGTATAAGATAAGCTTAATGTGGAGCTCTCTATCCTGACATATGTTCTCTATTCCACAAGTAGTTCCACTCCTTCCCAAATTTGAATGCACAAATCTCCTTTCATCTGAGCTATTGAATATCCCAGTTTCTCTTCAGATCTAGACACCCTGAAATGTTCTGATAACCATAGGTCTTTTATTGACCCATTCCCCTAGATAAATCCACAATGAGGATCTTGGCAGTTCCCTTCTACTAAAGTCATTTGTTATATTGTGGACTTGCAGATATTTAAAGAAATATGGTAACAATTCTGCAATTGACTGTAAGAAAAAAAAGTTTCCAACCTGGATTCATTTTACAAGTGGATTGTTCTCATGCCAAATTGTAAATACAGCGATTTCCCCCAAAAATCAAGAGATTCAAATTCTTCCATCTTGAAGTCTGGTTAATCCTATTTTTTTGCTCTCTGTTCTTTAACCTTGATGTTATCCAGCACTACAGGCCTTTGATCTTTACTTTCCTTTTGTGCCTCATGTCTTAGAAAGAATAATAATCTACTGAGCCAGGCTCTGCACGGGGGATCAATGCGACACTACCGAGCCTTGTCCATTGACACATGAAAAGAGCAAGGCCTTCTGTTAATCCACTCTATTATCAACCTTTAATAGAAAGCTGCTTAGTGATGCGTTATCAGACTAAAGAGGTTGCTTATGAGTACATCAGCTCAGCTGATTGTCTGACCCAGAGGCAAGTTGATTATTGTAGATTGGAGCCCAACTCCAGGTTTTGAGCACTTAATCGCTTTAAAAGCACTTATGCAGAATGGAGAAAGCTTTTGCATTGCTAGAAGTGCTGTCACTATAAGACATTGAACTATGATTGTGTTGTATCTGCTCTGTGGACAGTGCAGACAAGAACTTTATAATTATGAACAGGAGAAGCTATTGTCTTGAGGCTGAATCTGTAGGCTCTGAAAAGAGTGGACTACTGGGTGCAGAAATTCATGCTGTTGGCTGGCATTCCCATTCCCCTGTTCCATTCCAAACTTTGACCTTTTTTCTAGACATTGACTGGGAGGAGGGGGAGAGCAGGGAACAGTGGAGGCATGACCAACAGGTGACAAGTAGCAAGTACCTGACTTAACTGATTGAAGACTTGCCGGAAACTGACTCTGAGGTTGTGTGGGCAGCAGCCTATATCCAGCCTCCCAGAAGCAGACTGGGCCATGGCCAGCAATCCATAGGGGCTGCCCTCCTTCCAGGCTTTAGCTGCAGCTGCAGGTTGTCCTGTGAAAGGGTTATCTCCTACCCTATTCTCCTGCTGTCCCTTTTTAGTAGCTTGTTCATTTCTTTGCTTTTTCTGTTCACACTCCCTGTCAAGCACCCATCTAAGATGCATGTGTACCAATGCATGTGTATCTGGGGATAAGTGGGCTTTAGATAATGCTTGAAGTCAGAACAAAGTTCTTTGACACATGATACACCACTTCATGTCCATGCCTACAAATTTAAAGAATAGCAGAAACCCTGTCACCATCCCAAAAACATTTTGCAATGCAACAACAACTGGTAGCAAGCAAATTGACAATAATTGTTAGACTCTTTTAATAGCACTGATGAGGAAGGCTCATTCTTGCTAAATGTATGTTCCTGAATGTACATATAAGAAAGAGAGAGAGAGACCAGCAGCTGGTGTGTTGAGCTCAACAATGGCAATGCTGGTTTCTAATCAGCATCATACACTGACATTTCAATCATGATGTTCCTGGCACAATCACCCTGCTCGCACACATTAATGGTCTCACTAAAATGATGTCCAGTAGAGCTTATACCACAAGTAAGCTTGTGTGCTGCAGGTGGCACTTTGGAGACAATGCAGCATTCACAGTGCCAAGAAAATAATTGTTATGGGGCAGAATTTTCTGACTGTTATTTTCATTCCTGCAAAGAGACATTTAATTCCCTTCAGTAGGTTTGTATTGGACAGAGATCTGCTATTGACACTAAAATAGCATTTTGTCTGTGATTCCATGAATTATTCATCATGATTCTCATCTGCACTAGTCTACTAGCTTCACGTCTCCCCCCTTATTAAACTTGCTATCAGGCCAACATAAAATGTTTCTGTTCTTTTTAGTCTTTGTAGTTATACTTTTCCTCAATTAAAATTGAGTTAACTGTTTTCAGCAGGAACAATAAGAGCTAATTGCTAGGTTTTCTGGAGTGGATGAGTGATTTTATTATCTGATCGCTCTGAAAAAAATAATGACACAATGGCACGCATATCACTTTTGTGAAATCATGTGGGCTCTCTCTCACATGTACAGAGGTACAAAGTTAAAAGGCGGTAGTGTCCAATATAAAGAAGAATAAACTAATATATGGTTTCAAGAACTTGAGTGCCCTTAAGGCTTATGGTTTTAATCTGAGACCAGTGCTGATTGGTTAGTGTTTTGGACCTTCAGCCGTAGAGATGATTACAGTTAATGTTTGAGTCCCTCATGTCCTGATATTTCTTTCCAATCACTATTATCACTGGATGCATTTTCTTCTTGAAAGACTGAGAGAGCGCCTTTAGTTTGTGTCGATGACTGCATCCTTAGCTTAATGTTTCCTTTTGCCAAAAGAAGCTTCTTGGAATACAAGTTCCATTTTGTGTTCTGAGTCCGCTAAAGTCAGAACTTAGGTAGAGTCATAGCAGAGTCAATGTAAACCCTATTTCGCTCTCCACAGATCCTACCAAACCGACTGAGTTTCTATGGTGTTCAGTATTTCAGATTTCCAGTACCCCAGTATTATACTTTTATATCTTGATGGTTTAAATATAGAGAGTATATGTTTGGTGTAAAGTAAACTATCTCTTTAACTTATTTGATCCTAATGTAACTTCAAGTTGTTTTTGAAATGTGAAGTAGAAGGTTAAGTTAAGGCACTTGCCATTTTGTGACACGTAAAGCTTATAGAAAGCATTTAACAATGTGCACACCAGAGGCTTGTGAAGAAGATGGAAATGTATGGAATAAAAAGGCAAATGGCAGTATGGATCTGGAATTGACTTAGTGACAAGAAGCAGAGTGTGGTGCATTGGAGATGGGTATTTTTCAGCTAAGGGAAAGCTCTCCATGGTGATCCCCAATGGTTGGTCTTATGTTCAACACACTTCAATTTTATGAGCAATCGACTTACAGGTATGGAGAGAAAAATTACAGAGTTGTCAGACAGACAGATCATTACAATAAAGTGAGCAGCAATGAGTAGAATTATAAACTTCAGGTTGTGATCAACAGGATGGCAAATGGTTGGAAGTACAGCAAATGGAGGTCAATGTCAGGAGAAATGAAGTAATGTATTTTAGAATAACTTATGGAAAGACAGTTCATTATAAATGACACGCTTTTGAAAGTGGAAGTGAGCAATAAGATCTGAGTGTTCATGACATGAATTATTAAAGATGATGTGACAATTTGTAATTATTGTTAAAGAGGCATATGAGTTACTTGGGTTCATAAATACAGGACAATAAAAAGCACAAAGATCATGTTATAACACCATAAATTGCTGGTTAGGTCTCAGCTGGTGTATTATTTACCATTATTTCAGGAAAGATGTAAAGGGTAAAGAGGATATTTACTCCAGGGATATATAAGACTAGTCCTGCACTCTTGTAGTTGACTACTAACAGTCATTGTTAAACATTATTAAATACAAGGGATTGTAACAAAAGAATCCTACAGACTCTGGGTCCAATGGTCTGAAGTCAATGTGATATAGATCCTTTTACATATGCTTAGTGGGTATTGCTGGTGTAAAGGTATATTTAATCCTTTACTTCACGAGGAATGCAGAACCATTTTGGTTTGAGAAGTGTTGGAAAAGTTAGAACTGTTCACTTGGGAAAGTAAAGAAGTGAACTAGCGGAGGTTTCCAAATTATGAAAGTAGACTGAGAAAATAGTTTCCTGTGGAGAAAAGGTCAATAATCCGGAACAGCTTTAAAATCATTGCTAAATAATCTAAGGGAATATTAGAATTGTTTTCAAAAATATTATACACAAGAGAAAATGTCTCAAGGTACTTTTAATTTTTTTAAAAAATTGAATTCAAATAAATTTATCATAGCCCAGTCAAAGATCAAATATTTTCGATCAGATTTGTAATTTTGGTATTTTAAAATTAGATTGTAAAGATTGATCCGATCTGATAAAAGATTTGAATTATTTAGTCCTTTGTAACATGAATTGTCATATTATGTAATTTCTATCAATTTAAAAACAGGGAGGGTCTAGGAATGTAGTTTTTGAGCCATAACTCTAATAAATCATTGTCACCAAAGAGTCTGAGAGGAATAGACCCAATTGTTGTAGCCTTGGACGGTTACACAAACGAATTAGAAGAAACTGGAGAAAATATGCAGTATGTTTATATGCAGAGAAATGTTGACCATCTGAAACATGGATCTGCTGCACCTGAAAATACATTGCAGTGTCATTCTTGTTTTGAAGAAATTGTATATCATTAGCCTTGCAGTATCTTACACCAGATTAGAAAAATGTGATAACAACTTGGAACCAAACCTTGCACCTATTGTAAACCAACTGACTGATGTGAACTGTACTGTAGAAAATGATAATGTCAGCAACATTACGATTTAAAATTGATTTTGGGAAGTTCATTATTGAGGAAAGTTGCATCCTGGTGACATATTGTTAAATTGACCAATAATGGAACTGAGACAACTACTGTGGATGTGTTTCAATCCCACCAATATAGGTGAACTTTTGCCAATTGTCTGTCAAGAAACCTTTGAAAAATGATTTTCAAGCTGCATTAAAATTTGCCCCTCTGTCTGTTCTGTCACTGTTTTGAATACTGGCTGCACCTAATGCAGGTGGAACCCATTAGAACACAAAAACATAAGAAATACATCATTTGGGCCTTTTGAGCTTGCTCAATAAGATCTTGGCTGCTTTCATGGTTGCACATCACTTTCCAGCCCACCCTCCATAATTCTTGTCTCAATTCCAGATCACGATATTTAATTCTCCCTTGAATAAATTCAATCATCCAGCCTTCACCGCTTTTTGGGGAAGAGAATTCCATAGACTAAGGACTATGCATCAGTGGTAAGCACTGCTGCCTCACAGCACCAGGGACCTGGGTTTGATTCCCGCCTCGGGTGACTTTCTGTGTGGAGTTTGCATATTTTCTCTGTCTGCCTGGGTTTCTTCCCACAATCAAAGATGTGCAGGTTAGGTGTATTGGCCCTGCTAAATTGCCCATAGTGTTAGGTACATTAGTCAGGGGTAAATATAGGATAGGGGAATGGGTCTGGGTGGGTTACTCTTCGGAGGGTCAGTGTGGACTTGTTGGGCTGAAGGGCCTGTTTCCATACTGTGGGGATCTAATCAAAACAATTTCCTTATCTCAGTCTTAAATGGAAGACTCTTGTTTGGTGGCGTGCTGTGAAAATAACAATCTCTTCCTCAACATCATCAAAGCCCCTTCCACCCCAATTATAATCTCTTCAAACTTCTTTTGTCAGGCAGAAGACACAAAAGTATACACATACCAACAAGTTCAAGAACAGCTTCTTTCCTGTTGTGTTTAGACTTCTGAATGGACGTCTCAAATTTCAAACCTACTGTTTATTTTATCTTTTGTGCATATTATTTGTATTGTTCTATCACCCTCTGATCTTTGTATGTATGATCTGTCTGTAATGCATTCAAAACAAAACTTTTCACTGTACCTAGGTACATGTGGCAATAATAAATCAAATCAAATAATTTATAAACTCTCTCTCCTGGTTTTAGACCTCCCCATAAAGAGAGCCACCATCTTGCCATCCATCCTGTCCAGTTCCCTCAGGATCTTACATATTTAAATTTGATCATTTATTATTCTTCTAAATTCAAAAGGGTAAAGGTCCAACTTGCTCAATCTTTCCTCAGAAGTCAAACATTTCATCCCAGGAAGGGCTTTTGCCCGAAACGTCGATTTTCCTGCTCCTCGAATGCTGCCTGACCTGCTGTGCTTTTCCAGCGCCATACTCTTTGCTCATCCCAGAATCAGAGTGCATCTTATCTAAACTGCTTCTAATGCGATTGTGTCTCTTCTCATGTGAAGAGAATAGAGCTATATGTGATACTCCAGATGCAGTCTAACTAAGGCCGTGTAGATGCAGCAATATTTCCCTACTTTTACACCTCATTCCCCTTGCAATAAAGGCTAAAGGCTAACTTTCCATTTGTCATTCTAAACATTTTTTGTACCTACATACTAACATTTTGTGACACTTGCACCAGGATACTCAGATCCACTTTCTACAGTAGAACTCTGCTGTAGTTCTCCATTCAAATAATATACTTTTGTTTCTGTCAAAGTGGGCAGGTTTCACATTTTCCCATATTATATTACATCTGCTATATTTCTGTTAATTCACTAATTAATCTAATCATTGCCAACTCTTTATGTATTCTTGGCAGTTTAGTTTCTTAACTATTTTTGTGTCATCAACAACTTTAGCTACCGTACTTTTGGTCTCTTTATTCAAGTAATTAATTTGGATTGTAATCGTTGAGGGCCCAGCGCAGGTGAAGTGGTTGGAAGAGGTTACACCTGGGGTGAGAGGGGTCTTTGATGATACCCTTTGGAATTTAGCAGAATGAGACGTGATCGTATTGAAATATCTAAGGCATTGAGAAGAGTAGATGGAGTCAATTTATGGGAAGCTGACTTGCATGATGGCCTAGATTGTACTTATAGAATCATACAATGTGGAACCAGGCCATTCAACCTACCAAGTCCACACCAACCCTCCGAAATGCATCCCACCCAGATTCACCCCCCTATCCTATCCCTGTAACCCTGCATTTCCCATTGCTAACCAACTTAGCCTGCACATTCGTGGATACTATGCACAATTTAACATAGCCAATCCACCTAACCTGCACGTCTTCATACTGTGGGAAGAAACCAGAGCACCCAGAGGAAACCCACACAGACATGAGATATTAAGTAACATAAGTAACACCTTATCAATTGGAAAAAGTCTAATTTAAAATTGAATTCAAAATTTGCCTTTCAGCCTTATTTTTGCTAGTCACTTTTTACGTGCTTACTGTAGTTAGATCAACATTCACTGCTAATGGAAGACTCCTAAATTATTGTGAAATTGTAACACTAATGGGCAGGATTGAAATTCTGGGAGATCAAAGGATGCAACAGAATACTTGCCACCAAGATGATCTGTTGGAAAAAAGAGCAGGGAAACTATTTATGATAAAAAATTGCTTCTAATTCTTTCTTGACTACAACTTTTATAAAGCTCATCACCACGCTGGGACTGATCGCTCTTTTCTAGGCAACACTTCACGTTGTTAAAGTATAGATATTTGTAAAATATTTATGATTATTTCACCCTTGATTTTATGACATTACTTCTGAACTTTGTGCAAGAATTTTCTCAGCTTTCTCAAATGTTACTTTTGCCAGCTTTATTTTAGAAAGGATACAACTGCTGTTATCTCCACATTCATTTGATTTTCAAATTATATCTGTATAACTTATAACATTGATTAGATACTGCTTTGCATTTGTACTGAGATATGACTGGTTCATTGATTTTATTTAGTGTCAGCAAATGTTAAGATAACATTGGGATGGTTTCAAAGTCTGTAATGTTGTATCAGTTCAAATCTAGCATGTGAGTCTTTTTATCATTGCCATTTATCGGTCGATTATAGTCTCTTAACTTCAACGCACAGCAAAATATCCTTATCTTGTTTCTTTTCCTTTGCTCTTGGTGCATTTCCACCAGGACAAGGAAATAAGGACACAAAATGCATAATTTTCAGTTAAAATCTAGTCAATCTCTAGAGTGAACATGCTTTTGCTTTTTAATAACTCCCCAGTGTTATAGGTTTGTTTATATCTCGTCATGCCCATCTATAAAAAAATAAAAAACATTGTACCTCAACAGCAGCATTTGGTTAATTATTTGTTACAATTCCCTTAGAAGACTCTAACAAATTATTTGATGAGCTGGGTAGGGGCTATTTTATTTTTGTTTGTTTAAAGTAGGCAAAGTTCCTAGCAAGTTACTAATGAGGTGACAAGATTCCACAGTTTGAACAGACAAAATAAGCTTTACGGGCTGAATCTTGTGGGTCTTATTTTTGGATTTAGTTTTATTGAGCTTCGTGGAGAGTTTCTCTCCGTGAGGCCAATTGAGATCTCTCGCCATATCTTACCAAACTTGTCTCATTCACTATCTACCCTGCTGGTATGGTGCCCCCTCTCGCCTGATTCTAGCCACAGTCTACCACCTGCCTTTCCTGGAAGAAACTGCCACTTATATTCACATTCCAGAGTATGTACCACTCGTCATTCCACTGCAACTCTAACGTTAACCCTGCAGTCAGTGTCATTCATTGCACACAATTTCCTACTGTTGGCTGTGAGGCCTTTGTTTCCTGATATCTTGTAGGTGCCAAAGGGAGGATCACAAGCTTAGGGGAGAAACGGGCTGCTCTGCTAGGGGCACCTCCTTGAGCTATGGAAGAGTGTTCCAAAGCCTTGGAGCAATGTTTAGAGCAAGGAGGAGCCAATGCATTCATTTCACCAGGGACGAGGGAGCCCACAGCTCTGGTTCCTTTGAAGTGCATGAGGTCTGTATGCAATGTTCTTTTCTGCTAAATGACTTATACCAGTGGGCCTTGCAGCCCATTCTCTCATGTGTTGAACCATTCATTGGCTCCACGCTAGGTATGGTCACAGCCATTTTCTTTCCCATTCTGCAGGTTTGATTTCCAGCACGATGGAGGGCAACAGTGGGCACACTTCAAGCAGTGTTTCCCAGCCCCTGCTTCAATGTATCAGTGAGGCCTTGAATATCCAGATCTCTCCTTTGCTAGTTCCTCCTGTGAATCCCATGGACTTCCCACCTCACCCGGTCCCTACCCAACCTGTCTGTATGAGCCTGCCCAACAGTCCTTGGTACAGGAGGTGATGATGCTAAGTGTGGCCATATACTGTTCCCCTTTCCCCCTTCCTTTAAGGATGGGTGCTCCTGACCATGGTCAAATACCCCTCCTGCGTGATGCTGTTCATATCCATGGTTTACCATCCCCCATTTTGAAAATCTAGTTGCGCCCCCCTTTCAAAATTGTCATCCGCCTCTCCCCAGCATTCAACCCCCAGTTACAGTCCCATGGTAGTGACTTCCTTGTTAGCCTCCACACCCCATTCCCCTTAATTTCTCTGGTCAGACCCAGGGATTGAATGGGGCCAACTGAACCAAACCAACGACTGCATATCTCCCTGAATGTGTTAATCCTTCCCCCTGGGCTGGCTGTTCTGCAACCACAGGATTTACCATGACCTCCCAGGGTTGCAGAGGCATGGACTTCAATGGATCAAGAACTTCCTGAGTGGGATGCCTGACTGTGGCCAATTCCCTGGACTGTTAGCGAAGGTTGCCCTTGACTTACTGTGCCAGGATCCCCTGACCGAAGGGTGTCTCAGTAGAATTTAGTGAGAATTACTCTCATAAGACTTTGAGACCTGCTGCTTGTTTGTTGCACGTGCAGAGTGTTTGCTGCATAAGCTGCTGGCTGAAGGTGTGAGATTGATGTAGCACACAGTTGTACAGGAAGATGTATACCCCCCAGACGGAGAACTGCTGACCAGCAAGTCAGCTGCCTGCTCCTGTGTCTGCACTAATTGACAAGGCAAGGACATTCTGTGTAAGCCATGAGTGAACTCGGAGAGAGGAAGTCAGTCGGCTGAAATGTTGCCTAATCTAATATATAAGCCAGGTGCCTGTTCCTGCATGCAGATGATCCTTACAGTAACCTTTCGATGCTGACTGCTGGATTGAAGAGATGCCATTAGGATCAAAAGAGGTTGGCAGCTATTGTGGTTGAGGAGTGCGTGTAGCTGGTGCCCATGGATTGTGCCCTGATTAGCTGTTACATGGCTACCAGCAAAGCATGCTCATCACAACCAATGAGCAGCTGAGGTCACCAGGTACATGTTGAGAACACTGTGTTTAGTTTGCTTGCAGTAGATGGTAGGATAGACAGCTGTACATTAGCAAGGTGAGATATGAATTAATAAAGTCATTAAGAAGCAATAAACCCCTTTAATAGGCAACTTGCTGCCCAGTGAGTTGAAAGGTGCAGTGAGTTACTCCTGATGCCATGGTGGGCTTCATTGAGCTGTCATGCAGTTCGGCCATATTTCACGCCAGAGTCCACATCATTCAGTGTCTATAAAATGCTTACAATCTATATAAAGTTAGCAATGTAAAACAATCTACTATAAATAACCGCCGCCACCCATCCCCTTTCCACATACACACACGACTTCTATTCTGATATTCAGAATTAAAATGAGATCAGTATAAGTTAACAGAAAAACTACAGGTGATTATCCTTCAGAGGACAACAAAAGGCAGCTGCAGCCAAAACATGGACTTCTCAGCGGCTGCTCCCCTTGCAAACCCAAATGACATTTCAGGTCACCAAGTCTCACTAATACTTTGCTTCCTTTCCATGGGATTCCAATTCATCTGTACTGAAGATCTAACTTTAGAACTCTCTCAGAAACAGTTCAGTGATAGCTTGCCCTAATAATTATAGTTTATTCTCTTCTCTTAAAACTCTGTTCTGCTCAGTTCCTGAGGCTATACTTCAGCACCTATTCACAGACAAAATTTCAGCTCTTTAACAGGCAGTTACCTTCATTAAGTTGACACTGCCTCAAATTTTGTGAACTCCAAAATATCTCAGATGCACAAATAACTGGTACTTGTGTGCTTCCTTTATCCCCACACACAGTTGTAAATGGCTCCTGGAACTTCAGTGAGCCTCTGGCTCCTCAAAGCCAACTAGAACATTTAAGGTGTAGAGAAATCCCTTCTTTGACTCTTCTTTCCTCCAATGCAGACCACCTTCTCGGTACCTCAGGACTCATGCTCTGCCTGGGCTGTCAGGAGACTGCTAACAAGCTTTTCTGTTCCTAAAGAACTGATTGACTCACATGCAGAAGACGATAACCTTCCATGTCAACTGACTTTGACCAACTGACTGGGTCCCTTGATCTGTTTTTATAGACAGTCTTTGCAACATGGGTACATTTATTGTAATTAAAGGTTGGGTTCTTCAGCTATACAAAACAAAGAACTGAAAATGCACAGCATGTGATACTGCTGTACATTGACCGGGACTCCCAGAGCATGCTAGGACTTGGTGCAACACTCACTACAGCCCCCCAAAAAGTTTTTAGTGTTTATTAATAGATTGCAATCTGGAAATTCACTGTACATACTTTGAATTGTCTCTTCTGGTTTAGTGTTACAAAATCCATGGATACCAAACAATAAGTACAATTTTCAGTAATTATCATTTAACTGGGAACAGTGGAACTGTCATTTTAATCTGCTTTGTGATTGAGTCATTAATATTAATCAGACAGTCTGATGGGGCTCAACACTGTTAATGAGTGATTGTTTGAGGCTTGCTCTGACATTTGTAACAACTGCATTCATTTTTTGAAATTTTAATTTTCTGACCCCATAATATGACTTACATTGTTTTCAAAAGTAGTATGTGTCAGAAAGTGGAACTATTTTGATTTAGACATAACTGGTGAGGCACTAGAGAAAAGTGTTACCTTGTCTGACCGCCTTCTTTTCCAATTAGAAAGAAACTACAGACAGCAAGTGTGAGATTTATTGACTGGTGAAACTGAAAGATCAGAGTGGAAATTACAATGGTGGATGGACGCATTTTATGTGAACAAAGACTATAAATAACATCATATCTGATTGAAAATGAGGGATCTCTTCATACAAAGGAACAGATATGCATATAATATTACATCCAACATCTTTGCAACAATGTCATCAAAATAGAAAAACATTTAAAAAGGCTTCAAAGAGGAGTTATCAAATAAAATGTGACACCGGGGGGTGGGACCATTAACGTGGCATAGAAATCTTCCCCTGTATAGCTAGTAAAGGCCATACCTTCTTTCCTTTTTAGGAAGGCCTAATATACGATAGACCCATGAGGCTGTGGCTGAGCCATTGGCAGGCTTACCCCTGGAATCAAGACTCCAAAGACAGAGATCTTGTCTACTGAGTCTGCCAACCAATCAGAAGCTGGCAGGACTTGTGCTCAAGCACGGTCCCTGGGAGGGCCCAGCCACAGGTGAGTAGTATGGAGGAGGGTCATGGGGCAGCTGGGGGCTCTCAGGTCCCAGATTCTCAGTCCCATGATTTGGCACTGTGCCTTTCAGTGAGGAACCCACTGTACTCAGCCTGAGGTAATGACCAGGCCACACAGTTTGAGCTGTCTTGCATGCTGCATTATAAGACGCTTGCCTGCAATGGGGTTAATCCCAGCAGTGCCATGATAAGCCCCTTCAGTGTTTCTTAATTGGCCACTTAAGGACTTAAATTGGTAATGGAGCAGGGAGATCAATCCTCGGCCTACTGCCCAGAACTGAACTCTTTTGGGTGTGACTCCATGAAATGAATCAAATAACTTCCCATGTCCAAGCTTGTCAGAAGATTCCACCCCAAGTGCCAAAAGGAGGTATGAAGGCATTGATCAAAGCCTTGTTCAAAGAGGCATTAAAAAGTGTTGTAAAAGATGAAGGTGAAGTATTGAGATGGAAAGGTTTAACAAAGATATTCCACAGATTGAAGGCCTTGGCAGATTAAAGCATGGCTGCCAATAGTGGAGCTGGAATTGGAGGGTTGTTAGGGCTGGAGGAGATTAGAAATGGGGAGGGACAAGGCCATAGAGAAATTTGAGAACAAGATGAACATATTGAGATTATCCAGGAGCCATTGTAGATCTTCAGGTGACGTAGGACCTGGCGTGACTTTGATTATGTATGTAGGGTTAGGATTGACTTCACCTTCATGGTGGGTAGGTTGGGTGGATCAGACAGGAAGATATTAGGATAGTCAAGTGTACTGGTTGCAAAATATGGATGAGGGTTTCAGTTGTCCTGATGTAGGGCGGGGTCAGGCAATGTTATGGAGATAGGATGATGGTGCAAATGTGCAGTTTGAGGCTCATTTCTGGTTTTTATGGGTCTGAAAATGTTCACTTTTAGGAATGCCATAGGGAATCTCAGGCTATAATTATGTCATATGGACTTGTAGACAGAGCAGCTTAGCATCTGGAAGGCTTGAGACCTAATACCTGTCCTCAAAATTGCTGTAACAATGTCTATCATATCAATATGACCTTTAATAGTTGCAAACATGCGATAACTTATATCTTGTTACCTAGAAAAATCCCTGTGAATTCGACTGGGAAGTGGTTTCCCTCTACCACACAAAGCCAATCTGGTCCTGTTGTTTCCTTTACTGAAGGAGATGGTGGCAGCAACCTTCATCGAGGGCAGAAGCCCCTACAGGTAAAAAAGCTTTGTGTGACCAGACAACATGGAAGGCAGCAAGCTGGATTTCATTTGATACAACAATCTCAGAACTAAATATGACACCACGATTGTGATCAGTCTGATTCAGACAGTTGTCAGAGAGAGGAATGAAGTCAGAGGCAAGAGAACTGAACTTGTCTTGGGAACTCAGCAACAAAACAAAGATTTAAATTTTGTCTTATTTGTCTTCCAGTATTTTCTTGTGAAGCCTTCCTTCATCTAGTTTAGTTGCCAGCGAGAGGGATGGTGCTGGTTGCTAGGTAATGGAGTTTGTGGCAGGGAGTGAATTTTTCTCAATATTTAGTTATAGCTAATTTCCACTCATCTGGTTCTAGATGTTGGATAACAGTGTGAAAGGTTAGACACAATGGAGGAGTTAGGAAAGATAATAGTAATATAGAACTTGTGATACACGTAAACATGTGAACACTGATATTAGGCTTTCATATGGAGTTGCCAAGGGACAGTGTGTGGATGAGAAATAGGAGGGGTCCAAGATTGATCCTTTGGGAACACCAGTGATGAAGTAGATAATTGATGCAGAAATGTGGTAAGTGGAGAGACAAAGGTCAAACCGAACTTTGGAATTGTGAAATGTGTTTGATATACAGGCACAAGAAAGTAGAGTGGGAAAAGGGAAGTGGATGGAGAACAAAGCTAGGAAGTGATTAGAAATTATCTTTGTCTAAGATTGAAAAGATCAAAGTAAATTCAAGGGGGTAATTGTGAGTAATGAGTGAGGGAAAGGTTAAAGGAAGATATGGACAGGGGCAGTTAACTCAGGAGAGAGAGAGTGTGTGAGTGTGAGAGAACACGATGAATTCAAGTTGGTGAGCTCATAGAGGTTTATAAAACCATGAGCATGAATAGGGTAAATAGACAAAATCTTTTTCCCAGGGTATGGGAGTCCAGATCTATAGGGGGCAAAGGTTTAGGGCGAGAGGGGAAAGATTTAAAAGGGACTTAAGGGGCAACTTTTTCAGGCAGAGGGTGATGCGTGTATGGAATGAGCTGCCAGAGGAAGTGGTGGAGGCTGGTACAATTACAACATTTAAAAGGCATCTGGATGGGTAAACGAATAAGAGGGTTTAGAGGGATATGGGCCAAGTGCTCAATAGGACTAGATTGTTTTACGATATCTGGTCAGCATTGACGAGTTGGACCAAAGGGTCCATTTCCATGCTGGGCATCTGTATGACTCTAAATCACAAAGAACGAGAAATTGTGCAGCATGTTGTTGCAACGTCTTGGTGAGATGATTGTTGTGGTATGTGATGGGCAGCAGAGAACAATGATTTTCAATGAGAACTTGAACACAATTATTTTCAGAAAGGAGGAGAGGGTGCTCAAGGAGTAGGGGCTTCTTTGATAGGAGTCATACTACCATTGTAATGGTCTGGACGAGGCATATTCTGAGTAGTTTAGTTAGGTGTGGGAGACTTCAGGAAGAGGAAAGGGTACCAAACCTCTGTCAAGGCCATGATGTTTGCCCACTCTCACAATGCAAACACTCACATTGATCTTAAGGGTGGCAAAAGCATTGTTAGCAAGCAAGCAGATGTTCTGGAGGGAGATGTGATGAGCATTGATCAGCAGTGGAGCCCTTCTGTGCCATTGTGAAGGAAATAGGGGGAAGCAGGTAGGCAAGGCCAGCTTCCAGTGAATATGTGAGCAGAAGGTCAGTGAGATTGGGCAATTGGAGGTATTACCTTCAGGGAGACAGTGACAGGATGGGTCAGATGGGGGATGCAGTGGGAGGGGAAAGGAGATCTTAAGAGGGGTGTGTGTTTAGGTTTGGGATCACAGCAGAGATAGACAGGAGGGCCAGTTATTCTCCTAGTCAGACAAATTTGTTCATTTTGCAAACCTCTTTCAAACAAAAAGTAAAAGTTTTCTGCTCTACCAAAGGGTCCCTCTCCCTGTCAGAGTCAGAGCTTCAATTCCATAAAATGAACATCATTTTATTTTAGTATTCTTCTACCATCAAGTTCCTCTTTTGGAAATTACTGGTCCTTCTGGATTAAAATAATTCCAGTGCTGTGGTCTTCCATGTGCCTTTGAGGAGGACATGATTCAGATGCTATTAAAATGTCATTTTAACCAGAACTGTAACATTATCACCGCTAGCAGACTGGGATAGCATACAACATGCATTTTATATGGAGCACTTCATAATATCTTTTCTGTAAATTCCATGACATTGTTTATCAAAGACATAAAGATGATGGCAGTGTTTTTTTATTCTCTGGGCATTAGGCTATCGAATGTTGCTGCAATGAGAGTTTTTCTATTGTTAAGTATGGTCACAGTTGTAGCATTGTGGTTCAGTGCCTCTGGTGACAGCTGCTAATGTGATGAATGCGTTTACACTTTGCCAAGTAAATTGTTGCCTGTAGGTATTTATCTTCTTTTGTAAACTGCCAGTGGTAGTGCCTGAAGTCAAACAATTACTCATCAAACAAGAAGCATATTATACTATTTACAGATTTGGGCAACAGAACTGAATATTTGAAAAGTGAAAGCAATACTTTCAATTTCTCATTCGCCATTGCAATTCTGTCTCAAAAACCGTTCTTGACTTCTCTTTCAAAACATTTAATCTACTTTTATTTCCTGCAATCTATTTATATCAATTACAACATGTAATGAGATTTCTGGTGCATTAAATGAGCTTGGAACTGGCACTTTCATATTGGATCTATCCACTCCGATGACTTCATCAAATTGTTTTAATTACTAAATGGGTTTCAGCATTATAATTTGGATTCAATCGAGAACAATTTTGATTATTATTTCTTAATCATTCATTTGAATGTTATTTATTAAGTGAATAAGGTATAATCTCTGAAATGATTGAGCAGTTTGAATCACAAATATGCAAGAGAGTGTTCAATATATCACCTTAATTTAGTGACATGAAAATTGCTGAAAATATCCAATAAGGTGAAATAATTCATAATAGTTTCTGAAACATTGCACAGCACCTTATGGTTCCACCAGTCTACTGTGTACCCCTACCAGTGCACTAGGTTAGTATTACAACCACTTTGTAAGTCCTTATGTATTGTACAGAATGTCTATATTATAATGCAGAAATATATCTTAAATAATGGCTATGACAACTATTTCCTGTTGATGTGACAGATCAGGTTGGTTGAATATAGATACATTAAGTTTAGTGATAAAATTGCAAGTTGTCTATTGTCCATTTGGGCAGAAAAAAAAGCTTATAACCTAAATGGTGAGAGGTTGCAGAGCTCTGAGGTGTGGCAGATGTGAGTGTCCTGGTGCATGAATCACTGAAGTTTAGTCTGCAGGTACAGCAAGTTATGGGGAAAGCTAATAGAATGTTATGATTTATTGCAAAGGGAATTGAAAGTAAGAGTAGGAAGGTTATGCTTCGATTATACAAAGCATTGATGAGACCACATCTGGAATATTTTTCACAGTACTGGTCCTTGTGTGTATGAAAGAAAATCATTGCATTGGAAGCAGTTCAGAGATGGTTTAGCAGACTAATACCTGCAATGAATGGATTGCTGTATGAGGAAAGGCCTATATCCTTTTGGAGTTTGAAGTGTCAGAGATGACTTATTGATAAATATAAAATCTTGAGGGCATTGATTGAGTGGATATTGAAAGGATGTTACCTCTTGTGAGAGAACTTGAATTAGAGGTCATAGTTTAAAAATAAGTGCTCCCCATTTAGAACAGAGATGAGGAAACCTGTTTTTTCTTTGAGGGTTGATGAAGAATTTCCTTCTTCAAAGTCAATGGATGAAACATCTTTAAATAATTTTAAGGTCGAGGTTAATAGATTCTTGATCCCCAAGGAGATGAAAGATTATTGAGGATAAGCAAGAATATAGAGTTGAAGTTCAAGTCAGATCAGCTGTGGTCTTATTGAATGGTGGAGGAGGCTCGAAGTGCTGAGTGGCCTACTCTTTTCTCGTTTGTATATTGACTTTTAGACATGGGCTCGAATTTCCCTCCCAAACTCCTCTCATTCCCACCGATCTCTGTTTCTTTAAATGTCTTGTCAAAACCCATTTTTCTGATGAGGTTTTGACCATGCTGGGTAGTGCATTTTCCACAGTAACCCTTGCAACTCTGAGAAATTTTGCAGAGGACAACTTCACTTTGGAGATGTCTGACCCTGTGAGGAAGCTCAAGCGTGGGTTGAGGGATCACTTCTGACAAACTTGCCAGCCCATTCTCTCCTTGCATTTGAGAAAGCAAAATAGAATTAGCTATATGGAACAGTAACACCAACCCATCATGTCACTATATAAGACTGATGTGCCCACAGGCAAGTGCTGGCATTCCAAAGCTGCCTTGTTCAGTCAAGGAAATTTCCAGAAGTTGTCAGAGAAGGGAAAGACTGCACTGCTGTTCTATAGCAGAGGTCCTGGTCGAGGGAGTGGTGTAATAGAGAGGAGTCCTATTCCTAGAGGACTATCAGAGGAGCCATCATTTAAAGTTGGAGTTGTATTCTTGGAAAATATGACATTAAATAAAGCAAATTTAAATGAATAATAGTTTCCAATTGGAATCGATTTTAAAGCTTAGGTTCATTCAGAACAAATGTCTCACTTGGAAAGCAAAATAACAAGTTGACTTCCTGTATGTCACTGCATTTCCATCCCAAATAACTGGCATCCTTGTCAGGGGTTGCCACCTCAGTTCAGTCTCCACAAGGCAGAATGGCCAGCAGTGTTGGAAGAAGGTTAATGATTTTCTCTGCTCTGCCAAGGTAAGAGTCCTAGTCGAGAGTGTGCTGCTGGAAAAGCACAGCTGAAGGGCTTTGGCCCAAAATGTCAATTCTCCTGCTCTTTGGATGCTGCCTCACCAGCTGTGCTTTTCCAGCACCACACTCTCAATTCTGATCTCCAGCATCTGTAGTCCTCACTTTCTCCAAAGCAAGTGTCCTAGTTGCCCCTTTGATACCTCCCACTCTATCTCTGCTTCTGTACTCACTCTACCATTCTCACTATTGCCTGCAATATTCTCTCTCACTCACTGTCACCCCTTCTTAAAAATGTAGGTCCTTTGGAGTCAGCGGTAAGCTGAAGTCAGGTTTTCTCAATACCTAGCTTGTTTAGTGCATTTGGCAAGATAGAAAGCTGAGTAGTAATGAGGTAAATTGAGCTCTTAAGAAAGTGTTTAAAAGCAATAATCTTGTAAATTGGCAACAGTCTCCTGCTCAGCAGGGAACACGCTGCCTCATTTGTCAAAAACATAAAAGGTGGGACGTGATGCTCTTGAAGTAGAGCTGGACCTTGCCAGACCTCTTGTTTGATTCAGCCACAAATCTCAGCATAATTCCCTCATTCAGGCCCCTATTGCTTTCATTGTATGCTTAATTTTGCTATCAAATCTCCATTACAGAGGGTGATAGGAAAGAACTCAAATTCCTGTTCCCCTCTCTTACTGTTCATAATTAGTTTTGAAAAGGAAGATATTTGTGGTTCTTAGTCCTGGGTGTTCAATTAATTAGAAAAACTAATAGCAAACGTTTTCTGGATATAAACAATTGAAGATTGATTCACATTTTCTCCCCAAAACAGTGTAATGTTACATCACTCATTCAACTGTTACACTCAAAAGCAAAGATAAAAGTAGCCTCATTTAAAGTTGGAGTTGTATTTTTGGAAAATATGACATTAAATAAAGCAAATTTAAATGAATAATAGTTTCCAATTGGAATCAATTTTAAAGCTTAGGTTCATTCAGAACACATATCTCACTTGGAAAGCAAAAGAACAAGTTGACTTCCTATATGTCACTGCATTTCCATCCCAAATAACTTAATAAAACAAATCATTGATTATAACAGAAATGCAACATAAATTCAATTTACACACACCAGTTTCTCTCGAGATTTTAGTGGCTTCTGTCTCTCTCTCTCACTCACTCACTCACTCACTCACTCACTATCTTTTCCACTGGGTCTCTCTTACTCTGCCCCTTACTCTGCCTCTTCTATCAGCAAACAGAGACAATGTGATCACACACAAAATGACACTAGTCCAGAAATGAAGACTCATTGCAACAAAATGGGTCACAAAGAACATTAACTATTGAAATGTTACTCAAACAATGGGGCCCACCCTTACTGGTAAAGAGAATTAGGGCACTTATATGAGTTATAAATAAAGAATAGCTAAGTCATGTGATTTGTCTTGCCTTGGGGAAGATGCTGGCTTTGTGGGCCCAGTGAAGAAGAAGTTTATTTCTACATTAAAGTGTAGCTTGGTGAATTTAATACCCACCAAGTATTAAATTTGGTGGGATTTAATTCCACCAGGATTCCCTCGAAGAGTTTGATTTTGACAGTCATGTATTACGACACAGGAGTGAACCCTTCTGCTAATTAAACCAACACTCAGAAAAGCTCACTTCACTTTGTAATCTGTTAAAGTATGAGTGACAGAAAACTCCCAAATTCCACTGTGTAAAGAAAAATAATATAAATTTATTCCTCAACTCTAAAAATGAACATTAAACAACAACTGTTCTCAACTCTAAGTCTCCTTTCTCTTGAATGGTATCTACCTCCTCCTCTATAACAATATACTGTGCTGATAAAAAAAAACTTGTATTAAGATTACATCAACTTAATTTCAAAACCACACCGCAGCTGTCATCTGCAGTGTCTTCCTCTGGCTATAGATCTCCCTGGATCATCTTTGGTCTTTTGCTGTAAAGATGTTTCATGTGATAAAGCTACCTTTGATAGAGAGTGTGTTGCTGGCAGTTACTCTGGCAATGACAGTTGGTCCCTCTGTCTAACTGTCTGCTTCTTTATACCCCAGCATTGGATTGTCTCATTGGTTCGATATTGGCAAAACAATAAATTCAAAGTCTATTGGTTTTTAATATCCTGTGGCATAATATAAACTGATTTAATTCGAATTGTTCTAAAAATAGCAACCAAAACTCAAATACCTTTTCACAGCCATCTGTTACATATTTTCAATTATCCAGTACACTCTGAAACTGCTAGTCAGTCACCTGACAGGTGCCTGCAAGCTCTCAGTGCAAAATAGCTTTCACTCCTAAAGGTACAGTACAAACCTTCACCTTTCATAACACCTTCCCTGTTGAGAAAAAAATGAACAATCATAATGAAAAGATGGCTCAATTTTTTTTCTAATTCTTATCCCCATTACAATGAAATATATAGGACATTAATCTAGGTTCATACTAATTTCTGCACACCAAGATATAACATTGGTATCTGTTCAGTCTTATCTATACTTTATCCATTAAATCTGAGATAACACATCTGCTATCACATTCTTATGACCCGCAACATGTACAATTTGTAAATTAAAAGTCTGTACCATAAGACTCCGATGAAATAATTTCATATTCTTGTCTTTAAATCATTCTAAGAATGTAAGAGGATTATGATCTGTGTACACACATTGTTTGTCATATTAACATTAAAATGTTGTAAGGCCAGTACCAAACTCAATAATTCATTTTCAACTGTGGAGTATTTTCTTTGGTGGGTGTTAAGTTTCTTTGAAAAGTAACCAACTGGCCATTCAATTCCATCATCATCTTCCTGTAGCAGTACAGCTCTAACTCCTATGTCACTAGCATCAATTGCAACTTTGAAGGGTTTCAGAACATTTGGTGTAGCTAAAACCAGTGCAGTGGTTAATTATGCTTTTAAATGGTCAAATGCCTCCTGGCATTGTTCTGTCCATTGAAATTTTGTGTTCTCCTTCAGTAAATTGTTAGTGGTGCCACTATGCTGCTGAAGTTTGGAATAAACTTGCAGTAGAATGCACTTAGTCCTAAAAATTGAAGCACCTCTTTCTTCGAGTTGGTCATGGAAATTCCTCGATGGCCTTCATCTTGGCTCGCCTAAGGATCAATCTTCCATGACCAATGTTATGTCCCAAGAATGTCACCTCTGACTTTGCGAATTCTATTTTCTTTAAGTTTATCACCAGTTTAATCAGAGTCATAGAGTCATACAGCATGGAAACAGACCCTTCGGTCCAATTCGTCCATGCCGACCAGATATCCCAACCCAATCTAGTCCCACCTGCCAGCACCCATCCCATATCTCTCCAAACCCTTCCTATTCATATACCCATCCAAATGCCTCTTAAATGTTGCAATTGTACCAGCCTCCACCATATCCTCTGGCAGCTCATTTCTCTTAATTGTTTAAAGAGCGTTGCCAATTGTACCATATGATCTTCCCATGACTCTCGGAAGATCACTGCATCATCCAGATAGACTGCACAGTTTGTTAACCCAGCCACAACTCTGTTCATGAGTCTTTGGAATGTAGCTGGTGCATTTTTCATTTCAAAGGGCATCACTTTGAATTGATATAGCCCATTTGAGGTTACAAATGCAGAGATTTCTTTCACTTTCTCTGATGAAGGTACCTGCCAATAACCCTGCATTAAGTCTAACTTTATGATGTAACTGGCTTATCCTATTTTCTCTATGCAGTCCTCCAATCTTGGTATTGGGTATGAGTCTGATTTTGTTATGGCGTTGACCTTCTGAAAGTCCACACAAAATCGTTGAGTCCTGTCAGGTTTGGGAACTAACACAATCGGCGAACTCCACTTAGGTTTGATGATATCTTCGTTGAGCATTGCTATTGCTTCTTGCTATGTTGTTTATAGGTTGACTGATTTCTCGCTGGTGCTTGGAATAAGTAGGATTGATTTCTGAGGATAGTTTCCATTAGATTTAGGTGCAGAAGTCGGTTACTTGACTCATCGGATCTGCTTCGCCATTCAATGAGATCGTAGCTGATTTGATAACTCTCAACTCCACACTCCTGCCTTTACCTTTACTGAATGCCTTACTGATCTCAGCCTTGAATGTACTTAATGACCCAACATTCGCAGCCTTCTGCAGTAAAGAATTCCATAGATTTACTGCCTTCTGAGAGAAGAAATCCCTCCTCATCTCTGCTTTAAATGGGTGATCCCTTATTCTGAGATTATGGCCAATGATCCAACACTCTCACGCAAGAGAAAACAACCTTTCTGCATTGACCCTGTCAAGCCCCTTGAGAATCATATATGTTACAACAAGGTTTCCTCTCATTCTTCCAAACTCTAATGAGTGTAAGCTCAACCTGTTCTCATAACAACATCCTTCTAATCCAAGATAAATAATAAACAAAGAATCTTCACAGGACTGCCTCCATTGCCACCATAGGATCAATGTTTCTACTGTCTTTTTTTATTCACTCACAGGGTGTGGGTGCCAACATTTATTTCCCATTTAATTGCTCGGAGGACAGTTAAGAGTCAGTAACATTGCTGTGGGAATGGAGTCACATGTAGGCCAGACTAGGTAAGAATGATGGATTTCCTTCTCTAAAGGACATTGGGGAACCAGATGAGTTTTTCCAACAATAAACATGGGTCCCCATTAGCTGAGTTTCTGGATTAGTAGTCCAGTGATGATACTACCAGGCCATTGCCTCCCCCTTAATCTACTCAGAATGATTTGAAATTCAAAGCCATTGCTACACCATGGGATATGGATGGTGGCCATTCATACCAACTTGTAATTGGAATGCACTTTCTGCAGCTCTCTTTTAAGGTCCAACCTCAGATACAATGAGTCCAAGTGCAAAAAGATTTTGAATTTTTGGGTCAGTCCACAAACAATAGGAGGTGTGAATTCCACAAATGGTTTTGTCTTGCTATGTCCATTAAATGAAGGCACTCCACTCATCATTATCCCATTAGCAACCTTTTAGAGACTTGAAGTACTTCTGAGAATTTGCTGAAATTGTGGAAGCCTTGTCTTGCGTTTGGCATTCACCTTAGCAACATTTTAGTGTTAATTTCAAAAAGTAAAACCAGTTCTGGAAAAATCTATGTTGAATGCAGTCCACAGTTAAAATTATGAATATGGCGTGCCTTTATTCAATCTGCCCGGTTGTGTGGCACTTTATCAAATGCCTTTTGGAAGTCTATATACTGTACACCAGACCAACTGTGTTATCTTTAGTCAACCCTTAATGGATCCTCATTTCTCCTGGTGATTGTGAATTTTGCTCTGGGTTATCATTTTGAAAAGCTTCCCACCAACAGAGGTTAAACTGACTTGCCTTTAGTAACTGAGCTGATCATTGCATCTGTTTTAGGCAACGGTGTAATATTTGCATTTCTCCAGTTTTCTAGGACCATTCCTATAACTGAAGGTGTTTGCAAAAATATGACCACTGCCTCTGCAAATGGAAATCTTATTTTCCCGAATCCTTGGATGCATCTTATTTGATCCTGCTGACTTACCACCTTTAATTACGGCCTTTCAATTATATGCACTTCTTGACCTTTCGATTACCCAGTGTCTCCACTACCTCCTCTTTTGCTAAAGACAGCATTTTACTTTTGTATTTAAGCCAATTTTCACATCTTATCTTATTATCAAGCCGTTGGTTTTCTAGTAATGCCTGTGTGATATTTTTGTATTTACATATTTTTTGGATTGCATTCAAATAACATGCTGTATCTAGTTAGAAAAGAGTTACGCTTTCAATCTTTCGATACCACATACAGTGAATGTGAATAGCTGCCAAAGTGATGCTTTTGACAATGGAAATAGCCTCCAACATGAAAATAATCTGTTTACTCCTATTTTTCTATCCTTTTAAATAATTCTCAATGTTACATTCAAACCCATGTGTCCTTAACTTGTGTAGCATCCTAACATGCTGCACCTTGACAAGTGCCTTAAGTTACACCCAGTTTTTGTGTTACTCAGTATACCTTCACAATCAACCATACAATACATGAGAATAACTTGAAGCCAATCAAGTTTGTATGCACAATTCTGATCCCTTTTGGGTCAGCAACGTTTGCCTTGGTGAAAGAGTTTTTTAGTCTGTAAACATTTGAGTGGCCAAGAACTATTTAAAGTAAAAATTAACAACTTTGTTTCTTAAAGTATAACAGAGAATAATTAACCAACAATGATCTACAATTTCTTCCCCTAACCTATCTTTTACCTTCCCTTCTATAAGACTAGTCCGATAAAACTCCCAATTAAGATTTACAAATCAAAACTTCATATCTCAAAACCAGGCAGCTTTTGTTCTTCTGTGTACTTTGGTTTCCTTTTCTTCTGCTTGCGGATTCTGCTTCACAAGTTATTAAGAGAGCTATTTTCTGGGCAGTGTGCAGATGTCATTAGCTTAGCTGTTCTCCTCTCAACTGTTCAATTTTCCCCGGTCTTATGCCCTAAATCATCAGATTGTATCATTGGCTTTTAAGATTTTCAATATACTCAATTCAGACTTGATTGGAATTTAGTATGTTTTTGGAGAATAATTTAAACTGGCCGAATTTGAATCTGTTTTTTGTCGTTTCCAGGTAACCACCTACTCCAGTAGCTGGAGCACATGTTACATTGAGTCTTATTGAGAACACTTGGTACAGTCACTGCTAGCTTTTATTCTTTTAAAGGTATAGTGCACCCACATCTTCATAACACTATTCACCTAATAGTGTATTGGGGTGGCACGGTGTCTCAGTGGTTAGCACTGCTGCCTCACAGCACCAGGGACCTGGGTTTGATTTTATCTTTGGGTGACTCTCTGTGTAGGTTTCTATTGGGTGCTCCAGTTTCCACCCAGAGTCCAAAGATATGAGGGTTAGGTAGATTGGCCAAGCTATTGTGTCCATAATATCTGGGTGTGTGTAGGCTTGGTGGATTAGCCATGGGAAAGGCAGGGTTACAGAGATGGAGTGGGTCTGGGTGGGATGCTCTTTGGAGGACTGATCTGGACTCAATGGGTCAAATGGCCTGTTTCCACACTGTAGGGACTCTATGTATTCATGAGGATCTGAGTCTGCAACTTTATACAAGTTGGATTTATTTGGAACTGCAACTATATATTTAAAAAGAACATCAGCTGCAGTACTTCATTAGTACATTTCTGAAACATGTGACATAATATTATATTTGTAAAATAAAAAAGACCAAATCAACAGAGGAACTGAAGTGGATAAGTCTCTATGTTGTGTAGTTATTCAAAATTACAAACCTTTCTAGTTCATTAAAACCAAAGCAAAGAATTATAGAAGCTGGAAACCTGACATTAAAAATGAAATTGCTGGAAATATTTAACAGGTTGGGCAGTGTGTGAGATGAGAAGAACAGAGTTAATGTTTCAGATTGAGGATTGTCATCCAAATTTCCATCTGACTTTTTTCCCCAATCTGTAGCCACGTTGTTCACAGCAAATTACTGGTGGATGTTTAATTTTATCAAAAATATTTGAAAATAACAGCTGATATAATCATTACTGACTACACAACTTCCAATTTGGTGCTATCTCCTTGTAATATTTACTAATATATAAAATAGCAAAATAAAGGTGTTATCAATGGTAGGTTTGGTATTCTGGTTGGTGAAACCTATTAAATACTTAGCTCAAGGAAAATCAGAGACTTTGTTTCATAACGAGGAACAGTAAACATTGTCCTGACCATGTATTTTTGTTTCTATCAACTCATTAAAGATGTTGCATTATCTCAGGAGCTACAATTGGGTGGCACGGTGGCACAGTGGTTAGCACTGCTGCCTCAGCGCCAGAGACCCGGATTCAATTCCCACCTCAGGCGACTGACTGTGTGGAGTTTGCACATTCTCCCCGTGTCCGCATGGGTTTCCTCCGGGTGCTCCGGTTTCCTCCCACAGTCCAAAAATGTGCAGGTTAGGTGAATTGGCCATGCTAAATTGCCTGTAATGTGAGTTGAAGGGGTAAATATAGGGGAATGGGTCTGGGTGGGTTGCGCTTCGGTGGGTCGGTGTGGACTTGTTGGGCTGAAGGGCCTGTTTCTACACTGTAAAGTAATCTAATCTAATCTAATTTAACATTTATTATTATTGATGATACCTCTGATTCCATGATTTTCATGCTTAGAGTATAGAATGGAGTGGAAAGTTGAAATAAATTACCAAATATTTAACACTCTTCCTGTTGACGTTCCTCACTTTGCTTTCCAAACATTTTTATTGCTGGGTCGATATCCTGGGGCAATACTTAAGTTTGAAATGCTGCATATTTTGAATCAACACAATTAATACAGTGCATGGGGTTTGACCAGAGGGTGGCAGGGTTATTTGAGACCCCCCATGTGGTTGTCTCTGCCCCATGGGCAAGTCTCTTCAGGCCCAGATAATAATTCTGAGTCCCTAACTGTTGATGGCAGAAGAGCTAGAGTATGGAGGGACAAGGGCTACTTACAGGAAGAGCATCCTTCTGTTTCCTTTCAAAGCTCACAGTAAAGTGATGGGAAGCCACCTCGTATTCTTTACCTCAGTCTTTTTGCTCATTGGAAAACGGGAGGATGTTATGAATAATTGAAGAGAAAAGCACAAGATTGAGGAGGTGTCTGTAGATCAACTCAACTTATCAAAAATAATTTGTGAGTTGTACATTTCTAATTGTTTTAGTTTGCTGTAAATCACTGCAAGCTGTGAGTGTGACAAGTGTCTTCTCTCAATAAGCTGTTTCTCTCTCACGAGAATTGTTAATCTAATATGAACATGCCACCCAGTGGATAAGGATCGGAAGTGTCTGTGTCAAAATCTTGCTCAAGACGAATTGAAAATAACACTGCCATCCAGTGGATAGTTATGGCTGTGAAGTCTTCGCATGTGCGTTAACTGAGAGAACGGACTCTATACAATTGCTGCTATAAAGTGGCTCCAGATAGACTATTAGGAGGGGGGCTCAGTAAATCTCGGTCAATCTGGTTTTATATCCCATTCACTTGCTGAGTGTGGCAAATTAACATTTACGATTTCCCTTTGCCCTTAACCAGCAATTACAAGGTTTTTGCTGATTCAGTGAATGAGCGCAAAGTCTGCAGGGTGGGTAAGTAAATTGAAGGGAGTGAAACAGAATTTGTTGGTTTGTGCAGTAAGAAGGAGAGAGGTAGATATTACATCAGCTCCAGAGATCAAACTTATGACACAGGATGCGCATAAGGAAACTGCAAAAGTCCTGATGCACTGAATCTGGGATTGCCCAGGAAGTTTGAAAATATGACGGGCAATTCTTTTGGGTTCTTACACAGAATTCTGAGTAAGGGTTGGAGATTTTGGACAGTCCTGATTTATTTCTCTGAACATTTCCCCAAGAAATTTTAGACAGAAATATCCTAATTTACTTCCTCGCCAATTGTAAAAACGAATGGTGGGCGGCACGGTGGCACAGTGGTTAGCACTGCTGCCTCACAGCGCCAGAGACCCGGGTTCAATTCCCGCTTCAGGCGACTGACTGTGTGGAGTTTGCACGTTCTCCCCGTGTCTGCGTGGGTTTCCTCCGGGTGCTCCGGTTTCCTCCCACAGTCCAAAGATATGCAGGTCAGGTAAATTGGCCATGCTAAATTGCCTGTAGTGTTAGGTAAGGGCTAAATGTAGGGATATGGGTGGGTTGCGCTTCGGCGGGGTGGTGTGGACTTGTTGGGCCGAAGGGCCTGTTTCTACACTGTAAGTAATCTAATCTGTAAGTAATCTAAACTAATCTAATCTAATCCATTTCTCACACAGGTCGCTGACTACCTCACGATCCACAGCTAATGTAACAACACCTCAACTACCCCTGACTGCCCCTTGACCTTCTGACCAACAACTTCTCAACTGCCCCATACACCCCTGACTATACCTCAACCTTCTGACCAACACCTCAATTACCCCCACACATCCCTGACAACTCCTTGACCTTCTGACCAACACCTCAATTACCCCCACACATTCCTGACTGTCCCTTGACCTTCTGACCAACACGTCAATTACCCCCACACATCCCTGACTGCCCCTTGACCTTCTGACCAACACCTCAACTATTCCCGCACACCCCTGACTACACCTCAACCTTCTGACCAACACCTCAATTACCCCCACACATTCCTGACTGCCCCTTGACCTTCTGACCAACACCTCAATTACCCCCACCATCCCTGACAGCCCCTTGACCTTCTGACTAACACCTCAATTTCCCCCACACATCCCTGACTGCCCCTTGACCTTCTGACCAACACCTCAACTACCTCCACACACCCCTGACTATACCTCAATCTTCTGACCAACAATACCTAAACTGCCCCCACACCCCCCGGACTGTACCTCAACCTTCTGACCAATACTTCAATTACCCCCCACACCCTTGACTATATCCTGACCTACTGACCAACAATACCTCAACTATCCCCACACACCCCTGATTATACCCTTACCTTCTGACCAGCCCCACTTCCCTGATGTAATGTGATCCTATTAACTCCTTGACTTTTTGACCAATCCCCTGATTTGACGACTACTCCTGACAATGCTAACCGCTGACCGCACAATTACCCTCTCCAGCCAGACCTGTCTGTACCTGCCCTGACACCTGACTACCTTCAGATCAAATTGCTACTCCAAAAATGGTCTGATTACCCCCTCCGTCACCAATCACTTGCCAATCTACTCACCTGCCACCTTACCCACCTGTCATCGTACCTACTTGGCATTCTAACAATAGCATCCACCCTATTCAATGAACTCCTCACCCAAATGCTGCTCTAACCATTTACCACCCAGTTCACAAATAACCCATCCTACCACTCTACCCATCCATATTCACATTCACTAACATTTACTCTTGACCTTGAAATGTTTCTAACACAGACTGTGGTTTGGAAGATTTGGTGAGAAAGTGGAGCAGCGATTCAACTGGTATTGCCACTTTGCAGAAGATCTAGGCCAATGTTAGAGTTATAGAGTCATACAGCACCGAAACAGACCCTTTGGTCCAATCAGTCCATGCTGAACATAATCCCAAACTAATGTAGCCCCACCTGCCTGCTCCTGGCCCATATCGCTCCAAACATTTCCTATTCACGTATCCATCCAAACATCTTTTAAACATTGTTGTTGTACCCACAGCCACCACTTCCTCAGAAAGTACATTCCACATGTGATCCACCCTCTGTATACAAAAATTGCTTCTCGTCTTTTTTAAGTCTCTCTCCTCTCACCTTAAAAAGGTGCCCCCTCATCTTGAAATCTCCCATCCTAGGGAAAAGCCAATGGCCATTAACGTTTTTTATAAATTTCTATCAGATAACCACTCACCCTCCTATGCTCCAGGGAAAAACTTCCCAGCCTTTCTTTATAGCTCGAACCTTCCATACCCAACAACATCCTGGTAAATCTCTTCAGAACCCTCTCCAGCTTGATAATACCTTTCCTATAACTGGGCAACTGGAGTTTTAAGAATGTTGTAGCCTGCCTGGTGCCAGGGTTAAATACATCTGCAGACAACTGGAGAACAGGGTGGATTGGGAGGGGAAAGATCCAGTTGTTGTAGTCCAATTAGAAACCATCAGCATTGGCAAAACCAGGAATGAACGCAAACCAATACTAGGAAGGGAGGTCTGTTATGTTAAGACCATAAGACAAAGAAGTGGAAGTAAGGCCATTCGGCTCATCGAGTCCACTCCGCCATTCAATCATGGCTGATGGGCATTTCAACTCCACTTACCCGCATTCTCCCCGTAGCCCTTAATTCCGTGTGACATCAAGAATTTATCAATCTCTGCTTTGAAGACATTTAGCGTCCCGGCCTCCACTACACTCTGTGGCAATGAATTCCACAGGCCCATCACTCTATAGCTGAAGAAATGTCTCCGCATTTCTGTTCTGAATTTATCCCCTCTAATTCTAAGGCTGTGTCCACGGGTCCTCGTCTCCTCGCCTAACGGAAACACGTTCCTAGCATCCACCCTTGGGTTGAGCTGGACTCAATTTAAATTGGGCTGGGAATGGTGCCTTGGCAAACTGAATAACTATGGATACATATTGAGTGGGAAGTTCAAATAGTCAGGAAAAAGAAGGTTCAAAGCAATAAGAGATTTATTGAGGATGCTGAGGAAATGGGGATTTCTGATGATCAGACCAAGTGAGGAGATATAAATTAGATGTTTTTAACTTCCTTCAATTTGGCAACATCAAAGAGTATATGCCTTTTATGCATGTCTCCAGTTTAAATGTAATTGCCCAAATAAAAGGTTTAAAAAGCTGTTCTGCCAAGCACAAAAGGAAGATGAATAGAATGTACAGTTTAAAGTCCCTGGGCTGGCTTTGAGGCAAAATGTTCTAACCTGAGACTGCAGTTGTTTATTTAATGTCTTGTATCCTCAGTAGTAGCAAATATTGCAGACCTCTTTTTGTTCTTAGTGTCCAGATATTACTGACAGCTTATGTTATCACGATGCACTTTGTCCTTTGAGAGGCAGAAAGAGAGCTTTATCCAGTACTGTTGTCACAAATCCATCTTTCCTGCTCTGCCAAAAACAGTTCCTTGCAATACAAGCTTGTTTTGTATTTTTCTATATCTGAGTTCATTGTTTTCAAGCTTGATAATTGAGGCAATATCTATCATTTCCAATACGTGCAGATTATTATGCAGGTATAAATTAAAATGGAAAGTGAGAGTTTCTTCACACCTGAATGGGCGAACTAGTTTCAATCTAGTTTAATAAACAGTTAATTCCAGTTCAGGCAATTTTGTCCATTCCGTACTGGTCTCGTATGTGGTCAGCTTATTGCAATGGCCACTATAAGTCAATGTTTGTCCCTTTGTAAAAACCATTTAAATCCATGAAAATGTAAGTATTAAAATCTGAAATGGAATTTGAAAGCTAATAGTCCATGTTTTATCATTATCACCACAGTGTAAAGATCAAAAAAGTGGATCGGGAGGGGCAGAGAGCTGAACAAAGAAGAAGGAGCATCAGTAAATTAGTAATCAGGGAAAAGTAGCGAAAGAAAGCTGAACAATAGGAACTTGCATTTATATATGCCATCCCAAAGTAATTTACAGGAAAATTGTGGAACTAAATTTGGCACAATTCGCTTAAGATGTGAAGTCAGATGATCAAGAAGGTAGATTTTAAGAAGTACCTTAATGGAGGAAAGAGCAGTAGAGAGCAGAAGAGGTGTAGGGAGAGAATTTGAGGATAGCATAGCCACCTATGGTGAACAGATTAAAGCTGGGAAGGCTCAAGAGGCTAGAATTGGTGTTCTTCAAAAATCAAATGTAGGAGTAAAGTTGAGGGGTGCTGGCGTAGGGGGCATGGGTAAGGACAAGAGAAGACTTAAAGACTACAATATGAATTTTAAAACAGTTGTTGCTCTCAAAATGCAGCCAATTCTCTGGATGTAACCGGGTGGTTATGATTGAAATCAAGCAAGTGCAGAACTCTTCAGCCAAAAGGTAGTGGAGAAGTGTTGGAGTACAGTTTGAGAGGTCAACTCTCTGCAAAGCTGCAGGTAAGTCAATGTGAATGAAGAGAGAGTTTACCATTGATTTGGTCACAAATGATATCATTTATGACATTGGTGAAAGCTGTAAAACTAATATGATGATGTGGAAAGCTGTCTGGGAGGAATCACACATGGAGTTTAAACTGTGCTGAACGTTTTTTTGGGAGGTGACAGCATGTTTAAGAACTTTGCAGAGCAATGGAAAGTTTGAGATGAAGCAGCAGTCGGCACGAGAGGATTAAGGCTTGAGTTTATGAAGAGGGG
The DNA here is from genome assembly GCF_037043375.1 of Chiloscyllium plagiosum. Taxonomy (NCBI): domain Eukaryota; kingdom Metazoa; phylum Chordata; class Chondrichthyes; order Orectolobiformes; family Hemiscylliidae; genus Chiloscyllium; species Chiloscyllium plagiosum. The sequence goes on from NW_028270163.1 coordinate 31,011,396, forward strand.
GTGATTACAGCAGATTTGAAGGAGGGGGTGGAAAACCTGAGGAGAGGAAGCAGTTACCAGCTATCAAAGTGAGCAGGAGGAATCAGCAACTTAGTCAGGATAGAGATTAGGAAGTAAAGGTTACTGTGATTGACAAGATGAGCTCAGAGTAAGCTCGACACGAGATAAGGGAGGAACTAAAAAAAAATGAGAGTTTAAGACATGGGAAAATTTAGAGGACATTGTGTGCCATCAACTAAGAGAAGGGAGAGAAGTGGCAAAGACAGAATGGTCTCGATTTTTGGAACAACAATCCATAAGCTCCTGTATGTATTTGATGGTGTTGTGTTATGATCCTGACCGAGATTGCTAAATTTTTGTTATGGCCTGTACCAGTCATTTTTTGTTTAAAATGTTGAGTCCCAGGTACTTACAAACAGCTTAAAGCCCCTGAATTTTATGGTCTTGGAAGCAACAAAAAATTGTTTTTAAGGTTAAAAAAATTAAAACATTCTACTATATATGTCTAACTTATACTCTATCACCCAAATTACCACAAGATAAATATTGAGTAGCAGAAACCGTAGAGCACCACCCTGAGCAATAGCAGCCATCATATCCCATGGCTTTCACAGCAAACACACCAAGATGTTACTGACTCGGATGCATTAAGTTTCATTCAAATCTGGCCTCCTCCCAAAGGGATATAATATTTTTACTTTCAAAAGTATAGCCTTTGAGTTTACTCAAAAGTCACTCAAACCCAAGACTATCTCAATGCAGCTTACCTTTTTATGGTTCAATCTCTCCACCTGAGTTTGTAATCCACTGACCCCATGGATTTCTATAAATTCCAATCTCCTGAGGTGCACTCAACAAATATTGCTCATGAGCTTCTGTGACCCTCGACTCTAATTTAACCCTTGAACTGACTTGGACGGCCTACCAAAAACTTGACAACAAGCACTGCTGTTGGTCAGAGAGGCAGGATCAAATGTAACCAGGCAGTGGGATGACTTGTGCTTTAAATGTCATAATCTCCAGTGAAGTAACTCCAGATTGGCCACATTTGTTGGTTGTTTGTAACAGCCAGAGCGAGAGAGGGACAGAGAGAGAGAGGGACAGAGAGAGAGAGAGTTAGGGACAGAGAGAAAGAGAGAGAGAGAGGGACAGAGAAAGGGACGAGAGAGGGACAGAGAGAGAGAGAGGGAGGGACACAGAGAGGGACAGAGACATAGAGGGAGAGAGAGAGAGTGACATAGAGACAGAGACAGAGCTGCTCTCACTCCTTTGATTTTTCCCTGTCACCCTGCTAATTGTTTTCTCCGACTTAAATTAGGGCGGTGTAATGTATCTAAGTTTTTAATCATAGAAAGATTGTGGGATTTTTCAAAAAATTACTCTTCCTTGGAATATGAGTATTATGAACCAGGTCAGCATTTGAAGCCCATCCTAACCACCCTTGAGTGTGTGGTGGTGAGCTGCCTTCTTGAACTGTTGCTGTCCATGTGCTATAGCCCTCACTTTACTGTTCCAGACAATTGCCCTTGTGGCAGTGAAAGAATATTGTGATACAGTCTGAAACCAGGATGGCTTGTGGTCTGAAGGGGAAATTGCAAGCTGTGGTGGTTATGTGTCCCTTCACCTGTTACCCCTGTCCTTCTCGATGGTAGAGGTTGGGAGGTTGCAATGTGCTGAGGTGAGATTTACTGCCCTTGATATCAAGATTGCATTTGACCTAATTTGGCAACAAAGAACTCAAGTAAAACTTGAGATCCATGGAAATTGAGGAAAATACTCTGCTGGTTTGAATCATTCCTAGCACACAGGAAAATGGTCATGGTTATTGGCCAGACATCTCAGCTCCAAAATGTCTCTACAGGAGTTTCTCAGGATAATGTGCTTGGCCCACCATCTTAAGCTGCTGGATCAATCACCTTCCCTTCTTTATTAGGTTAGAAGTGGGGAGATTCACTCATGATTGCACAATGTTCAGCATCATTCCCAACTCCTCAGCTTCGGAAGCAGTCAATGTCCAAAAGCAGCAAGACCTAGAAAATATCCAAGTGTGGGCTGATGAGTGGCAATGACATTCATGCCACACAAGGGATTCTATTACTCCCAACAATCAGTTGTGTTACCATCACTGAGTCCCCCACAATCAACTTAAGACATAAGAATGAAAATTAGGCCATTTGGCCCATTGAGTCTGCCCTGCCATTCAGTCATGGCTGATAGATTTTTCAATCTCATTTTCCTGCTTTCTCCTTGGCAACCAAGAAGTTATCTATCTCTGTTTTAAATATACTCAATGACCTGGGCTCCGTAGCCTTCTATGGCAATGAATTCCACAGATTCACCACTCTTTGGCTAAAGAATTTTCTCTTATCTCCATTCGAAAGGATCTTCCCTTCACTATAAGACTGTGCCCTAAGGTCCTCCCCTCTCCTGCCAATGGAAACATCTTCCAAAACATCCACTCTATCCAGGCTGTTCACTATTCTGTAAGTTTCAATCAGATGCCCTGTCATCCTTCTAAAGTCCATTGAGTATAGTACGAGAGTCTTCAAAAATTCCTCACGTGTTCAGCCTTTCATTCCTGGGACCATTCTCGTGAATCTCCTCTGCAACTGCTCCAGGGCCAGGACATCCTTCTGGAGGTATGGGCCCAAAACTGTTCACAATACTCTAAATGTGACCTGACCAGAGCCTTATAAAGCCTCAGAAGTACATCCTTGCTTTTATATTCTAATGCTCTCGAGAGGAATGAAACATCCTGAGAGTTACCATCGACTAGAAGCTGAACTGGACTAACCATATAAGCACAGTGGCTACAAAAACATGTCAGAGGTTAGAAAGCTTGGAAAGAGTAGCTCACCACCTGAATCCCCAAAACTTGCCCACCATCTTTAAGGCACCAGTCAGGAGTGTAATGAAGAACTTCATGAATGTTGTTGGAGCTGCACTCACACAAGGAAGTGGTGAGTACTCCATCGCTAAGAGTGCAACTAGTTGCAGAGTACATCTTCAGTATTATTGCTTGAATATGAGTGCCCGCAGACTTTACATTATCCAGTGCTTTCAGCTGTTTTTAGATCACATGGAGTCATTGATTTGGCTGAATATTGGAAACCTCTGAGGGGATGAGAATAGATCATTCACTCGGCATTACTGGCTGAAGATGATTGCAAATGTTTCAGCATTGCCTTTTACAGTGATGCGCTGTGCTTCCATTTTGTGATTTTGTTCCAGCTCCATTACTTCGTCACACATCATCATATTACACCATTCCTCTTTAGTCTGTCTGCGCATACTCTATATTTTCAATTTCTTCATACTGACACTAAAGAGAAGTGGTATAATGAGATGTTTGATGATTTATTGGGCCTGGAAAGAAATCACAAAATTAGAGTTATCATCAGAAAGTGGAATCTTTGATAGATTGGCAACGTGAGATAAGAGCAGATAATGAGTGCATAAAATTAAAAGACAGTAAAATATTTTTTGAAAGGGATGCAATAGCAAAGAGGACAGGAGGTTTAAGTATTTTGTATGATGATCCAAATCCAGGGAGTCCTCAAGCTACAGAATAAATGATGGATATAACAGTATGATGTCCAAGCTGAAAAAAACATTGAAATTGATGAGCAAGGGAGAATTTCTTGGCATAGATGAAATTACAACAGATTATTTAGAATCCCTTGGAGAAATAATATTTGAAGGGATAACAGCAATTTGTGACCCAACATAAACCAAAGGATACATTCCAATTGACTTCAGACATTTGTTATTTTTTGTTACTTCAGAAACTTGAAGAAATGAAATTCTGTATAATCCTTTTAGATCCATAAGCTTAATGAATTATCACATGAAAGTGATCTTGAAATAAATAGAAAAAAAAATTCACATTTGAAGGAGAAATTGGTGAAAACAGTCTGCATTTGGGCCTGGAGTAGGAATAATAGAGGGAAAAGCTTTCATAAATATCTAAAAAAACAAGAACATCTACATATCCTTTGCAGATTTTGGGAAAGTGTTCAGTTGTGTTTTTTACCATAAGTTAATGGCTGAAATGTGACAGTGAAGTAAAGATGTGAGATTTATCCAGAGACTATACTGGGACTAAATGGTGGGAATCAAGCAATGAATGTGTGGCTGGAGGGATGGTATAGGAGGGAGGGATTTACATTCTTGAGGCATGGGAATTATTTGGAGGAAGATGGACCCTGTGTAACCTAGAAACAGGATTGGAAACAATGTCCGAGTAGGAGTATGTGTTATTATGGGAAGGACAAGCAAATTGGAAAAAGGTTGGCATCGTTTGTAAAGAATGAAAGCAGTGCAATGTGGAGAGAGGATGTTGGTGCAGGAAATCTACGTGTGGAAACAAGGGGCAGAAAACAATAATGGCTCCAAACAGTCGTGGTGAGGTAGGGGATAGCATTAGACAGGAAATTATAGATGTATAGAGCAATGCTGTAGTAATCATCGGCAAAACACATTTACAATAATGCCATGATAATGAATTCCCAGAGATTGTACAAGGTGGATATTCATACCAGTACATTAAGGAACAAACTTGGGTGCAGGATTTGTAGGTTTTGTTTTGTGCAGTGAGAAAGGGTTAATTAATAATCGTACTGTGAGAGGTCCTTCAGGGAAAAATGCCCATAATGTGATGAAAACTGAAGTAGTTCAATCCAAATTCACATCCTTAGTCTAAATGAAGGAAACTACAAAGTTATGAGGGTGAATTGGTGACAATAACTTCATTAAAAGGCATGACAGTGGAATGCAGCAGTTATAAATTCCCATTGAGTGAATAACTCAAACAAGAAAAGTGGCCCATTCATGGTATATTTAAAAAAAGAATAGTATTAAATCCCAACAGAAGTCATACAAAGTTACTGGAAGGAATGGCAAGCCTTAGAAATGGGAGCAATCTAGAACTCAGTAAAGGAAGAACAAGAGGTTGATTAAAAGGGGGGAAAATAGCCCATAAGAATGAACATCCAAGGAATGTAAAAGCAGACTGTAGGAACTTCTATATGTAGGTAAAAAGAAAAAGGTTAGTGAAGACAAATATAGATTTCTTATAGTCTGAAAAGGGAAAATTGATAAAGAAGACCAAGGAAATGGCAGAACAATTAAACAATTACCTTTGACTGTCTTGACAGAAGAAGACACAAAGAAACTCCCAGATTTGTTTTGGGAAGGAACAACTAAAGGAAAGTAGTATTAGAAGAAACAGTGTGCTGGAAAAAAATAAAGAGGACTAAAAGCTGATAAATCCTCAGGGCCTGATAATTTGCATTCCAGGGTGCAAAGGGAACATGGAAATAGTGGACATGTTGGTTGAAATCTTTCAAAATTCTGGAACCAGCACATTGGAACATAATGTATGTGACACCACTGTTTAAAACGCTAGGAGAGAGAAAACCAAGAATTAAAGATGCATCAGCTGAACCTCAGTAGTAGAGAAAATGCTAGAGCTATTATGTTAACAGGACACTTAATAAATGCCAAGGGCATTACACAAAGTCAGCATGGATTTATGAAAGGGAAACTCCATTTGCTAAAGTTACTGGAGCTTTTTGAGGAACTAACTAATAGATGAGGGGCAACCTGTGGACATAGTGTATTTGGATTTTCAGAAAACCTTTCACAAAGTCCCACCTAAGAGATTAGTGTGCAAAATCAAACTAAGTGGAATTGGTGGTAATATACAGGCATGAATTAGGACTCACTGAGCAAATGGGACGCAGAGAGTAAGAGTAAGTGGGTCATTTTTGGAGTGATTGGTAGTGACCAGAGTGATCAGAACTTGGACCCAAGCTATTCACGATATATGTCAACAATTTAAATGAGGGTAATCAGTATAATATTTCCAAATTTGGTGATGACAGAAGCTGGGTGGGAATGTGAGTGTGGTGAGGATGTATACAAGTTGAAAGAATGAGTCAGCAAATACATGGCAGAGGCAGTATAACATCAATAGATATGAAATTGTCCACTTTGACTAAAAAATCTGAGTGGGAAAGTATATTGGCAAAGTATGATCGTGATAGATTGGGAAGGTTTGATGTATAAAGGGATCTAGCTGTCCTTGTACACCAATCATTGAAAGCAAGCATGCAGGTGTGAAGCCATTAGAAAGGTTAATGATATGTTCACCTTCATTGTAGCAGGGCTTGAGTACAGGAACAAAACATTTTTTGCTACAGCTATACAGGGCCTTGGAGAGAAAACTGGAAGACTGTATGCAGTTTTGTCTCCTTACCTTAAAAATATATAAACTTCCATAGAGGGAGTGCAGTGAATGTTCACTAGACTGATACTTGGGATGGCCAATTTGTTGTTTGAGGAGAGATTGGGTCAAGTGGGTCTGTATTCACTAGAATTTAGAAGAATGAGACAGGATTATATTGAAATATGTAACATTCTAATGGGACTGGACAAATTAGGTGCAGGGATACTATTGCACCAGTTTAACATCTCATTTTTAGGTATGCCTGGTGCTGCTCTTAGCATATGCTTTTCATTGAATTGGGGTTGATCCTCCAATTGATGGTAATGGTATAGCGGGGATATACTGTACTGCGAGCCTATAGTTTGTGGCTGAGTAGAATTTTTTTGATGTTGGTCGATAGTGCCTTTTGCTTGCCCAGTTTGATTTGCTAGATCTGTTCAAATTTATCCCATTCTTCACATCTGTCACATCGCACAACATGATGGAAGGTATCCCCAATGTGAAGACCAGACTTTTTTTTTCCTCCCCACGAGGACTGTACAGTGGTCACTCCTAATGATAGCATCATGGAGAACTAGATTGTTGATGACAAAGTCAACTGGTCCCAGGAGGACCAGTTCCAATACCGAACAACCCAGATGGCCTCCTTCTTCAAAGACCGCAATTTCCCCCCAGACGTGGTCAACGATGCTCTCCACTGCATCTCCTCCACTTCCTGCTCCTCCGCCCTTGAGCCCAGCCCCTCCAATCGCCACCAGGACAGAACCCTACTGGTCCTCACCTACCACCCCACCATCCATATACATCATATCATCCATCGTCATTTCTGCCACCTCCAAACGGACCCCACCACCAGGGATATATTTCCCTCACCTCCCCTATCAGCATTTCAAAAAGACCACTCCCTCCATGACTCCCTCGTCAGGTCCACACCCCCCACCAACCCAATCTCCACTCCCGGTACATTCTCCTGCAACTGCAAGAAATGCAAAACTTCCGCCCACACCTCCCCCCTTACTTCCCTCCAAGGCCCCAAGACACCCGGACCAACCAACCCAACCACCCCGTGGCTCAACACTTCAACTCCCCCTCCCACTCCACCAAGGACATGCAGGTCCTTGGACTTCTCCATTGCCAGACCATAGCAACATGACGCCTGGAGGAAGAGCACCTCATCTTCCACCTAGGAACCCTCCAACCACAGGGGATGAACTCAGATTTCTCCAGTTTCCTCATTTCCCCTCCCCACACCTTGTTTCAGACCCAACCCTTGAACTCAGTACCACCTTCCTAACCTGCAATCTTCTTCCTGACCTCTCCATCCCCACCCCCACTCCGGCCTATCACCCTCACCTTATCACCCTCACCTTAACCTCCTTCCACTTATTGCATTTCCAATGCCCCTCCCCCAAGTTTCTCCTCCCTACCTTTTATCTTAGCCTGCTTGGCACACTTTCCTCATTGCTGAAGAAGGGCTCATGCTCGAAACATCGATTCTCCTGCTCCTTGGATGCTGCTTGACCCGCTGCGCTTTTCCAGCAACACATTTTCAGCTCTGATCTCCAGCATTTGCAGTCCTCACTTTCTCCCAGATGACAAAGTCAAGTCAGTTTTTGCCTCTTGCTGGTTCCTTTACAACCTGCTGCACAGCTAGTCTGGCAGTTGTATCCTTTAGGACATGGCCATCCTCAAGTCAGTCATGATGTGGCCAAGCCATTCTTGGTAATGGATATTGACGCCCCCCCCCCCCACCCCTCAACATTGTACATTCTGTGCTCTCACCGCTCTCAATGCTTCCTCTATCAATGTGATAGAGAGCTGATTTATCAGATAACAATGGTATAGAAAGGTGGAAGCATGGTTGTAATCATTAGGGGGTTTCTTTCTCCATGTTTGACTTGATACCATGAAACTTAATGCAGCTCCCTCCCTATTCCATGCCTCACTGTGCTGCTGCCTCTGGTGGCTTCATCTTGCTGGTGTGACAGGGCATATCCAGAGCGGCTGATGCCGGCACATTGATAGTTGATAATGGGTTGATCCATTTTGTCTCTTTTGGCAATGTTCTGCAGGAATGTTCACCGATTTCCAGAGGTAATCGAGCAAAAGGCCAGAGTAGTAATTGATCCCTCATCCACACTGTTCGACCCAGGCTTGCTGCATTCAAATGGTATTAGGGGCCTGAGAGCAGAGGAGCATTGCGTTTCATGTAGCATTTGGTCACCTTAGTGTATGCCTAATATTTCATATTTTGTACAGGAAGCATTTTTTTAGTTTATGCACTTTTGTTGTTAGCTTCAAGCATTTAAATCAAGTCTTGTAGAGCAAATCTAAAATGTTTTCTGTTCTGTTCTGACTGTGCCTTGACCCGAATCTGCACAATGCACCTGCATTGTATAAGCACAACATTTCAATTTTCCGCACTAGCTATTTTGTGATCTTTCCAGTTGAGATTGACACTCATCGGCCAGTCACTGGTTTAGGCAGGACTTTGCAGTGCTTACAATTTTGTATTTTTCTTTTTCTGCCAATGAAAACAGCAACTTTCATTTGTATTACACCCTTGACATAATAAACCATCTCAGGTGGTTCAGTCAGGAAAGGGTGGAGATAGAAGAAGCTGAAAGCATGGATAAAAAAATTAGGTTTAACGTAGGCTTGAAAGATATAGAGGGAAAGCATGAGATGAAGAGATTTAGTGAGGGAGTTTCAAAAACTCAATTAAGAAAGTTGAAAGTTCCCCCAAGGGAAAACCAGGAAGGAAAGACATACGTTTGGATATTGTTGCCTTAACATAAAGAAATCATCCAAGGCATGGAAAGTTGGCCTGCAAGAGTTTAGTTGAATATGAAAGACTGAGGATAATTTTATTTTTGTGGACTCTTTCTCTAAATCTCCACTTAATCAACTAGCACTACAATGGAGCCAGGGGTCGATTTGCTTAGTTGGGTAGATGGCTGGTTTGTTTGCCAGAGTGATGTCAAAAGCATGGGTCAAATCTTGTACCAGCTGAGGTTACCATGAAGGACTCTCCTTTTCCATCTCTCCCCTTGCCTGAGGTATGGTGGCACTCAGGTTAAACCATTGGCAATTTTCTCTCTCTAATGGGAGAGCAGCCCTACGGTCAGGTAAGAATGTGGCAACTTTAAAGAACAAAGAATGAAGAAAATTACAATACAGGAACAGGGCCTTCGGCCTTCCAAGCTGCGCCTTTTTCTAAAGATCTGTATCCCTTTGCTCCCTGCCCATTCATGATATAATTGTTTTTGATAATATTTTAATTGAGAAAAAAGATTTAAAACTTTTTACAAAATTACAGAATCACTATAAACAGTATAACAATCTTATAATATAACAACAATAACAGTAAACAAATTACTACTCTACTCCACAAACCACTGAGGAGACAGAAAAAAACCTACAAAAGCTACAATTCAATAAATAACAAAAAAAAAACCCAAGTTAAACCAAGGCAAACTAAATTACATTCAGTTAAGTTACAGCACTCAGCGCAATCCCACCAAAGCTCCCCACCACTGGGAGCATCAAAAGGCAAACCCATATTTGTTCATGGCTTTTCTTCCCAGGGGCCACTTGCCCAACAGACATAGCTCTCATGACTAAACAAAGGCCCTGACTAATATAGGTGACAAGTCTGCATCTATATAGTTCAGAAAGGATCGCCATGTTCTATAAAATAGTTTTCTGGTGCACCATACTGGTAAGGAAGTCCAGGGAAATGTGCCCCATAACTAACCTATGCCATCCCCCATTGTCCCAGGGAATTCCCTGACACCCAGCTCATTAGAGTGTTCTTCCTCGCATGAAAGAATATTAAACAGTTTCTTCCCATGCTCGTCCAAAGAGGGGAGATTGGGAAACCCAAGAGAAGGGACACCGGATCCAATTTAACCTCAGTTCCCAAGAGCCTTTCCAAAACTCGCTATGGCACCCCAATACCTACGAAGCTTGTGGCATGACCACAAGCAATGGGTAAGAGTGCAAACATCTATTTTACATTTGGGGCACATTGGGGATGCTCCTGTCTTAAATTTTGCAAGCTGTTCTGGTGCCAAATGAGTCCTGTGGGCTACCTTCAATTGCATAATCTGCATCCTGTTACAAATCAAAATTTTCCTTATGTTCTTCCAAATATCCTCACATGCCTCTGACGAGATTTCTACCCCCAATTCTTGAGTCCAGATTCCACACCAGCCGCTTAATGTCCTTCGAAACATTACCTCCTAACAAGTGATAGAGGGTGCTGACTGAGAGACCGGACCACACTCCTCTCCATATCCGACTTATAAGGACTAACCATCAATGTCATCTTTTTCTGTATAAAGTCCCTAACCTGAAAGTAACGAAAGAGGTCCCTCCTAGATAGCCCATATTTCTGGCTTAGCTGCTTAAAAGACGACATGACCTCCCCGTCAAATAAATCTCCCAAACAGGAGACTCCTCTAGACTCCCAGAGCTTAAAGCCCGAGTCCATTGACCCTGGCCAGAATCCTGACATTCCCACTATGGAAGTGAAAGGGAAAGTTTTTATAAGTTGCCCTCACCTTGTTGCATCATTCTCCATGCTTTAAGTGTTAAGGACAATTGGTCAATTGCCCAAACAGTCCTCATGTTGTCCATAAACAACAAATTGATGAGGAGGCATTTTGCCTGGGAGGCCTCAATGTCCAGTCAGATTGACCACAGGTCCTGGCAAGCCCAGTCAGCCACATAGGATAGTAAAGGAACTCAATTGATATTTCTTAAAATCTGGGAAATCCAAACCTCCCATCCCCTGCGGATGCTACAGGTAAAAACAATGACTGCAGATGCTGGAAACCAGAGTTTAGATTAGAGTGGTGCTGGAAATGCACAGCAGTTCAGACAGCATCCGAGGAGCAGTAAAATCGATGTTTCGGGCAAAAGCCCTTCATCAGGAATACAGCCCTTCCTGATGAAGGGTTTTTGCCCGAAATGTCGATTTTACTGCCTGCGGAAGCAACAATTTGGCCAGCTTAGTAAGAGGCCATCTATGATGCCTGATAAAAGATCCAAGCCAGCTGTGAAGCCTCCATAGCGCTTGCCTCTGCAGCATCAAAGGGAACATTCACATGGGTAAATAAGCAAGGAAGAATATTCATTTTAACCAGAACTATTCTGCCCAACCAGGATAACGGAAGGTCCTCCCAGTGCCGAAGGTCCTGCCTTATCTTCTCTAGCAACTGCACAAAGTTAGCTTCATATAATTGACCGAAGGCTGGGGTGATAAAAATGCCTAAATACAGGAAACCTCCATGTGACTATCTGAAAGGGAAATGGGCTTCATCCCCAAGATCCGATATTCTAGTAAGGCCCTCCACAGGCATGACCTCCAACTTCATAAAATTTATTTTATATTCTGAAAACGAACCAAATAGATTAATCACTTGTACTAAATGGGGCACAAATGTTATCGGATTAGTTAAAAAGAGAAGAACACCATCTGCGTAAAGGGTGATCTTATGCCTGCCTGTTCCTACCTCCGAGGCAATTATGCTGGGGTCCGTCTGGATGTCTTCCGCCCAATGGCTCTATCACCGATGTAAATAATAGCAGTGAGAGAGGGCACCCCTGTCAACCTTATACCATTATGAGAACCTCTGTTTTCGGGTCACTATATAACTCTGCCTGGCAAAAGCCCCTCCAAGACGAAACCGCTCCAGGACACAAAAGAGGTATGGCCACTCCACCCAGTCAAATGCTTTCTCTGTATCCAGGGAGAGTACCAGGCCCGGAATCAAACCTGGCATACCTGGACTATGTTTAATACTCTTCTAATATTATTCATAGACGTACGACACTTAATAAAACCTGTCGGGTCCTCCTTCACAATGAAGGCCAAAATGCTCTCCAACCTTAACGCCAGCATTTTTGATAGAATTTTAAAGTCCACGTTCAGAAACGATATGGGCCTGTACAAAGTGCAATCCTCTGGGGCTTTTCCTCTCTTGAGAATAAGCAAAATATTTGCTTCTCTGAGAGGATGGGAGGCAGTCCTGATTGTACAAGTAGCTGTACGTATCCAACAGTGGCCTTGCCAGCGTGTCTATAGACTCCTTGTAAAACTCACTTTGAAATCTGATGGGCTGGGTGCTTTACCACTCTGGAGTTGCCTCACCACCTCCTGTATTTCTTGGATTGTCAGAGGGGCATTCAGAAAAGACGCCTGCTCTAAAGTTACACCTGGAAGGTCCAGGGTCTTAAAAAAGGACTCTATCTTCTCCAATCTGTCCTCACAGCTCCTCTGACCGGTACTACTCAGAGTAGAACTTCCTAATGCTTTTTGGCGTTGCAAGTAAGATTACCAGCACTCTCTTGATGGATGCAATAGATTGGGGGACATTCTTCTTTCTGGCCAGATACGCTAGATATCTACCCGGTTTGTCACCATAGTCAAATAACCTCTATTTTGCAAAAGAGACTTCCACTTCCCTCTTTGCTGTCTGGGTGAGCGTCGCATTCAGAGTAACCATGAGGGCTGTAATCTGCTGCAATTTGGTTGCAGACGGTCTGTCAAAGTACGCTGTCTCAGCTGCCTTCAGGTGAGCCTTGAGCAAACGCTGCTGCTCTCCCCTCTGCTGCTTCCGGGTCACTGAGTAAGAAATAACCAAACCCCGTACATAAGCCTTGGCAGTCTCCCAGAGCACCGATGGATTACTGGCTGTACCCAAATTAATGTCCCAAAAGATTTTAAATTGCTGCAAAAATACTCTATAAACTTGCTATCCTTCATGAGGAAAGGATCCAAGTGCCAGTGTTGGGAGCCTATCCCGTTACTACCGGCCTTGACCTCCAAGTACACTGCCACATGATCGGAAATGGCTATATTCCCTATTCTGATAGACAGCACTGAATTCAAAAAGGTCGATGGGGCAAAAAACATGTAAATTCTAGTACCGCACTTATGCGGGTTAGAGAAAAAGGTGAAATTCCTACCTTCAGGATGAAGACATCTCCATACGTCCACCAACCCCAGCTCCCTGTTCAGGTCCACCAACTGCCTGGATTGTGGGGACATACCCACAAGGCCCCTAGGCATCCTGTCCACTTCGGGGTCAGTAAGACAATTAAAGTCTCCCTTATAATTGTATGACGCACCTCAAGGGCCACGAAACCTGGAAATTGCATCCGTTACAAATTAAAAATTTGTGCCAGGGACAATATATATTCAAAATCCCAAATTCCTCTCCATGTCTTCAAGCTTTAAGAATCATAAACCGCCCATATTCATCCTTAATTTTGTCTAACTCTTGAAATGGGAGATTCTTCTGGATGAGTATAGCAGCTCCTCTACTTTTCGAATTGAAAGATGAGTAAAACACCTATCTGAACTCTCCCTGCTGTAACTTCAAGTGCTCCTTATCAGTTAAATGTGTATCTTGCAGCAAGTAGACATCGACCCTCTTTTTTTTCTAAGGCCTGAAAGTACCTTTTTCTCTCAATTGGTGAATGACTCCCCTTAATATTCCAGGTGCACCATTTAAACGACTGGCTAGCTATAGCCATCCAAAATAGTCCGTGAACCCCTGGGAGGAGGAACCACACACATAGCATGCTGAGTGAAAACAGCAAACAGTTCATATAAATTTAAAAATACAACCACCAAAACTACCACATCAAAACTTGGAACAACTACCTTAACAACAGACCAACATATAACACCAATGAAAGGAGACTTTCTCCCTTGCTCACAGGAGGTGCTCACACTAACTCCTCTATGGCTCATTCCAGCTGAAGCCATGCACTAGCCTCAGACAACACAAAGTAAGAAAAGGCTACACACACCTTATAACAAGAATATTAAAAGTGGGCACTCAACCCGCCCTATCCATACTTTAACCCGAGACACTCCTGGTGGGAAAAAAACTGTATAACACCCCCCGCCTCCCCCAACTCCACCCCCACCCCATCCCACACCAAGGGAGAAAAACAAAAAGGATATGATTCGGAAAAAGAGCAAAGAATAATGGGAGGGGAGAGAGAAGGGAGAAGAGAGAGAAAAAGAAAAAAAACAATTGGGAGCCTCACATGCATTAAACAAAACCCGATAACCAGGTAAATCAGGCAAGTTACAGAGAAAAGCAAAGTAAACATTATTGTCCATATTATTCGAGCCAGCTAGTCTATTTTAAAGAATCTAGGAAGTCCTTTGCCTTTTCTGGTGAGTCAAAATTAAACACGGACCCTCTGTGGCTGAAATGTAATATTGCCAGATATCTTACAGAATACTGGATATTCAAGTCCCTCAGTTGCCTTTTTCCCTCATCAAAGGCTTTCCTCTTGTGAAGCACAACCACAGCAAAGTCTTGGAAAAGCATAATTCATGATCCTTTGTATATCAGAGCCTGTGGATCCTTCCCTCATGCTCTAGAGGCTTCCAGCATCATTTGCTCATGTCTCCAGTGCTGGAGTCACACTAGAACCGGGTAGGGGTGCTGACCCGCTCGACCTGCACCCGGCCTGCTTCCAGCTTAAAAAGATATGGGAGCCATTGCTCCAAGAAGCTGATGAGCTGGCCTTCTTCCTCCTGTTTTTATAGCACCACCAGACGGATGTTCTTCTAATGTTCTTGATTTTCGAGGTTGCCAACCTGCTCTTCCAAAGCCCATACCTGCTACTCCAGGGCCTGAACCCGGCCCTCCGAAGATTTCACCACGATTTTGGAGGCTGTGCCCACTGCTCCAGCTCCACGATGTGCCGCCCGAGATGCTGGATCTGCTGGTTATGCTTCTGTAGCATGACTGAGATCGGTTCCAGCCTGGTCCAGGTCTCGCCATCGCTGAATCAATCTTCTCTCATTTTCACAAACTCCGAGACCAGGCTCTGCTCTACATGTAAGTCCCTGGGGCGTTTGTGGGGGCCGACGCTGTGGCCGCGGACATGTCTGTTGCTGCAGGGGAGTGCCCTGATTGGTGCGATCCTGAGTCATTTATCTAACTATTTTAAACTAACACAAAATAATTCTGGGGGTCAAAAACTAACAATTTCTACCACAATGGATAATAAAGAGAGGGTGAAGGCACCACTTTGTCTGGGTCTGGTGCAGAGCTCAGCAGGGCAGACCTACTGGG